>NC_041391.1:209776667-209801952 GCF_002162155.2 Triticum dicoccoides | reverse complement strand
GCAGACCTCTCACTCGGGGGCTTAGCTGCAGCCCAGTGCTCGCCTAAGTTATCAAAATCCTACCGAGTGACGAGCAAACCTCTCACTCGGGGGCTTAGCTGCAGCCCAATGCTCGCCTAAGTTATTAAAATCCTACCGAGTGACGAGCAAACCTCTCACTCGGGGGCTTAGCTGCAGCCCAGTGCTCGCCTAAGATATAAAAATCCTACCGAGTGAAGAGCAAACCTCTCACTCGGAGGCTTAGCTGCAGCCCAGCACTCACCTAAGTAGACTAAGGAATAAGTCGATTGCAGTAAGCGCCCTGCTTTGAACCTGCAAAAGACATTTCGAGCCAAAAGCAATCATATTCAAACACCAAATTCAAGTTCGGATCGATACCTAAAGGAACCGAAAGTGCTCAGGCGCTAAGCCCGTTAAGGTTTATCGGTTACAACTCCACTCGGCATACCGAGGCAAATTTAAAGCGTCGAGCTTAGAAGAAGTTTTTTACCCCTCCTGTGGAGGGCTGGAAGGTGCAACAAACTCATCAAGATCAATTCCATCTGCGATCCGAGTGGCAGCCGCAAGGAAAGTTTCCATAAAGGACCTGAAGTCGTGTTTCTTGGTGTTGGCCACCCGGAGGGCCGCCAGCTTGTCTTCTCGCGCATCTTTGCAGTGGACTCGGGCCAGACACAGAGCAACATCTGCACCGCACCGAGCCGAAGACTTTTTCCACTCCTGCACTTGACCAGGGATCGTGTTCAAGCGAGCCATCAGCGACTCGAGGTCGTTCTGAAGTGTCTCCCTGGGCCAGAGCGTCGAGTCGATGCGAGATGTGGCGACCTTCAGCCTTGCAAGATAGTCCACGACAGCTGCAACACGGGACTCCAGTTGGAAAACATTCATGGCAACTTCGTCGTTCACCGGAGAATTGACGGGGTCAAGGTTTGGTTCCAGCCGGCTAGCTTCTTCTTCAAAGTTTTGACAAAATTCTGCAAGGACGATCACCGAGTCAAGGCAATGGTCGAGTGGAAAAACCACGGTTGGAAATGATTGCCGAGCATAGAGATTTACCTTCAAGCATAAGAAACAGCTTCTTGGCAAGACCATTTAGGAAGGCCTCCAGATCTTTTTTCTTCCCAAGAGCAGCTTTCAGATTGGCATTTTCTTGCTCAAGCTTGGCGACTGAAGCTAACTTCTCGTCAACAAGCTTGATCTTCTCAGCTAGTTCAAGGTATTTCTTCCGTTGGGCCTCCCTCACCTTACCTGCAAGTTACAGCAAGATCAGATTTTGAAACGAATGAAGGGAAAAAGCAGTCGTCAAGGTCTCACCAAACATACCTTCGGTCTCCTCCTTTGCCTTCGTCAGATTCTCCTGAACCAGCTTCAATTTCAGCTCGAGCTGAATGTGCTTGTTTTCCAGCTCAGAGTAGCGAGCCACAAGATCACAGGAGTTCTGCGAAGAACCAATCGACTAAATGTCAAATATAATTCACTTCCGAGTGAAAAAGGAAAAATCACGCGTTTCTAAGACTACAGCCGAATACAAGCATTCGACCGTAGTCTCGGGGACTACACCCAGTGGGTGCACTCAGCGTGCCCCCACTAATCCTATTGAAGATAGAGTCGACCAGTCGACCTCAAAAAAAAAAGATATATTCTTTAAGACTGTAATCGACTGCAAGCAGTCGACCACAGTCTCGGGGACTACACCCAGTGGGTGCACTCAGCGTGCCCCCACCGGTTTGCGAAATCCATTCGCCATAGTCGAATGACGGAAAGACTGAAATTATAAAGCCTAAGGCCGACTGCCAGCAGTCGACCTTAGCCTTGGGGACTACACCCAGCGGGTGCACTCAGCGTGCCCCCGCTAACATGGAGTTTAAGACTGAACTTATGAAGCCTAAGACCGACTGCCAGCAGTCGACCTTAGCCTTGGAGACAGAGTCGACCAGTCGACCTCAAAAAATCCAGTCGCCATGGTCGAATGACGGAAAGACTGAAATTATAAAGCCTAAGGCCAACTGCCAGCAGTCGACCTTAGCCTTGGGGACTACACCCAGCGGGTGCACTCAGCGTGCCCCCGCTAACACGGAGTTTAACTCGACACACCCACTGGGTGACTACTATAAATTCTGGAAAGAAAAGTTTTTGATAGCATATCCTAACAGAACAAACGGTGGTCGACTGACCTGAACATTGCTTTGGAGGGCGGAACTGGCGTCGTAAGCTGCCTGGCTCGCATCCCGGATGGTCTTCAACTGCTCCATCATGATCCCTGCCTGGCGTATCGCCTCCTTCGCTGCGCCATCTTGGTCCTCTGGGACGTGGTGCGTCGTGAAGAGAGAGGGCTGCGGAGCACTCGTCAGTGGATCTGCGAAGGACACGGTGTGTCGAGTGGTGTTCTCCTCCTCCGCGACCAGAGTCTCAGGCACCGTCACATCCTGGGTCACCCTGCTGGCAGACGCTTTCCTACTCCTTCTGTACTTCAGCGGTTCCTCATCTTCATCATCATCAGGGAGAGTGATAACAACATTGGATGGAGCTACAGAAAAGAATCAAGATTAGATCATGAGTCAGTCGACTAAAGACGGTGTTAAGAGTATAGTACCAGGTTTTGAGGTTGCTGCATCCTCCATCTCATGGTCGTCAGCCCGGGCCGAGGTCTTAGAAGTAGCAGCACTGCAACTCCAAAGAGTCAGTCGACTAACTCCAGCGCCAACCAGAGATAAAGTTCACACAAAACAAGAAGACTTAAGCAACATGATTACCCTGATATGGTCGGGATAGACACCTTCATCTTCGGCAGGTGCTTGGTCGGCTTCGACGGGGCCGCCCTGGGCTGCTTCGGCGCCTTTTCAGTCGGCGCCGGAGAGGTGGTCCGAGGGCGCTTGGTCGACTGTGTGACAGTCACAACCCCCTCGCCGCGTTCGGTCGCAGGGTCATGAACAAGTTTCGACCGCCTTTCCGAGCGTGGTGGTGCGACCTCCTCCTCCTCCTCCTCTTCCTCGTCCTCATCGTCATCATCATCATCGTCATCATCATCATCATCAGCCTCAGCGGCGTCCGAGTCCCACTCCTCCTCCTGGCTCTCGCCCCCGCTCGCTTCTCCCTCCTCGGTCGGAGCCTGTGCTCCATTGGGCATCGAGTACAGCTCAGTAAGGGCCTGATAGACATCAAGACAAAGATCAGTCGACCGATCGGCAGAGAAAACAGAAATAAATGTGACAAGAATACAATGGGAAGTGGAGCAGACATACCTTGTTTGGATCACTGTGGCAGTCGAGTGGAGGAATCCTTCTGGCTCCGCGAGGGTTATCTTTGTTCCCAGTAACAGCGGCCATCCACCTTTCTAGAGTGGTATCATCGACTGTTTCTGGATTGACCCGAGTCACATCCTCAGTCCCGCAGTACAACCACATGCAATGGCTCCGGAACTGAAGAGGCTGGATTCGACGCCTAAGGAAAACCTCCAGGAGATCCATACCCGTCACTCCCTCCCGAACCAACTGAACTGCGCGCTCCATCAGCATCTTCACGTCAGCTTTCTCCTCCGGAATCAACTTCAGAGAGGAGGGCTTGTTCACTCGGTCCATGGTAAATTGAGGGAGTCCACTCGACTGCCCCGGCGTCGACTGATCCTGGCAGTAGAACCAGGTCGACTGCCAGCCTCTGACTGACTCGGGGAATGTCATGGATGGGAAGGTGCTCTTGTTCCTCACCTGGATCCCCAGACCTCCACACATTTGGACAACTCGGGTTCTTTCATCGCCTGGGCTCGCCTTCTTCACGGTTTGAGAGCGGCACGTGAATATGTGCTTGAACAAGCCCCAATGCGGTCGACAGCCCAGAAAACTCTCACACATGGACACAAACGCGGCAAGATAGGCGATAGAATTCGGGGTGAAGTGGTGGAGTTGCGCTCCCAAGAAGTTCAAGAAACCACGGAAGAAAATGCTCGGCGGCAAAGAGAATCCGCGGTTGACATGGGTAGCCAGAAGCACGCACTCACCCTCTTCCGGCTGGGGCTGCCACTCTTTCCCCGGAAGCCTCGCAGCTCCATGAGGGATCAGGCCCTCGTTGGCCATGTCGAGGAGATCCTTCTCCGTGATGGTCGACTGGATCCAATCTCCCTGGACCCAGCCTTTCGGCAGGCGAGATCTAGACGAAGACCCGCCACGGCTGGTGGATCTTCCCTTCGCCTTCTCCGTCGCCGACGCCTTCTTCGCGCGCTCCAGCGCCGCCGTCTTCTCCTTGACCATGGCTACCGGCGAGGCGCGTGAGAAGGAGTGGTGCGGAGGCGAGAGCGAGCGCGTTGGGCGGAGACGAAGGGGGCAGAGAGAGAATGCTGAGGCACTGTTCAAAAAACCCTCGCCGGACGCATTTATAAGATCCCTTCCGAGTGGATGACAGGTGGGCCCGGTCGATCTAATCATATCCTGTAACAGTTGCGCAAGCGTGATACGTGGCGAAAAAAGCGGCACGGGAATCGAGGCGTCTATGCCCCGTCCCATCCGAGCGCCGCGGTCCGCTCCGCTTCGCGCGCTCCCCCAAATTCCGTATCCCGCGGAATCCGCGGACGGCAGATCAGTCTGCCAGACGCGGGATTTCCTGCGATCCGTCGCTCGGAAATCAGCAAAGTCCAAAAGATCACTCGATGAAGAAAAAGAATGGATCGAGTCGACTGAAGAAAAGTTGTTCACTATCAACAGAAAGAATTTTTGGTTCAAAAACAACGCACGACCAGTATGCGAAAGCTAATCGGAAACAACATCAACTCCTTCATCACTCAAGCCTCAATCCATCCGGGGGCTAATGATGGAGTCACGTACCTAGGGTAGGGTCATAGACCTGATCTAAGTACCCTGCCCGAGGACACTCTTAGAAGAGGTCACCTTCCAGTCGACCAACGAGGGACTCACTCGACTGACTTGAAGGACTCGACCACGAAGACTCACTCGACCACCAGAAGGTCAAGAGGCACTCTGCACTGCAACGGCTTGTAATTAAGTAGACTTTATGATAGTAAAGACACTTTATGTGGGGCGCTACCTGTAACGCCCCGGACTTAATACACCTTAAACCCTTCATTACGTGGGCTGGCTGGGGTCCTGGCGCACTCTATATAAGCCACCCCCCTCCACAGGCAGAAGGGTTCGGCACCTTGTAATCCATATACACATAATCCACTCGACCGCCTCCGGGCTCCGAGACGTAGGGCTTTTACTTCCTCCGAGAAGGGCCTGAACTCGTACATCTCTTGTGTTTACAACCTCTCCATAGCTAGGACCTTGCCTCTCCATACCTACCCCCCACTCTACTGTCAGACTTAGAACCACGACAGGTGGCTATCAAGGTGCACTACGGGTATCTCCAAAAGTGTCTGTTGGGTTGGCACGAATCGAGACTGGGATTTGCCACTCCGATGACGGAGAGGTATCTCTGGGCCCACTCGGTAATGCATCATCATAATGAGCTCAATGTGACTAAGTAGTTAGTCACGGGATCATGCATTACGGAACGAGTAGAGTGACTTGCCAGTAATGAGATTGAACGAGGTATTGGGATACCGGCGATCGAATCTCAGGCAAGTAACATACCGATTGACAAAGGGAATTGTATACGGGATTGCTTGAATCCTTGACATCGTGGTTCATCCGATGAGATCATCGTGGAACATGTGGGAGACAACATGGGTATCCAGATCCCGCTGTTGGTTATTGGCCAGAGAGCTGTCTCGGTCATGTCTGCATGATTCCCGAACCCGTAGGGTCTACACACTTAAGGTTCGGTGATGCTAGAGTTGTTATGGGAATTAGTGTGCAGTTACCGAATGTTGTTCGGAGTCCCGGATGAGATCCCGGATGTCACGAGGAGTTCCGGAATGGTCCGGAGGTAAAGATTTATATGGGAAGTCCTATTTTGGCCACCGGAAAATGTTTGGGATTTTTCGGTATTGTACCGGGAAGGTTCTAGAAGGTTCCGGAGTGGGGCCCACCTGCATGGGGGGACCCACATGAACGTGGGTAGTGGGGGAAAGGCCCCACACCCCTGGTCAAGGCGCACCAAGATCCCCCCTTAGAAGGAATGAGATCATATCCCGAAGGGATAAGATCAAGATCCCTAAAAAGGGGGATAACAATCGGTGGGGAAGGAAATGATGGGATTTCTTTCCTCCCACCTTTTCCAACGCCCCAATGGACTTGGAGGGCAAGAAACCAGCCCCCTCCACCCCTATATATAGTGGGGAGGCCCATGGGAGCTTCACCCTTGCCCCTGGCACAGCCCTCTCCCTTCCCAACACCTCCTCCTCTGTAGTAGTGCTTGGCGAAGCTCTGTCGGAGAACTGCAAGCTCCACCACCATGCCGTCGTGCTGCTGGAGCTCTCCCTCAACTTTTCCTCTTCCCTTGCTGGATCAAGATGGAGGAGATGTCCCCGGGCTGTACGTGTGTTGAACGCGGAGGCACCGTTGTTCGGTGCTTAGATCGGATTTGGCCGCGATCTGAATCGCTTAGTGAACGACTCCACCGACCGCGTTCTTGCAACGCTTCCACATCGCGATCTTCAAGGGTATGAAGATCCACTCATCCTCTCCCTCTCTTGTTGCTAGAACCTCCATAGATTGACCTTGGTGATGCGTAGAAAATTTTGAATTTCTGCTACATTCCCCAACAGTGGCATCATGAGCTAGGTCTATTGCGTATATTCTATGCACGAGTAGAACACAAGTAGTTGTGGGTGTAGATTTTGTTCAATATGCTTACCATTACTAGTCTTATATTGTTTCGACGGTATTTTCGGATGAAGCAGCCCAGACCGACCTTACATGTACGCTTACGTGAGACTGGTTCCACCGACTGACATGCACTTGTTGCATAAGGTGGCTAGCGGGTGCCAGTCTCTCTCACTTTAGTCGGATCAGATTCGATGAAAAGGGTCCTTATGAAGGGTAAATAGCAATTGGCATATCACGTTGTGGTTTTGGCATAGGTAAGAAACGTTCTTGCTAGAAACCTATAGCATTCATGTAAAAACTTGCAACAACAATTAGAGGATGTCTAACTTGTTTTTGCAGCATATGCTGTGTGATGTGATATGGCCAAGAAGGATGTGATGAATGAAATATATGTGATGTATGAGATTGATCATATTATTGTAATAGGAATCACGACTTGCATGTCGATGAGTATGACAACTGGTAGGAGACATAGGAGTTGTCTTAAATTATTGTATGACCTGCGTGTCACTGAATAACGCCATGTAATTACTTTACTTCATTGCTAAACCGTTAGCTATAATAGTAGAAGTAATCAGTTGGCGAGACAACTTCATGGAGACACGATGATGGAGATCATGGTGTCATGCCGGTGACGATGATGATCATGGAGCCCCGAAGATGGAGATCAAAAGGAGCAAAATGATATTGGCCATATCATGTCACTATTTGATTGCATGTGATGTTTATCATGTTTATCATGTAAATAAGATGATCCCTCATAATAATTTCAAGAAAGTGTTCCCCCTAACTATGCACCGTTGCGAAAGTTCGTTGTTTCGAAGCACCACGTGATGATCGGGTGTGATAGATTCTAACGTTCACATACAACGGGTGTAAGCCAGATTTACACACGCGAAACACTAAGGTTGACTTGACGAGCCTAGCATGTACAGACATGGCCTCGGAACACAAGAGACCGAAAGGTCGAACATGAGTCGTATAGTGGATACGATCAACATGAAGATGTTCACCGATGATGACTAGTCCGTCTCACATGATGATCGGACACGGCCTAGTTGTCTCGGATCATGTATCACTTAGATAACTAGAGGGATGTCTATCTGAGTGGGAGTTCATAAGATGAACTTAATTATCCTGAACATAGTCAAAAGGTCTTTGCAAATTATGTCGTAGCTCGAGTTTTAGTTCTATTGTTTTAGATATGTTCCTAGAGAAAATTTAGTTGAAAGTTGATAGTAGCAATTATGCGGACTGGGTCCGTAAACTGAGGATTGTCCTCATTGCTGCGTAGAAGGCTTATGTCCTTAATGCACCGCTCGGTATGCTGAACCTCGAACGTCGTTTGTGGATGTTGTGAACATCCGGCATACACGTTTTGATGACTACATGATAGTTTAGTAATGTTAAACGGTTTAGAATTGTGGCGTCAAAGACGTTTTTGAAACGTCGCGGAACATATGAGATGTTCCAAGGGCTGAAATTGGGATTTCAAGATCGTGCCCGCGTCAAGAGGTATGAGACCTCCGACGAGTTTCTTAGCCTGCAAACTAAGGGAGAAAAGCTCAATTGTTGAGCATGTGCTCATATTGTCTGAGTACTACAATCACTTGGATTGAGTGGGAGTTAATCTTCCAGATGAGATAGTTATGGTTCTCCATAGTCACTGCCACCAAGCTATTAGAGCTTCGTGATGAACTATAACATATCAGGGATAGACATGATGATCCTTGAGCAATTCGTGATGTTTAACACCGCGAAAGTAGAAATCAAGTAGGAGCATCAATTGTTGATGGTTGGTGAAACCACTAGTTTCAAGAAGGGCAAGGGCAAGAAGGGATACTTCATGAAATGGCAAATCAGTTGCTGCTCTAGTGAAGAAACCCAAGGTCGAACCCAAACCCGAGATTAAGTGCTTCTGTAATGAGGGGAACAGTCACTGAAGCAGAACTATCCTAGATACTTGGTAGATGAGAAGGTTGGCAAGGTCGACAGAAGTATATTGGATATACATTATATTAATGTGTACTTTACTAGTATTCCTAGTAGCACCATGGTAATAGATACCGGTTCAGTTGCTAAGTGTTAGTAACTCGAAATAAAATGCTACGGAATAAACGGAGACTAGCTAAAGGCGAGGTGACGGTATGTGTTGGAAGTAATTCCAAGGTTGATGTGATCAAGCATCGCATGCTCTCTGGACCATCGAGATTGGTGTTAAACCTAAATAATTGTTATTTGGTGTTTGCGTTGAGCATAGACATGATTGGATTATGTGTATCGCAATACGGTTATTCATTTAAGGAGAATAATGGTTACTCTGTTTATTTGAATAATACCTTCAACGGTCTTGCACCTAAAATGAATGGTTTATTGAATCTCAATCGTAGTGATACACATGTTCATGCCAAAAGATATAAGATAGTAATGATAGTACCACCTACTTGTGGCACTGCCATGTAAGTCATATTGGTATAAAACGCATGAAGAAGCTCCATGTTGATGGATCTTTGGACTCACTCGTCTTTGAAAAGTTTGAGACATGCGAACCATGTCTATTGGTACGTACGCATGAAGAAACTCCATGCAGATGGATCGTTTGGACTCACTTGATTATGAATCACTTGAGACATGCAAATCATACCACATGGGCAAAATGACTGAAAAGCCTCATTTTTAGTAAGATGGAACAAGAAAGCAACTTGTTGGAAGTAATACATTTTGATGTGTGCAGTCCAATGAGTGCTGAGGCACGCAGTGGATATCGTTATGTTCTTACTTCACAGATGATTTGAGTAGATGTTGAGTATATTTACTTGATGAAACACAAGTCTAAATTATTGAAAGGTTCAAGTAGTTTTAGAGTGAAGTTGAAGATCTTCCTGACAAGAGGATAAAATGTCTATGATATGATCATAGAGATGAATATCTGAGTTGCGAGTTTGGTACACAATTAAGACATTGTGGAAATTGTTTCACAACTAACACCGCCTGGAACACCATAGTGTGATGGTGTGTCCGAACATCATAGATACACCCCATTGGATATGGGGCATACCATGATGTCTCTTATCGAATTACCAATATCGTTCATGGGTTAGGCATTAGAGACAACCGCACTCACTTTAAATAGGGCACCACGTAATTCCATTGAGATGACACCGTATGAACTATGGTTTAGAGAAACCTAAGATGTCGTTTCTTGAAAGTTTGGGGCTGCGACGCTTATGTGAAAAAGGTATTAGCCTGATAAGCTCGAACCCAAAGCGGATAAATGCATCTTCATAGGACACCAAAACAGTTCGGTATACCTCCTATTTCAGATCCGGAAGCAAAACTGATTGTTTCTAAAAATGGGTCCTTTCTCGAGGAAAAGTTTCTCTCGAAAGAATTGAGTGGGAGGATGGTGGAGACTTGATGAGGTTATTAAACCGTCACTTCAACTAGTGTGTAGAAGGGCACAGGAAGTTGTTCCTATAGCACCTACACCAATTGAAGTGGAAGTTGATGATATTGATCATTAAACTTCAGATCAAGTCACTACTAAAACTCGTAGGTCGACAAGGATACGTACTACTCCAGAGTGGTACGTAATCCTGCCTTGGAGGTCATGTTGCTAGACAACAATGAACCTACGAGCTATGGAGAAGTGATGGTGGGCCCGGATTCCGATGAATGGCTCGAGGCCATAAAATTCGAGAGAGGATCTATGTATGAAAACAAAGTATAGACTTTGGAAGAACTACTTGATGGTCGTAAGGCTGTTGGGTGCAGATGGATTTTAGAAGAAAGACGG
Source organism: Triticum dicoccoides (assembly GCF_002162155.2). Taxonomy (NCBI): domain Eukaryota; kingdom Viridiplantae; phylum Streptophyta; class Magnoliopsida; order Poales; family Poaceae; genus Triticum; species Triticum dicoccoides. Next base: position 209,791,440 of record NC_041391.1, on the reverse strand, counting down.
ACAATGATGGTAAGTATCACCATTAAGAAAGCTCGACTTGTTGTTAAGATGTTTTCCGACAAGTTCAAGGAGTTGACTATGATGAGACTTTCTCATTCGTAGCGATGCTAAGAGTCTGTTGGAATTATATTAGCAGTTACTGCATTATTTATGAAATCTTGCAGATAGGATGTCAAAACATTGTTTCCTTGATGATTTTTTTAGGAAAGGTTGTATGTGATACAACCAGAAGGTTTTGACAATCCTGAAAGATGCTAACAAGTATGCAAAGCTCCAGCAATCCTTCTAAGGACTGGAGTAAGCATCTCGGAGTTGGAATATACGCTTTGATGAGATGATCAAAGATTTTGGGTTTATACAAAGTTTATGAGAAACTTGTATTTCGAAAGAAGTGAGTGGGAGCACTATAGAATTTCTGATGAGTATATGTTGTTGACATATTGTTGATCAGAAATGATGTAGAGTTTCTGGAAAGCATATAGGGTTATTTGAAAAGTGTTTTTCAATGGAAAACCTGGATTAAGCTACTTGAACATTGAGCATCAAGATCTATAAGGATATATCAAAATCGCTTAATAGTACTTTCAAACAAACACATACTGTGACAAGATTTTGAAGGAGTTCAAAATAGATCAGCAAAGAAGGAGTTCTTGGCTGTGTTAGTATTGAGTAAGACTCGAGACCTGACCACGGTATAAGAGAGACAAAGGACGAAGGTCGTCCCCTATGCTTTAGACGTAGGCTCTACAGTATGCTATGTTGTGTACCACACCTGAAGTGTGCCTTGCCATGAGTCAGTCAAGGGGTACAAGTGTGATCCAGGAATGGATCACATGACAGTGGTCAAACTTATCCTTAGTAACTAGTTGACTAAGGAATTTTTCTCGATTATGGAGGTGGTAAAAGAGTTCGTCGTAAAGGGATACGTTGATGCAAACTTTGACACTAATACGGATGACTCTGAGTAGTAAACCGGATTCGTATAGTAGAGCAGTTGTTTGGAATAGCTCCAAGTAGCGCGTGGAAGCTGCATCTACAAGATGACATAGAGATTTGTAAAGCACACACGGATCTGAAAGGTTCGGACCTATTGACTAATAAACCTCTCTCACAAGCGATATCTCATCAAACACCATGGGTGTTGGATTCATTACAATCACATAATGATGTGAACTAGATTATTGACTCTAGTGCAAGTGGGAGACTGTTGGAAATATGCCCTAGAGGCAATAATAAAATGGTTATTATTATATTTCCTTGTTCATGATAATTGTCTATTGTTCATGCTATAATTGTATTAACTGGAAACCGTAATACATGTGTGAATACATAGACCACAACATGTCCCGAGTGAGCCTCTAGGTTACTAGCTCGTTGATCAATAGATGGTTATGGTTTCTTGACCATGGACATTGATAACGGGATCACATCATTAGGAGAATGATGTGATGGACAAGACCCAATCCTAAGCATAGCACAAGATCGTGTAGTTCGTTTGCTAAGAGCTTTTCTAATGTCAAGTATCTTTTCCTTAGACCACGAGATTGTGCAACTCTTGGATACCGTAGGAATGCTTTGGGTGTACCAAACGTCACAACATAATTGGGTGGCTATAAAGGTGCACTACGGGTATCTCCGAAAGTGTCTGTTGGGTTGGCACGAATCGAGACTGGGATTTGTCACTCCGATGATGGAGAGGTATCTCTGGGCCCACTCGGTAATGCATCATCATAATGAGCTCAATGTGACTAAGTAGTAGTCATGGGATCATGCATTCCGGAACGAGTAGAGTGATTTGCCGGTAACGAGATTGAACGAGGTATTGGGATACTGGCGATCAAATCTCAGGCAAGTAACGTACTGATTGACAAAGGGAATTGTATACGGGGTTGCTTGAATCCTTGACATCCGATGAGATCATCGTGGAACATGTGGGATCCAACATGGGTATCCAGATCCCGCTGTTGGTTATTGGCCAGAGAGCTGTCTCGGTCATGTCTGCATGATTCCCGAACCCGTAGGGTCTACACACTTAAGGTTCGGTGACGCTAGAGTTGTTATGGGAATTAGTGTGCAGTTACCGAATGTTGTTCGGAGTCCCGGATGAGATCCCGGACGTCACGAGGAGTTCCGGAATGGTCCGGAGGTAAAGATTTATATGGGAAGTCCTATTTTGGCCACCGGAAAATGTTCGGGATTTTTCGGTATTGTACCGGGAATGTTCTAGAAGGTTCCGGAGTGGGGCCCACCTGCATGGGGGGCCCACATGAACGTGGGTAGTGGGGGCAAGGCCCCACACCCCTGGTCAAGGCGCACCAAGATCCCCCCTTAGAAGGAATGAGATCATATCCTGAAGGGATAAGATCAAGATCCCTAAAAAGGGGGGATAACAATCGGTGGGGAAGGAAATAGTGGGATTTCTTTCCTCCCACCTTTGCCAACGCCCCAATGGACTTGGAGGGCAAGAAACCAGCCCCCTCCACCCCTATATATAGTGGGGAGGTGCATGGGAGCTTCACCCTTGCCCCTGGCGCAGCCCTCTCCCTTCCCAACACCTCCGTAGTAGTAGTGCTTGGCGAAGCTTTGCCGGAGAACTGCAAGCTCCACCACCATGCCGTCGTGTTGCCGGAGCTCTCCCTCAACTTCTCCTCTTCCCTTGCTGGATCAAGAAGGAGGAGATGTCCCCGGGCTGTACGTGTGGTGAACGCGGAGGCACCGTTGTTCGGTGCTTAGATCGGATTCGTGCTGCGATCTGAATCGCTTAGTGAACGACTCCACCGACCGCGTTCTTGCAACGTCTTCAAGGGTATGAAGATCCACTCATCCTCTCCCTCTCTTGTTGCTAGAATATCCATAGATTGATCTTGGTGATGTGTAGAAAATTTTGAATTTTTGCTACGTTCCCCAACACCCCCCTCAGTTGGAGGGGGTGCGTCTGTTCCACCGGCAACCTCTGTCCAACCAGAAGTGTCGGATACTTTATCGGCGGCGCTAAAGAGCGCCTCCATCATTGACGAACACCGTACCCTTATGGGTGCGGTGATTGAGAAGATTCAGTCCGCCGAGAGTGGACTGAATGAAGCCTGCATCAGCCTTATAACGGGCTTTGAGGTATGTTTTGTGAGGTTTCGAAGAGTGTCATAGTATAGGTAGTAGCCCCTGATACTCTGTTCGGTGAAAAAGGAGCCGGACAGAGGATCAAAAATGTATGTTCGTAGGAGACTTACTTTATGGCATCTCTCCCTCTTTTTATTTTGCAAGCAGGCGTCTGTGGTGACTGCCGCCTCTCATACTGTGGAAGTCTCCGAACTGAAGTAGAGTCTGGAGCGGGACGAGGAAGAACTCGGCCGAGTGAAGAAACAGCTGGAGGATAACCAAGGTATGCAAAAACCTTATATGCATTAGCGGAATTAATAAGTTAGTATGATAACATTATTTTTATGATATGCTCCAGGGGCGACGGCCGAAATTGAGGCTCTTAAGAAGGCTGTGGCCGAAGCCGAGAAGAAGGCAGCCGCAGAGCAGGCTCTTCGTGAAAAACACGAGGCCAGGGTTATTGAAGCTCAGCAAGAGCTTCAAGAGGCCGTGAAGAAAGCGAGACCTTGGAGCAGAGTTTAGCGGGTAAGGACTTCGAACTCTCCCAAGCTCGCCAAGCCGCATGTGATGCCCGGGGGGAAGCTCAAAGCGCCCTGAAGGAAATCCAGGAGGCGAGGAAGATCGCGGCGGGTAAGGCTTTTTCTATGTAAAGCAGGTATTTGAAGGGAGAAAATCATGTTTACTAATATGAATTCGGATTTCTCCAGGGGTATTTGCGGAGCTGCCACGCAGCATATCTGATACCGTCCAGTTCTACCGAGCCGAAGAAAAGAGTACTGCAGAGAAGATCTTCTGGTCGCAGTATCTGGCGCCGAATTATCCGGTGCCATTTGTCGATCAGCTGAAGCAGCTGATCGAACTGCATAAGGCGGCCGAACTAGCCATGAAGGATTTAATTATCCGGCTATGGCCCGCCGAGCTGATTCCAAGCAGCTACTTCGGGCTCGTGAAGCGGCTTGTGAGTGCCTGCCCTCGACTCGACGTCATCAAGCAATCGGTCTGCATGAAGGGTGCGCGAATGGCCTTCGCCCGCGCAAAGGTGCACTGGGGGAAGATGGATGCGGAAAAGCTGATGACTGAGGGACCGCCGGAGGGGAAGGAGCACCGCAAGCCCGAATTATATTATGATGGTGTCCTAAAAGGATCCCGCCTTGCGGCAGAGCAATGCACCAAGAACATTATTTTTCCATGAATACAGTCATGTGGTCCTTTGTAATGTTGAACAAGGTTATTTCTATTATTTATTGCCTGTTATTTGAAAGTTTTTCTCTTGCATGGCCGTTTTATATATTAATCCTGAGAGTTGGCCAGTCGTTGGCTTCTGCCCCCACATAGGAAGTACGGGGGTGTTCGGGATAAACTTGAGCACTCTTTATCCCAGTTTTGGGTCCTTGAAGGAGGTGTTCAGCACAATGAACCATGCAATTGGACTATAGGGCTTTATCACTCTCACTTAGCCATAGGAGTTTGACAAAAGGAAGGTAGGCGCAGCCCCTGGTGTTCGGAAGACCGCACGAGGGGCTCTATAAGCACCTGATAGGAAGAAAGGCCGATCCATCGCATGCTGCATTGGTTATCGCATAATGCGGAAGAAATCCTTAAAGATTTTACAACCTCTCAAACAGTTGACCAGCTCTCGCCGTATCATGACAGTCAGTTTTTGGCTTTCTCTACTGAGGTGCTCGTCCGGAAGAACCGGGACACAATCGCAGTAGTTCTCCCTGTGTCGCCTTAGCCGATATAGTGGAAGGTAAGGCAGCAAAACATGGGAGTCGGGCAAACCCAACTATTGACCCAAGACATGATTCGGAGCTGATGCATATAATGTTATAAGTTCGGGGTGCCGAACTACCACGAAGCTGCTCGGACTTTATTGCCGTTATTATGGGTACAATGAAGCCCCTGGCATATTAAGGCATATCGCGGTATACGGATGCCATTTTGACAAAACGTATCAATAGGAAACTACAGCAGATAAGTGTCATATAAAGCCACATGTTGTAATTGAATAACACGTCAATGCATACGAATACAAGTAGTGTGATAGAAAAAGAAATACGACTTCGGAACCTGCTGAGATCGAGCGAGAGGAGGCTGTGTGCAGATCCGGAGTGTAACCGGATGGTCATCAAGGGGCATCTCTAAGGATTCCCTTACACATTCAAGCTGTTTCCCTGTCGCTAGTCCTGGCCTACGCAAAAGTGGACCTGCAAAGAAAAAAGATTTTTATGTGCCATGGAGCGGTTAAGCCGCCTTGTGTAGCCTATCCTAGTTGTGCCTCTGTTTACTACCAGAGTATTTTAATTGAGCTCCGGACGAGCCGGGCTATCCTGCCACGAAGTAGTTCGGACTCCCTTGACGGTGTCCGGGAGCTTGGCCGTCGACTCGAGGTTTGATTGAAGGATGCCACTCGTTGCTTATGCCTTTAAGGCGACGGTATGCTCTTCAGCATAGAGGGGGAGTTCGGCCTTGCCATTAACTGTTATGACGCCGCGTGGACCGGGCATCTTGAGCTTTCGATAGGCATAATGTGGTACCGCGTTGAATCGAGCAAACGTGGTACGTCCGAGCAGTGCATGATAATTACTACGGAAAGGGACAATGTCGAAGATTAACTCTTCTGTACGGTAATTGTTTGGTGATCCGAAGACTACCTCCAGAGTGATGGAGCCTGTACAATGGGCCTCCACACCTGGTATAACACCTTTAAAGGTGGTTTTAGTGGGCTTGATCATCGAATGATCGATACCCATCTTGCGCACTGTGTCATGATACAGCAGGTTTAGACTGCTGCCTCCATCCATAAGGACTCGTGTGAGGTGAAATCCGTCAATTATTGGGTCGAGGACAAGTGCGACTGAATTGCCCTGCTTGGTATTGGCTGGACGATCCATACGATCGAAAGCGATCGGCCATAGTTTATATTGTGAGGCGGCTGGCTCCGTTAAGTCGACATCCCTAAGAGTGCACGTCCGTTCCCGTTTGGGGATGTGGATGGTGTTTATCATATTCACCGTTTTAATTTGTGGGGGAAATCTCTTTTTCCCTCCTTTGTTTGGTGATCGGGGCTCCTCGTCGTCGTCATTTCTTTGAGACCCTTTCTCCTTGTTTGCGGCACCTTACCTGCCGTCTTGTTTGAAGATCCAGCATTCTCTGTTGGTATGATTGGCTGGTGTTCCTAGGGTGCCATGAATTTAGCATGGACAATCGAGTATGCGGTCCAGACTAGACGGGCCCGAATTGTTCTTTTGGAATGGCTTTTTCCGCTAACCGGACTTAGAGCCACTGAATCCGGCGTTGACTGTCGTGTCTTCGGCGTTATCACCATTTTTGCGACGCTTGTGTTTGTTGCGTCGGGGCTTGCCGTTGCTATCTCTGGCCTCTGATGTGCCAGGATTGCTTGCTGTGTTGTTGCTACGAGCCAACCAGCTATCCTCGCCCGCACAAAAGCGGGACATGAGTCTCGTGAGGGCTGCCATGGACTTTGGTTTTTCTTGGCCGAGATGTCGGGCAAGCCACTCGTCATGGATATTATGCTTAAAGGCCGCTAGGGCTTCGGCATCCGGACAATCGACAATTTGGTTCTTTTTAGTTAGGAACTGAGTCCAGAATTTCCTGGCTAACTCTCCGGGCTGTTGGGTTATGTGACTTAAATCATCAGCATCCGGTGGTCGCACATACGTGCCCTGGAAGTTATCCAGGAATGCGTCTGCTAGGTTCTCCCAACTTCCGATGGAGTTTGCCGACAATCTATTCAGCCAATGTCGAGCCGGTCCCATAAGTTTTAATGGGAGGTACTTGATGGCGTGTAGATCATCCCCGCGGGCCATGTGAATGTGGAGAAAGAAATCTTCTATCCATACCGCGGGGTCTGTAGTCCCGTCATAAGGCTCAATATTTACGGGCTTAAACCCTTCTGGAAATTCATGATCCATTACTTCTTCGGTGAAGCATAGGGGGTGTGCGGCGCCTCTATGCCGGGCTATATCACGACACAGTTGAAATGAGTCTGGTCTGGTGTATTCGGCCCGGCCGGATTTGCTTTTAGTGTATCCGGCGTGACGGTCATCGTCACGCGTTGGGGTGCACCCCCGTGATCCATAGATCAATCTTGACTGTCCTGCTTTGTTTTCCAATTTTGTCTTGCAGGTCATGTGTGGAGCCTTGGGCCTTCGTGTTTTTGCTTGTTTGGCGGCGGGGTGCGGGCTGGACTTCGGGTTGATACTCCGCTTTGTCTCGGCCACGAGGTGGCCGGTCAACCGCATCATGCACTGGTAGTGTAGGTTTTAGTGCCTCCTCCTCGAGTTGAGGTAGCAACATGCACTTTGGGTAACTTTTGTTTGGGCGCTTGAGTCCGTATTCCTCGACTGCCAGGACCTCAGTCCATCTGTTAGTTAGCAAATCTTGATCATCTTGAAGCTGCTGCTGCTTCTTTTTCAGGCTTTTTGTAGTGGCTATAAGCCAGCGCTTGAAGTGCTCCTTCTCGACGGGGTCCTCGGGCACGATGAATTCTTCGTCGCTGAGGCTCGCTTCGTCTTCGGAGAGGGGCATGTAATTGTCATCATCTGATTCTCCATCCATTGCTTGTTCCTTGGGGCTAGCTTGCCCATCCTCCCGTTCGGCTTGCTAGAAGCCTGGCTGGGCGGGATTGTTTTCGTCTTTGGCACCATCCGGATTACTATCATCTCTTGTGCCGGCATCACTATTTTTTCTATGGCGGGGCTTAGAGCGGTGCCTATGACGTCGGTGCTTAGATTGCTTCTCAAGGGGATTATCCTCTGTTGCCTCATTGCCATCGCCATCTTTGGGCATGTCCACCATATATATATGATATGATGAGGTGGCTGTCCAGCACCCTGTGGGCAGTGGTTCCTGTTCTTCTCCTGCATCGTCGTCCATACCGTCGATGTCTTCCAATTCGAAGTCAAGCATGTCGGTTAAGTCGTCGACAGTGGCTATTAAGTGGGTGGTGGGTGGGGAACGAATTTCTTCGTCGTCCGCTTCCCACTCAAGCCGGACATAGTTCGGCCAAGATTCTCCTGACAGTGAGAGAGATTTAAGTGAATTTAGCACATTGCCCAAAGGTGAGTGCTGAAAGATATCAGCAGAGGTAAACTCCATGCTCGGTGCCCAATCAGAGTCGATAGGCATGGATGCGTGTGGTTCGGAACCCATGACCGGAGACGAGTCCGAGGGTTCGATGATGCAGATCTCTTCGGAGGTGAAGTCTGTGTTCGGCTCTATCGCTGATGAGTGTGCGGCCTCCGTGGCGGGGTCTATCCACCCGTCCTCGGATGGCGCGATCTGCTCCGGATCTAAGGCCAGGGCAGCTGTAGGTGCATTCTCCTGAACACCGTCTGATGGTAGATCTAGGTCGTGCTCATCGTGACTATACGGCGCACCTGTCACGGGCTCGAATCCGTCGAAGATCAAGTCTACGCGGATGTCGGCGGTGTAGTTCAGGCTTCCAAACCTGACCTGATGGCCAGGGGCGTAGCTATCGATCTGCACCAGATGGCCAAGCGAGTTGGCCCGCAGGTACGAAGCCGCCGAATACGAAGATCTGTCCAGGGAGAAACACCTCACCCTGGATCGCATCATTGCAGATGTTTGAAGGAGCCATCAAGCCTTATCATGATGGCACAATGGAACTCTCAATGAAAGCACCAATGTCGGTGTCAAAACCGGCGGATCTCGGGTAGAGGGTCCCGAACTGTGCATCTAAGGCTAATGGTAACAGGAGGCAGGGGACACAATGTTTACCTAGGTTCAGGCCCTCTCGATGGAGGTAATACCCTACTTCCTGCTTGATTGATCTTGATGATATGAGTATTACAAGAGTTGATCTACCACGAGATCGTAGAGGCTAAACCCTAGAAGCTAGCCTATGATTATGCTTGTTGTTGTCCTATGGACTAAACCCTCTGGTTTATATAGACACCGAAGGGGGCTAGGGTTACACAGAATCGGTTACAGAGAAGGAAATCTACATATCTGAATATCCAAGCTTGCCTTCCATGCAAAGGAGAGTCCCATCCGGACACGGGACGAAGTCTTCAATCTTGTATCTTCATAGTCCAACAGTCCGACCAAACTATATAGTCCAGCTGTCCGAGGACCCCCTAATCCAGGACTCCCTCAAACACAACTATGCTTTATGTAAAAGTGGTAACCCCACTTGTGCTTAAACGATGAGTATGACCTATGATCAATGTTCTCATTTGACTCCTAAGTCAATATACTCATATATAGATGACCTAGTCATCGCCAATTGCTTGATAGATGCTAGAGTGATTGTGCAAGCTTTGCCACATATTTCATTTGCCATTTTATTGTGTGAGCATGTTGAATGCATACTTTTCTCATTCGAGGACATCCATGTGTTGCTTTGATTGTTTGTCTCTTCCTCTTTTGCCAAATGGATAGACAAGAATGCCTAAGAACTTCCTATAGCTGTTTATGCTTTTCTCGTCTCAAAATCTATTCATGCTACATCACAAAGTTTGATCAAGTCAGATTCAACCCCTCTGGGTGAGGAGCACTCAGAGTCACCGATTCGTCATAGACTTCAACTTCCAAAACCTCTCTATGCATTTCAGTCTGACCGATTCATCTTTTTCGGTCATACCGAGTTCACTGAGTTAATCTAGGTTTTCAATCTCGGTGCAACTGATTACAACTATTCGGTCACACCGAGTTGCAATAACAGCTTGCGGTTCTGCATCTCTGTGCCACCGAGTTGTTCCACTCAGTCACACCGACAGGGTCAGGATATATATACCGATGGGTCAAATTTTGGAAATTACTCCGAAACCTTTTCGCCCGTGCGTGTCCTGCTATGTCGACTCAGGTCTCCGGATCGTCCTCTCGTCACCAGCGACCTCCTACCGCTGGTCTCCGCCGCCGTCAACGGAAATCTTCACCTCTGTTGCCGCCGTAGCGAGCTCATCGCCGAGTTAGGGTATGAGTTCGACACTTTGTGCAATCTTTTACCTCTGATTGTTACCACAAACACAATGCCATGTTTCTTACCAAGTATGAGATCAATCTATCCAGAGAAAACTTCCTTTAGATTAGTTTTGATTAGAAAATTTAGGGTTAGGTTTCCGCCAAACTAATCTCGGACCGACCGAGTTGTAGAAATTGGTCTCACTGATTTGGCTTAGGCCATTGCACTTGTAATTTTTGGTCTGACTGAAACTTGCAAATCGGTGTGATCGAGTTCAGAACTTTGTGAAACCCTAGCATTCTCCGAGTCACTGAACTATGTCTCCGTCTGACCGATTCCACTAGTTTACACTCCAAAGTTGCTTCCATGTCACCGAGTTTAACAAATCGGTAGCTCCGAAATGCTTTCTGTGGAAAACTAAAACTAAGTTTTTGACTCATTTATTTTGCAAAAACTCTACACTTTGTGATGCTCATCCATTCTATCTCATCCATAACTATTCACAGGGTCAGCTCTCAGTTTGAAGTGGCAGTATGTCTGATCAAAGTGACAGCCATAATAAGTCGGAGGAGCAGATGGATCTGAGTGAGGGCACTAGTCCCTTGGCAGCTATGATGAGGGGAGCAGGAGCACTCCCGGCAACCTGCCTAAGGCAACAACAAGGTAGAGAAAGAATGAAACCTTAGATTCAGAGGATGAGGATTTTGAAGTTGAGGAAGTGACCTCAAAGAAGAAAGTGCTCAAGAAGGAATATGGTGATGTTGCTACCACCAAGCCAGGTCAGAACAAGAAAGCTCCTGCCAAGAGAGTGCCAATGTCAAAGGCCAGAGCATCAACACAAGAGACAATGGAATTTACTCTTGAGACCAGAGAATATGGAGGTGGAAAGAAAAGAAAGGAAAGGGCCAGGAAAAAATTGCAAGAGTGATTGGAAAGCCATCAATGGTGAGAGATTCTGCAGGAGAGGAGGAGGAAGAGTAAGATGCACCTCCTGCCAAGACTCAAAAGTTGATGGGGGATGCCATCAAGTCTGGGGCTGCTCCTTCAAATCCCAAGACTGCCCCCAAAGCTCCAGCTCAAGCTTCCAAGTCTGCACTAAAGAGAAGCACTAGAAACATTCCTGCTGCAGAGAAGAACAAGGCCTCAGTGCCTGAGATTGAAGAAGAAGAAGAAGAGGAATCCCAAGTGCTCAGAAAATTGAAGCCAGAGATTCCAGATCATGATGACAATCATCCAGTGGCTGAGAACATGAAGGAGAGAAAGGATGCAGGTCTCAGATAGTGGAGACAAGTAGATCCCTATGCTGTGAGGAGAAGAAATGATGTGGACTACAGGTTTCACACCAAGGAACAACATGACTTCTATGAGACTATGCTCCTAGATAAGAAGCCCATTGTGTGTGACATGAAGTGGATAGACTAGAAATACATTGATGCTAACGAAGATCATTTTCCAGGAGTGCATGAAAGCTTCAAACTCAATGGAGTTGACAAGTTTGTGGGTCAGAAATTGACCAAGTGGAATGATGAGCTCATTATGCAGTTCTATTCAATAGCTCATTTCTATCCTGATGGCAAGATTGTCTAGATGTCTGAAGGTACTAGGTACCAATCTTCTGTTGCTGAGTGGGACAAGCTCATAATGCCCCTGAAGAAGCTGAAAAAGACATTGATGTCTATGCTGATAAGAAGAAGGACCACAACTCCATGGCCAACATGTACAAGGATATACCTGACAAAGCCTTGGAGACACATAAGCTAGGCTCATTGTACTATTTGATGTCAGGATTGGCCACCATGAACACCAGCCTGAGGCACACCTTGTTGCCCAAATCAGGAGATCACAGGATGAACAGAGGCCACTCCATCAACTTGCTTCAGCTCTTTGATTTGCCCCAGAAGTTCAAGGTCATGAGTTTGATTGTTGAGATCATCAAGAGAACAACTGCTGACCAGAAAAGATCATGTGGGTATGCTCCACACATCTAGATGTTGATTAACTCCAAGATGAACAAAGGAGTGTATTTGTTGGACAAAGAGCATCTTCCCCTGAGGCCTGACTTTGAGGACAACACAGTTGTCATGAATGCTGAAGACCCCACATCAGTTGAGGCTCAAGAGAAGAGGGAGAAAGCAAAAGCTGAGAAGGCAGCAAAGATGCCAAGTGCTGAAGAGGCTTCCCAGGTTTTCCTCAAGTGAAAGCAAGACCAACTTGGATATCTTGTTCAAGCTACCTTTAGTATTGAGAAAGGATTGGCCACCCTGACTCAGAATCAACAAAGCCTGGAGAGGATCATTGAAACAAAGTTCTATGATCTTGACTTGAAGGTGACAGAAATACAAACAATAGTTGAGCAGCTCCAAGAAGAAGCTGAAGAGAGGAAAGGGAAAACATCCACTGAAGTGTTTCAAAGAGTGCCTAGGGCACAGAGATCTGCAGCACGCCAGTGACAGACAATAGAGCTACTGCATCAGCACCTGCAGCCACAACTTCAGTTGCCCCTCTAGTGGCAACTCCACCAGCTCCATCAACTTCAACAGATGCATTCATCCTTGGAGTCCTCTCAACGCCACCTCCTGAAGATCAAGCTTAGAGAGCCTCATAACACTATGCATTTTCAAGCTTTTTGGTAACTTCTTGCCAAAGGGGGAGAAAGTGTATAGATTATAGGCTGAGAGAGAGAGAGAGCTTTGCTTCTTTTGCTACTTATTTGCTTGCTTGCTTGGTTGATACTTCTTGATTATGTGTGTGAGATACTTTGTATGTTCATGTGTTTGATCATATCATACGTAATGCTTGTGCTTGGATGATGATATTCTCTATCTTTTATGTATGATCATTCACTTTGCCTTGGTGATGAGTGCTTGTTCCTATTTCTATCATTTTGAGCGCTCCGCCAAGATGTATGTGACATGGAAGAGTAACCCATGATCCTAATTGGTTGTGCATTTGCATTCAAAAGAAAATCTTAAATAATGCACAAATTTAGTGAGGGGGGGCTCTTGCTTATCACATACTTCTCAAAGCAACAATGTTTTTCATTCTTATTATCATTTGTCGAAGCTTTGATCTATATGTTGTCATCAATTACCAAAAGGGGGGAGATTGAAAGTGCAACTAATCCCTGGGTGGTAATTCTTAACAACATATAGCTCATTGAACTAATGCTCTTTCAAGATGATCATTTCAGAAAGTTCAATGATTGGCATGGCATGGACTAGAGATGTAGACCCCTCAAAATGCTAAGGACACATATTGGCAACAAGCTCAAGACTCTACATTTTCTTTTTAGTGATCCAAGATCACATTGAGTCCATAGGAAAGCCAATACTATTAAAAGGGGATGACGTGTTGCTTAATGACTTGCTTGCTCAAAATGCTTAGCGATATGCTCCAAAACCCTCAACCACTTTCTCATTTCCACATATGTCCTAAACCTAAAAGTCAAACTCAGCCCCACCGATTTGATCTATCCGGGGCCACCGAGTTCATTTGACATAGCCACTTCCACAAACCCTAATCACTTCGGTTTCACCGATAGGGATCTCGGTCTCACCGAGATGGGATTGCAAACTCTCTGTTTCCCTTTGCAACATTTCGGTCTCACCGAAATGAGCGATCGGTCCCACCGAGTTCGCAATGCAAACTCCCTGTTTCCTTTTCTTAACGTTCCGGTCCCACCGAAATGAGTAAATCGGTCCCACCGAGTTTGCCTGACCAACTCCCTGTGTGCCTATTACTGAAATCGGTCCCACCGAGTTCATGTGATCGGTCTCATCGAGATTAAGTTATGCCCTAACCCTAGCGCATCGGCCCCACCGAGTTGATTATATCGGTCCCACCGAAAAGCCTAACGTTCATATTTTGACCTGAATCGGTCTAACCGAGTTTCACCATTCGATCTCACCGAGTTTGAGAATCTGTGTGTAACGGTTAGATTTTGTGTAGAGGCTATATATACCCCTCCACCTACTCTTCATTCGTGGAGAGAGCTATCAGAACGTGCCTACACTTCCTGCATTCATTTTATGAGAGAGAACCACCTACTCATGTGTTGAGACCAAGACATTCCATTCCAACCACAAGAATATTGATATCTAGCCTTCCCCAAGTTGCTTTACACTCAAATCATCTTTCCACCATAGCCAAATCTATGAGAGAGAGTTGAGTGTGGGGGAGACTATCATTTGAAGCACAAGAGCAAAGAGTTCATCATCAACACACCATCTATTCCCTTTTGGAGAGTGGTGTCTCCTAGATTGGTTAGGTGTCACTTGGGAGCCTCCGTCAAGATTGTGGAGTTGAACCAAGGAGTTTGTAAGGGTAAGGAGACCGCCTACTTCGTGAAGATCTACCCAAGTGAGACAAGTCCTTCGTGGGCGATGACCATGGTGGGATAGACAAGGTTGCTTCTTCGTAGACCCTTCGTGGGTGGAGCCCTTCATGGACTCGCGCAGCCGTTATCCTTCATGGGTTGAAGTCTTCATCAACGTGGATGTACGATAGCACCACCTATCGAAACCACGCCAAAAATCTCCATGCCAGCATTGTGTTTGCTCCCTCCAAACTCCTCCCCTTTACCTTCATATGCAATGATTTACATTCCGCTGCTATACTCTTAGAATTGCATGTGTAGGTTGATTGCTTGACTAGTGCTAAGCTGCTAAAATCTGCCAAGAATTAAAATTGGTAAAAGACTAGGTTTTTATTTGGTCAAGTAGTCTAATC
>NC_041391.1:209681762-209776112 GCF_002162155.2 Triticum dicoccoides | reverse complement strand
ATACTTTCGATCCTACAAAGGTACTACCTTGCAGGAATGGCCTCATGACTAAGTCCTTTCACGAGAATATCTGCCATGACAAAACCACGACACCATCATTGAAAAAATGTGCACGCTCGGACAATGCTCGTCATCCGACCATAGCCCGGCATAGCACACCCCAACGTAGGCCAACAACCAAGTAAAGCCGAACTCTACAACAAAGTCTCACACATGCCGCATTTGGATGTGGAGGGGCTTTGGTTACCCGTCCTCCTATCGTTGCCACCTCGTTGCGACCCCAGATGGCCCTCATGGTCGGCTGCCTTGCCATCGTGACCCTTGGCCACCAGTCAACCTTTGGGCGAGTGGTAGCCAGGCGCGCGCGTAACCGACTTGCCTGGGAGACCCATGGCCGCATGGCCCTCATGTCAGCTGACTTGTCGTATTGACCCCTGGCTACCACCAATTGAACTTTTGGGCGGGTAGTAGCTGGGCGCGCGCGCATAACCTGCTTGCCTGGGATACCCATGGCCGCATGGCCCTCATGGTCGGCTGACTTGCCGTTGTGACCCCTCGCCACCACGAGTCGACCATTGGGCGGGTAGTAGCCGGAGCGCGCGTACGTAACCGTCTTGCCTGGGCAAATTACCCCTGCAGCGAGCAAACGACGCTGACAGTCCAACCCAGCCTTATCCAGCTCGCGCGGAGCAGCACGCGAGACGACGCATGCGACGCGAGAAAAACTACCACAAGAAGTCAACAAGGTGGCCCCGGTCACGCCCGTGGCCCAGCATCATGGATCCCCGAGGAATCGGTGGGGCGTGGGGCGCCCGAGGAGATCGGACGCCAGGGAGCGCGCTAGGGAGGCAACGGCAGGAGACGCGCGCGAAAGGAGCGGTGCACAGGGCACTCTCGCGCTTCGATGCCCCTAGGAGGCGGGTACTAACACTCTTTACAAGAGTAATTGTGTATTAAGTTTTTCCTTTCCTGAGAGCTCGCTCAGTTTTATAACCTGAAAATCACAGTTTTCTATAATTGTATTGTACTCTACGTGTCAGGTGATATCATTCCTTAAATGCTCCCATGATACCAACTTTGAAAAAAAAATCTTAAAAAAAATCACAGGAAATTTGTTGGATGTTTATAAGGTATGTGTCTACAACTCCTAAAAAAATCAGATCCAAATTCAAGGTACACATTGAGAAACAAAAATGACAAATTTAGTATAAATAGTGACACAAGAAGACAAAATTAAAATTGATCCTATTTACATCAGGATTTATCTTTTTAGTTTCTCAACAATGTGCATTTCAAATCTGGGCCTGAATTTTTTAGGAGTTGCAGACACATTCCTTGTGAACATTCATATTTTCTTCCAAAATTTTGAAAATATTTAAAATTGATCTTTTTAATGGGAGCATGGGAAAGTTGGTATCACTGGCATTGTGGAGACAATCTTTAACTGGTAGCTGCCCGAGCCCGAGGCTGGCAAGTCTCGGGATTAATAGGCTAATCGGCAAGTTAATCAATTAAATGGCCAATTTACCAGTTTATCGGCTACTCAGTGCCCTATAAATTAAGGATTAATTGACAAATTAAGTGATTAATCGGACGAATTCTTGAAGAGCGATCATTGGTATTCTACACTTGTAGAGATCACATACATGATACATCCATCAAAGTATACACACATCAGTAATCCATTAATGCTAGCCGCACATAGCATCAAATAAACAAATAATGGCTGACCGGTAAAACAATATAAACAAATGACTCGAGGACCTTAAACTAGCACTACTCCAGCTTTTTACATAAACAAAATAATGCAGAGAACCTCAACCCTGAGCTGCAGGCAGGCTGTAGGCTTACAGCGATGGCTGTACTGTACATGCCCTAGGAATCATCCATCTGAAATTTGGGAGAGGAAAAAGTTCAGACCATGTACTAGTATTGCGTCTGAAATACATCTGTTGACTGGTTCATGTTCTGCCTGTGGCCTTCTAGAAAAACCACAAAACGTGCAAGCCATACTCAAACATCAATTTTCCGCGCAAAGGAAAAAAAACTCAAACCAGCAATTTGCTTCAAGAAAGTGACACCACTATTGACCGCCAAATTATATTTCGTGCTAAAATGTATTTGTTGGCACAAGAAGTTGACGCTTCCTAACCTTCCTTGGCTAAATCAGCTTTGACCTGGCCTCCTTTTGTTGCAAGACACCATTTCTTACAACAAACATATATTGCTTCGCAAGTTTTCTTACTCTTGGATTATATTAAAATAGAACTTGTTAGAGATCTTCACTCTTGAACTTGGCAAACATTACAAGTCTTGCTTACCTGTACAGACAACTACTCTATTGTTGTTCTTGCTTTCAGATAAAGGGAACAGATATTATGGCAGGTGGCAACAGAGCTGGAGCTATTATCCATCCACCATAGGCCCTCCATGTTTGTTTAACGAATGTGACACACAATTCAAACGAGACACCAAAGTTTGCACAAACCATTGAAATGGCGCTTTAAACGTGTGATGGAGAGGCAAACCATGATCAGGAAACTCAACGAGAAATGGGAAAGCCGCATATAACAGTAAATAGCTTTTCAAACTCAACCTTCTTGTCTTGCATGCTCATGTATGTGTGACTAGTAATGGCCGTCTGGCTTCGTCTCTCGATCCCTTTCTACTGTAGTAGGCATATAACAACAACTGTATGACACCTAGGACTGTGCCGATGCCATTGGGAACCTGTAATTGGCAAACGAACAAGAAAGAAGGGCCAAACAGACATGATGTTAGGCAACCCTCCAAGCAAAATCCCTGATCAGCAATAGAAAACTATATCTTACGTATATGAAGAAGTCATCCAGAAGCACCCCGTATGCGAAAAACGACATGCTCATCAGGGACATCGATAGCGACAAATAAAAGGGCATGTACTCCACACTCTTGGTCCTGATCACCAAATTCTGTCAAACACAAGAGGAAAGTTCATTTACAGGACTATACATTTCAGATAACAAACATGGTCAGATGAGATCAACAACGCCAAACCCATCAAACCTATGAAGGACCAATTATACACCAGAAGATGTGGCTATGGAATACAGGTTTGAGTTAGTTATAAAGCAGGAAATAAATATTTCAGGACTCACAATGATGGACAGAGGGGATGCGAACATGAATATGAGGGACGCCACGCTGAGATAGCCGACGAATGTTCGCCGAGGCTTGTGATCAAACAGCGCCATACTGACATACACAATCAGGCCGAACACACAGAACACCCCTGCCAGCAGCACGGACACCTTGAGCTGCAGCAAGAAAGTAACCACATCAGTCAAACTTATAGATGCAGGCAAGGCAGCGAAGGACAAGCGGTGGGTAGGGTGCCCACCCTTTTCTTGGCGTCGGCGTAGGCGATGAAGACGGCGGTGTAGGCAAGCTGGAAGGCGGCGCCGATGGTGTTGACGGTGGCGACCAGGACGACGCCGTAGGAGACGAAGGGGAGGGCGTACCACATGCAGACGAGGCAGTTGAGGAGCGAGTAGATGTAGGGCGTGGCCGAGAACTGCTCCGTCGACCCATTCCGGACGATCCTCCTGAATGTTGGGCTGAGATCGGCAGAGATCGATCAGATCAGCAGCAGCGTCTTGAAGCAATTCGAGCCGAGCCAAGAAGAAATCGGGTTGAAATGTAAACGGGGGCGGACTTACAGCGGGGAGATGAAGAGCACAAAGGCAAAGATGTTCCCTGGAAGAAGATCAAGAGAAGACGGCGGTCAAGAACTGGCCGGACCGAATCTGGCCGCCTGCTCCACGACGGCAGAGCCTAAGAAGCAGAGCAAAGGGAATGGCGGTGGTGCTGACCTGCGATTCCTGCCCCGTAGCAGCAGAGGTCGTGGTAGGAGGAGGGTCCGGGCAAGCCCAGGGAAGCCATCAATGCAAGGAAGAGAGAGGATCCCGATCCCAGCTGCTCCCGGCCCCCTCCGATCCCCGCTCGCTCCTCCGGCAGATGATTCTTTTTTCTTTTCTTTTTTTGACGTGTCCAGCAGACGCTTGAGCGTGGGTTCTTTCTTTTCAGAGCAAGAGCAGGAACAGCAGGGGACAAAGAGCTGGCCCGCTTCCTCCTCCTCCTCTTCCTCCTTCTCCTCCTCTTATCACGGCTCCACCCCTACAATCAAATCAAAAAAAGGCACGTGGAATGGAAGGTGGATATCCTGGGATCTTATTCCTTGAAAAAAGTCGGTCGGGGATGTTGATGGCCGGCCCGGTCTGATCCATTGCCATGGCACGCACGACGCTGTACACGGGCGGCGCGGCCTCACCCGACACGCCACGCGCACGTGGACACCGTGGACCTCGACGCGGCGACCACGGCAGCACAGCTACTGTTTATTGTTTTTCAGATAGCTCACCACTCGTGCCAAATTCTTTTGCGGGAGGAAGAGGCCCTCTTTTCTCTAACTAGCCAAATACCCGTCGTGCATTGCTATGGAATGAAATAACATGCGAAGAGTGATGGCGTGCGACCGGTTGTCCTTGGCCGTGGTGATGCCGACTATGTTGTGACAACGTTGATGACTAATTATTCAGGATACATGTAAAACGGTAACTTATGGTTTGTTTCGAAGCAAATCTCTGCCATTAAAGAAATATGGTTGGCAAAATATTCCTACTACTACTAATTATTTAGAGGCATAATTAACTGCTTGGTTAATTTATGGGTGACCAGCTAAGCATGATCCCATCAAGTGGTCAGCTTGGTAAGCTATCAACAAAAATATTGTAACCAGCTAAGCATGATCCCACATATTTCCTTTTCTTTTGTCTTTTTTGAAACAAGCAGATTTCCAATGTTTCATTGCATTGCCTTATAGTGATTGAGGTCCACGGCCAGACTTTGTGATTCTAATTTTTAATGGGCGAGTACTATGCACGGGCGCGCCGCCCCCGCGCCGTTGGATGCGTTCGATCGGAGCAATTTTTTTTGTCTCCCATTCGCCTCTTATCTCTCCTCCCGCGCAGGGGTCCTGCAGAGAGCCGCCGCCCAGCTCGTCGGATCCTGGGCGCCGCTGCCCCCGCCTTCCATCTCCCTCCTCGTTTTGACCCCCCGCAACACCCCGCCGACGACTGGACGAGGCTCGGCCATGGCTGTTTGCAGCTGCTACCGTGGACAGTGGCAGCCCCCATCATCGCCATTGTGGCAAAAAATATCGCTGGTCGTAGCTTTTACGGTTGCTGGTTGCAGCAATCGCGACGCCATCCCCTGTCGTCACCCTAGCTCCACCCCACGGATGTAGCAAAAAAATTCGTCGGTCCCAGCTTCTAGTTTGCTGGTTGCAGCAAACTCTGCATCGCAGTTCGCCGTCGTGGCAGTGCCTCGTGCCAGTTGTAGCAAAACAGTCGGCCCATTCCAGCATCTGCCAGTGTCGTTGGTAGCAAACAAAATTGCCGGTTGTAGCTCCTCATGTTGCAGGTTCCAGCACTGACGCCAGCAGCTTGTAGCACCCACGGTGGCCGGTTCCAGCATTTGTGATGGCAGGTTGTAGCAGCCATAGTGGCCGGTTCCAGCACCGGTGTTTGCCAATTCCAACACCAGTTGGGACAGATGGTAGCACCAAGTGGTGGGTGTTCCAGCACCCGCGGTGGCCGTTTCTAGCAAACCGCAAGGCTGGTCCCAGCACCTCCATGGCCGGATGTAGCTTTTGCAGGCTCCCCTAGCAAACCTCCCCGTTGACGTCGTTAGCAGCTCGTCCATGCTGCAAAAAAAAACCTTCCTTACGTTCATGGCTTCAACGCCCCTGGACGGCTCGAATTCGGCCATGGCCTTTGCCCTGTAGATGAATCCGGCCATGGAGATTGCAGCAGCAAGGCAACCCCGCACGATGATCTATTTGGGGCGCTCCTTGTCGTGGTTTGCTGCGGACAGGAGAAAAAAGCATGGCGCAGGAGAAGAAAAGGGAGATAGTAGCAAGGACAAAGATGAGATGCAGATGGTGAAGAAAGAAGATAAAGAAGGAAAAGTTGTTTCTAGACGCGTAGGGCCCTGACGCGAGGTGAGAGTGCATGCGAGACCGGCGAGCGTTCGGCCGGTCGACCGTATGTAAATGTTTCCCTTTTTAATGCACAATTAAGAATGATTCCCGCCTCTATTTGCGTTTATGAAGACGCCTAATCCACATCATTTCCATCTAACCATTCATGCAAGAAATATAGATTATGTTTTTTGGTTCATGCAAATCATTTTCAGGTAATTTGGACGGAGCAATTTTGTAGCACACAGGTGCGGGGACACGTAATCCTTTTTTTGGCTTTTGACCTTGAAGCTTTCATATCTTTTGTGTCAAAAGTTTAAATTAAGTTTCATTTTCATATTCATGTTTCAGTTGACAAGGGCTTTCAAATGAGGTCATTCTAAGTACACTTTGACAAGTTTTTAAAGTCTTGTTAAGTTTCAACTTCTGAAACTTGGTACGAGCGACCGACAAAATTGTCAATTTTAGAACGTGTGATCGATATAATAGTAAGTAAGCTTTAAGTTTGAACAATGAAACTTGGTACTACCAACTGACAAAATCATAAGTTTCAGAAGTTACAACCAACAAAATCGTAAGCTTTAGAGAGCACAATTTAAAACTTCTTGTACCCTTGTGTGGGACCTCATGACTTTGCGGATCGCAAGGCAATCGGGTAACTGTTGGGGAACGTTGCAGAAAATTAAAATTTTTCCTACGGTTTCACCAAGATTCATCTATGAGTTCATCTAAGCAACGAGTCAAGGGGAATAGTTTGCATCTACATACCACTTGTAGATCGAGTGCGGAAGCGTTCAAGGGGATGGTGATGATGGAGTCGTACTCGACGTGATTCGGATCACCGATGACCAAGTGCTGAACGGACAGCACCTCCGCGTTCAACACACGTACGGGACGGACGATGTCTCCTCCGTCTTGATCCAGCAAGGAGGAAGGAGAGGTTGAGGAAGGCAGCTCCAACGGCAGCACGACGGCATGGTGTAGTTGGTGCAGCAGTACTCCGACAGAGCTTCGCCAAGCACGTACGGAGGAGGAGAGGTGTTGGGGAGGGGAGGGGCTGCGCCTTAAGTTGTGTCCAGCAGCCCTCCCCTCACCCCTCTATATATAGGAGGAGAGGGGCAAGGGGGCCGGCCCTCTAGGGGAAACCCTAGAGGGGGGCGGCGGCCAAAGGGTGGGGGGCTTGCCCCCCAAGCAAGGGGGGTGCGCCCCCTTTAGGGTTTCCCCCCCAACCCTAGGCGCATGGGCCCAAGGGGGGGGGGCGCCAAGCCCACTAGGGGCTGGCTGCTATCCCTACGCAGCCCAAGTGGCCCCCCGGGAGGGGTGGTCCCTCCCGGTGGACCCCCGGAACCTCTCCGGTGGTCCCAGTACAATACCGGTATGACCCTGAAACTTTTCGGTGTCCGTTTAACAACTTCCCATATATAAAACTTTACCTCCGGACCATTCCGGAACTCCTCGTGACGTCCGGGATCTCATCCGGGACTCCGAACAACATTCGGTGATCACATACTTGTCTTCCTGATAACCCTAGCGTCACCGAACCTTAAGTGTGTAGACCATACGGGTTCGGGAGACATGCAGACATGACCGAGACTCTCCGGTCAATAACCAACAGCGGGATCTGGATTCCCATGTTGGCTCCCACATGCTCCTCGATGATGTCATCGGATGAACCACGATGTCGAGGATTCGATCAAACCCCGTATACAATTCCCTTTGTCAATCGGTACGTTACTTGCCCGAGACCCGATCGTCGGTATCCCAATACCTTGTTCAGTCTCGTTACCGGCAAGTCACTTTACTCGTACCGTAATGCATGATCCCGTGGCCAACACCTTGGTCACCTTGAGCTCATTATGATGATGCACTACCGAGTGGGCCCAGTGATACCTCTCCGTAACACGGAGTGACAAATCCCAGTCTCGATCCGTGTCAACCCAACAGACACTTTCGGAGATACCTGTAATGCACCTTTATAGTCACCCAGTTACGTTGTGACGTTTGGTACACCCAAAGCACTCCTACGGTATCCGGGAGTTACACGATCTCATGGTCTAAGGAAGAGATACTTGACATTGGAAAAGCTCTAGCAAACGAACTAACCGACCTATGTGCTATGCTTAGGATTGGGTCTTGTCCATCACATCATTCTCCTAATGATGTGATCCCGTTATCAACGACATCCAATGTCCATAGCCAGGAAACCATGACTATATGTTGATCACAACGAGCTAGTCAACTAGAGGCTCACTAGGGACACATTGTGGTCTATGTATTCACACGTGTATTACGATTTCCGGATAATACAGTTATAGCATGAATAAAAGACTATTATCATGAACAAAGAAATATAATAATAACACTTTTATTATTGCCTCTAGGGCATATTTCCAACAGTCTCCCACTTGCACTAGAGTCAATAATCTAGTTACATTGTGATGAATCGAACACCCATAGAGTTCTGATGCTGATCATGTTTTGCTCGCGAGAGAGGTTTAGTCAACGGATCTGCGACATTCAGATCCGTATGTACTTTGCAAATTTCTATGTCTCCATCTTGAACATTTTCACGGATGGAGTTGAAACAACGCTTGATGTGCCTGGTCTTCCTGTGAAATCTGGGCTCCTTCGCAAGGGCAATAGCTCCAGTATTGTCACAGAAAAGTTTGATCGGCCCCGACGCATTGGGTATGACTCCTAGGTCGGTGATGAACTCCTTCACCCAAATAGATTCATGCGCTGCCTCCGAGGCTGCCATGTATTCCGCTTCACATGTAGATCCCCACCACGCTCTGCTTGCAGCTGCACCAGCTTACTGCTCCACCATTCAACATATACACGTATCCGGTTTGTGACTTAGAGTCATCCAGATCTGTGTCGAAGCTAGCGTCGACGTAACCCTTTACGACGAGCTCTTAGTCACCTCCATAAACGAGAAACATGTCCTTTGTCCTTTTCAGGTACTTCAGGATATTCTTGACCGCTGTCCAGTGTTCCTTGCCGGGATTACTTTGGTACCTTCCTACCAAACTTACGGCAAGGTTTACATCAGGTCTGGTACACAGCATGGCATACATAATAGATCCTATGGCTGAAGCATAGGGGATGACACTCATCTCTTCTATATCTTTTGCCGTGGTCGGGCATTGAGCCGAGCTCAATCTCACACCTTGCAATACAGGCAAGAACCCTTTCTTGGATTGATCCATTTTGAACTTCTTTAAAATCTTATCAAGGTATGTGCTTTGTGAAAGACCTATGAGGCGTCTTGATCTATTTCTATAGATCTTGATGCCTAATATATAAGCAGCTTCTCCAAGGTCCTTCATTGAAAAACACTTATTCAAGTAGGCCTTAATGCTGTCCAAGAATTCTATATCATTTCCCATCAGGAGTATGTCATCTACATATAATATGAGAAATGCTACAGAGCTCCCACTCACTTTCTTGTAAACGCAGGCTTCTCCATAAGTCTGCATAAACCCAAACGCTTTGATCATCTCATCAAAGCGAATATTCCAACTCCGAGATGCTTGCACCAGCCCATAAATGGATCGCTGGAGCTTGCATACTTTGTTAGCATTCTTAGGATCGACAAAACCTTCCGGCTGCATCATATACAGTTCTTCCTTAAGATAACCGTTAAGGAATGCCGTTTTGACGTCCATCTGCCATATCTCATAATCATAGTATGCGGCAATTGCTAACATGATTTGGACGGACTTAAGCTTCGCTACGGGAGAGAAAGTCTCATCGTAGTCAATCCCTTGAACTTGCCGATAACCCTTAGCGACAAGTCAAGCTTTATAGATGGTGACATTACCATCCGCGTCCGTCTTCTTCTTAAAGATCCATTTGTTTTCTATCGCTCGCCGATCATTGGGCAAGTCAGTCAAAGTCCATACTTTGTTTTCATACATGGATTCTATCTCAGATTTCATGGCTCCAAGCCATTTGTTGGAATCTGGGCCCGCCATCGCTTCTTCATAGTTCGAAGGTTCATCGTTGTCTAACAACATGATTTCCAGGACAGGGTTACCGTACCAATCTGGTGCGGAACGTGTCCTTGTGGACCTACGAAGTTCAGTAGCAACTTGATCCGAAGTACCTTGATCATCATCATTATTTTCCTCTTCAGTTGGTGTAGGCATCACAGGAACATCTTCCTGAGCTGCACTACTGTCCCGCTCAAGAGGTAGTACTTCATCGAGTTCTACTTTCCTCCCACTTACTTCTTTCGAGAGAAACTCTTTTTCCAGAAAGGATCCATTCTTAGCGACAAAGATTTTGCCCTCGGATCTTAAGTAGAAGGTATACCCAATGGTTTCCTTAGGGTATCCTATGAAGACGCATTTTTCCGACTTGGGTTCGAGCTTCTCAGGTTGAAGTTTCTTGACATAAGCATCGCATCCCCAAACTTTCAGAAACGACAGCTTAGGTTTCTTCCCAAACCATAATTCATACGGTGTCGTCTCAACGCATTTAGACGGTGCCCTATTTAAAGTGAATGTAGCTGTCTCTAGAGCGTATCGCCAAAATGATAGCGGTAAATCGGTAAGAGACATCATAGACCGCACCATATCCAATAGAGTGCAATTACGATGTTCGGACACACCGTTACGCTGAGATGTTCCAGGCGGCGTGAGTTGTGAAATGATTCCACATTTTCTTAAGTGTGTACCAAATTCGTGACTTAAGTATTCTCCTCCATGATCTGATCGTAAGAATTTTATCTTTCGGTCATGTTGATTCTCTACTTCATTCTGAAATTCCTTGAACTTTTCAAAGGTCTCGGACTTGTGTTTCATCAAGTAGACATACCCATATCTACTCAAGTCATCTGTGAGAGTGAGAACATAACGATATCCTCCGCGAGCCTCAACACTCATTGGACCGCACACATCGGTATGTATGATTTCCAACAAGTTGGTTGCTCGCTCCATTGTTCCGGAGAACGGAGTTTTGGTCATCTTGCCCATGAGGCATGGTTCGCATGTGTCAAACGATTCATAATCAAGAGACTCTAAAAGTCCATCAGCATGGAGCTTCTTCATGCGCTGGACACCAATGTGACCAAGGCGGCAGTGCCACAAGTATGTGGGACTATCGTTATCAACTTTACATCTTTTGGTATTCACGCTATGAATATGTGTAACACTACGTTCGGGATTCATTAAGAATAAACCATTGACCATCGGAGCATGACCATAGAACATATCTCTCATATAAATAGAACAACCATTATTCTCGGACTTAAATGAGTAGCCATCTCGTATTAAACGAGATCCAGATACAATGTTCATGCTCAAACTTGGCACCAAATAACAATTATTAAGGTTCAAAACTAATCCCGTAGGTAAATGTAGAGGTAGCGTGCCGACGGCGATCACATCGACTCTGGAACCATTCCCGACGCGCATCGTTACCTCGTCCTTTGCCAGTCTCCGCTTATTCCGCAGCTCCTACTGTGAGTTACAAATATGAGCAACGACACCGGTATCAAATACCCAGGAGTTACCACGAGTACTGGTAAGGTACACATCAATTACATGTATATCGAATATACCTTTAGTGTTGCCGACCTTCTTATCCGCTAAGTATTTGGGGCAGTTCCGCTTCCAGTGACCCTTCCCCTTGCAATAAAAGCACTCAGTCTCAGGCTTGGGTCCATTCTTTGACTTCTTCCCGGCAACTGGCTTACCAGGCGCGGCAACCTCTTTGCCGTCCTTCTTGAAGTTCTTCTTACCCTTGCCCTTCTTGAACTTAGTGGTCTTATTGACCATCAACACTTGATGTTCTTTCTTGATTTCAACCTCTGCTGACTTTAGCATAGAAAATACTTCAGGAATGGTCTTTACCATCCCCTGCATATTGTAGTTCATCACAAAGCTCTTGTAGCTTGGTGGGAGCGACTGAAGGATTCTGTCAATGACTGCCTCATCAGGGAGGTTAATATTCAGCTGGGTCATACGGTTGTGCAACCCAGACATCTTGAGTATGTGCTCACTGACAGAACTATTTTCCTCCATCTTACAACTATAGAACTTGTCGGAGATGTCATATCTCTCGACCCGGGCGTGAGCTTGGAAAACTAGTTTCAGCTCCTCGAACATCTCATATGCTCCGTGATGCTCAAAACGCTTTTGGAGCCCCGGTTCTAAGCTGTAAAGCATGCCGCACTGAACGAGGGAGTAATCATCAGCACGAGACTGCCAAGCATTCATAATGTCTTGGTTCTCCGGGACGGGAGCGTCACCTAGCGGTCCTTCTAGGACATATTGTTTCCTGGCAGCTATGAGGATGATCCTCAAGTTTCGGACCCAGTCCGTATAGTTGCTGCCATCATCTTTCAGCTTGGTTTTCTCTAGGAACGCGTTGAAGTTCATGTTGACATGTGCGTTGGCCATTTCATCTACAAGACATATTTGCAAAGGTTTTAGACTAAGTTCATGATAATTAAGTTCTAATCAAATTATGAACTCCCACTCAGATTAGACATCCCTCTAGTCATCTAAGTGTTACACGATCCGAGTCGACTAGCCCGTGTCCGATCATCACGTGAGACGGACTAGTCATCATCGGTGAACATTCTCATGTTGATCGTATCTTCCATACGACTCGTGTTCGACCTTTCGGTCTCCGTGTTCCGAGGCCATGTCTGTACATGCTAGGCTCGTCAAGTTAACCCTAAGTGTTTTGCTGTGTAAAACTGTCTTACACCCGTTGTATGTGAACGTAAGAATCCATCACACCCGATCATCACGTGGTGCTTAGAAGCGACGAACTTTAGCAACGGTGCACAGTTAAGGGAGAACACTTCTTGAAATTGTTGTAAGGGATCATCTTATTTACTACCGTCGTCCTAAGTAAACAAGATGCATAAACATCACATGCAATTATATAAAGTAGTGACATGATATGGCCAATATCATATAGCTCCTTTGATCTTCATCTTCGGGGCTCCATGATCATCTTGTCACCGGCATGACACCATGATCTCCATCATCATGATCTCCATCATCGTGTCTTCATGAAGTTGTCACGCCAACGACTACTTCTACTTCTATGACTAACGCGTTTAGCAATAAAGTAAAGTAAGTTACATGGCGTTCTTCAATGACACGCAGGTCATACAAAAATAAAGACAACTCCTATGGCTCCTGCCGGTTGTCATACTCATCGACATGCAAGTCATGAATCCTATTACAAAGAACATGATCTCATACATCACAATTCATCATTCATCACAACTTCTGGCCATATCACATCACATGATCAATCACTGCAAAAACAAGTTAGACGTCCTCTAATTGTTGTTGCATCTTTTACGTGGCTGCAATTGGGTTCTAGCAGGAACGTTTTCTTACCTACGAATAACCACAACGTGATTTTGTCAACTTCTATTTACCCTTCATAAGGACCCTTTTCATCGAATCCGCTCCAACTAAAGTGGGAGAGACAGACACCCGCCAGCCACCTTATGCAACTAGTGCATGTCAATCGGTGGAACCGGTCTCACGTAAGCGTACGTGTAAGGTTGGTCCGGGCCGCTTCATCCCACAATGCCGTTGAAGCAAGAAAAGACTAGTAGTGGCAAGTAAGTTGACAAAATCCACACCCACAACAAAATTGTGTTCTACTCGTGCAAAGAGAACTACGCATAAACCTGGCTCATGATGCCACTATTGGGGAACGTTGCAGAAAATTAAAATTTTTCCTACGGTTTCACCAAGATCCATCTATGAGTTCATCTAAGCAACGAGTCAAGGGGAAGAGTTTGCATCTACATACCACTTGTAGATCGAGTGCGGAAGCGTTCAAGGGGATGGTGATGATGGAGTCGTACTCGACGTGATTCGGATCACCGATGACCAAGTGCTGAACGGACAGCACCTCCGCGTTCAACACACGTACGGGACGGACGACGTCTCCTCCGTCTTGATCCAGCAAGGAGGAAGGAGAGGTTGAGGAAGGCAGCTCCAATGGCAGCACGATGGCGTGGTGTAGTTGGTGCAGCAGTACTCCGACAGAGCTTCGCCAAGCACGTATGGAGGAGGAGAGGTGTTGGGGAGGGGAGGGGCTGCGCCTTAAGTTGTGTCCAGAAGCCCTCCCCTCACCCCTCTATATATAGGAGGAGAGGGGAAAGGGGGCCGGCCCTCTAGGGGAAACCCTAGAGGGGGGCGGCGGCCAAAGGGTGGGGGGCTTGCCCCCCAAGCAAGGGGGGTGCGCCCCCTTTAGGGTTCCCCCCCCCCAACCCTAGGCGCATGGGCCCAAGGGGGGGCGCCAAGCCCACTAGGGGCTGGCTGCTATCCCTACGCAGCCCAAGTGGCCCCCCGGGAGGGGTGGTCCCTCCCGGTGGACCCCCGGAACCTCTCCGGTGGTCCCAGTACAATACCGGTATGACCCCGAAACTTTCCGGTGTCCGTTTAACAACTTCCCATATATAAAACTTTACCTCTGGACCATTCCGGAACTCCTCGTGATGTCCGGGATCTCATCCGGGACTCCGAACAACATTCGGTGATCACATACTTGTCTTCCTGATAACCCTAGCGTCACCGAACCTTAAGTGTGTAGACCTTACGGGTTCGGGAGACATGCAGACATGACCGAGACTCTCCGGTCAATAACCAACAGCGGGATCTGGATACCCATGTTTGCTCCCACATGCTCCTCTATGATGTCATCGGATGAACCACGATGTCGAGGATTCGATCAAACCCCATATACAATTCCCTTTGTCAATCGGTACGTTACTTGCCCGAGACCCGATCGTCGGTATCCCAATACCTTGTTCAGTCTCGTTACCGGCAAGTCACTTTACTCGTACCGTAATGCATGATCCCGTGGCCAACACATTGGTCACCTTGATCTCATTATGATGATGCACTACCGAGTGGGCCCAGTGATACCTCTCCGTAACACGGAGTGACAAATCCCAGTCTCGATCCGTGTCAACCCAACAGACACTTTCGGAGATACCTGTAATGCACCTTTATAGTCACCCAGTTACGTTGTGACGTTTGGTACACCCAAAGCACTCCTACGGTATCCGGGAGTTACACGATCTCATGGTCTAAGGAAGAGATACTTGACATTGGAAAAGCTCTAGCAAACGAACTAACCGACCTATGTGCTATGCTTAGGATTGGGTCTTGTCCATCACATCATTCTCCTAATGATGTGATCCCGTTATCAACAACATCCAATGTCCATAGCTAGGAAACCATGACTATCTGTTGATCACAACGAGCTAGTCAACTAGAGGCTCACTAGGGACACATTGTGGTCTATGTATTCACACGTGTATTACGATTTCCGGATAATACAGTTATAGCATGAATAAAAGACTATTATCATGAACAAAGAAATATAATAATAACACTTTTATTATTGCCTCTAGGGCATATTTCCAACAGTAACTGTTGCTGCTGGGCAGGTGCGTATCCCTGCACCTATGTGCATGTGTGAATATTCAGTATTTTGGATATATGTTCGTCAAGATTCCTACAAACATCCCTAAAAGAAAGGTCTTCCTAAAGATAAACGACCTTGAGGTGATTATTTGTTCAACACAAAACCCTAGAGCCTTGTATAATGTTGGATACTTAGGGGAACTCGGATCATCAAAATAGACACACCAAATATCAGCGGACACGTCCGCACATGTCCGTGGACAGCGACAAGGGCAGACGCAATCCAATCGAAGTCATCAAATAAAAAGCGGGTACTAGATTTCCATTAACTTTTGGAACAACTTTTACAAATCAAAAGTACTATAGACCGGCCCTACTTTCTAGTTTTCATCGGACATGGGCATGTGTCCCACGTCCTACTCTTCCTCGGAGTCGGCTTGGCCATCGATGTCACCGTGGAGGTGAGGTTGACGGTTGACCTAGATGGCGGGCCTCATCATCGTTGTGGCCAGGGGTGAACGACGTGGAGAGACATCGGAGGTGCGCTCGTCTGGCGCGTCGTCGGCCTTCGCCCGATCACGTCGAAGAGGCGGTTGCACTCCACCTTGTTCACGTGAAAGAAACACTACCGATGAGTGGGTTCTGCGGGCGCCATGCATGTAATATAGCACCACATGCACATCCATGATGACCGGGTCCGCCATGAACATGGTCATGGCGGCATGTTTGTACGCCTGCTCCCGCACGATTTGATCCACCGTCAATCCATGCTCATCAAGGGGCTGTAGTTTGTACCGCTACACATCCTACAGTAGGCAGAACACGGACAACGGCGACACTTGTTCCTCCTACTCCGCCTCCACCATTACCTAGTTGTAGTGCTGTTCCGCCTACAGTAGGGTGAACCTGGCCATCAGAGGCTCCTACACCGGCATGGGTGTCGGTGTCAAAACCGGCGGATCTCAGGTAGGGGGTTCCGAGCTATGGATCTAGGATCAATGGGGAACAAGGGACGAAGAACACAGTGTTTACCCAGGTTAGGGCCCTCTCTAAGAGGTAAAACCCTACGTCCTGCTTGGTTGTATTTGATGTGTATGGTATGATTACAGAGTCAATCTACCTTGAGATCAGGCTAGCTAAACCCTAGGTTGATGGGGTGTTGGATGTTGCTCTCGGCCTAAAGACTAAAACCCTTTGATTTATATAGACACTAGTAGGGTTAGGGTTACATGCGATCAATTATAATGAAGGAAAGATCATACCTAATCTTGACTTGGAGGGCACACCACGGCTCTGAAGATCTTCTATCCAGTCATGGGCCCACGCTCTAGCTTGGATCCACAGTAGCCCACCAATCCAGCCCATAAGCAATAGGCTGGCGACCTGAGGACCCCTTAATCAAGGACTCCCTCAGTAGCCCCTAAACTAGCCTCCAATGCCAGGGCTTGTGTCCGGCATCCGCATATCATATCCAACGGTCTTCAGCTTGCAAGGCGAGTTCTCCATCCTGTCCTGTGCATGCTCGGAGTTGAGTGGTGTCTGGAATCCAGAGCATTTGTTTTACTTAGCCTCGAAGGCCAAAGTGCTCAAGTGTGAACAATGCCCTCATCTGACAACCTTTTGGCGAAGGGTCGCGTCCGGTCATAATACCAAACGGTTGGAAGTTCTTGATATGCGGCTCAAGGCCGCCCTTGCATTGGCATGTCTCATCAAGGCAGAGATCATGCCCTGCTTTTTATGGGATATGATCAATGATTTCACGACCTTATCGGGAAGTGGAGAGGCCTGCGGCATGGAAAAAGGAACCCATGGCCTCTTCGCGGCCCATAAAAAGGGGGACAACTGCAGTTACCAGCCTACACCTTCTTCCACCTCTCATTGTTACTTTCCAATCTTGAGAGCTCCAGCGCCCTACCTCATTCTTCCACGAAGAGTCCCTTCCCAGCTCCTCCCTAGCTTCAGCCATGGCCGGATCCGGTGCCAACGGCAAGTGGGAGGCCTCCATCGTCACAAACAACGACATCAAGGAGCTGAAGCGAGCCAGCTACTTGCCGGACGATGTCGCTCACCGGGCCCCCGAGGAGGGCCAGGTCATCCCCACGCCCAAGCCAGCGAGAGGGTGGTGTTCCTCCCCCCACTTTATTCGGGGGCTGGGACTTCCTCTGCACCCCTTCGGGAGGGGGTTAATGTTCTTTTATGGCTAGATTTCCATGATTTAGCCCCCAACTCCCTCCTCCACATTTCGGCCTTCATCATCGTTTGCGAGGCCCTCTTACGAGTTCAGCCGCATTTTGGCCTATGGCTGAAAGTGTTCAACGTCAATGATATGTCTCCAACGTATCTATAATTTTTGATTATTCCATGTTGTTTTATTACCAATGTTGGATGTTTTATAATCATTTTATATCATTTTTTGGTACTAACCTATTGACATAGTGCCAAGTGCCAGTTGTTGTTTTCTGCATGTTTTTCACATCGCAGGAAATCAATATCAGAGGGAGTCCAAATGCCACGAAGCT
Organism: Triticum dicoccoides; assembly: GCF_002162155.2. Classification (NCBI taxonomy): domain Eukaryota; kingdom Viridiplantae; phylum Streptophyta; class Magnoliopsida; order Poales; family Poaceae; genus Triticum; species Triticum dicoccoides. The sequence goes on along the minus strand of NC_041391.1, from coordinate 209,758,158 downwards.
TTACGATGATTTTTTATGGACCAAAAGAAAGAAGTTGAGCCCTGGTTGCACCTGGTGGGAGTCCCGAGGAGGGGAAAACCCACCAGGGCGCGCCAGGAGGCCCAAGCGCGCCCTGGTGGGTTGTGCGCACCTCGGGTACCCCCCCCGGACCGCCTCTTTGCTCTATAAATACCCCAATATTCCAAAAACCCTAGGGGAGTCGACGAAATATTCATCAGCGGCCGCAGAGTCCAGGACCACCAGATCCAATCTAGACACCATCACGGAGGGGGTCACCACTTCCATTGGTGCCTCTCCGATGATGCGTGAGTAGTTCTTTGTAGACCTTCGGGTCCATAGTTAGTAGCTAGATGGCTTTCTCTCTCTCGTTGAACTCCCAATACAATGGTCTCTTCGAGATCCATATGATGTAACTCTTTTTGCGGTGTGTTTGTTGGGATCCGGTGAACTTCGAGTTTATGATTAGTAATATCTTTTTATATCCATGAAAGTTATTTGAGTTTCTTTGATCTCTTATATGCATGATCTCTTATAGCCTCATATTTCTCCGATATTTGGGTTTTGTTTGGCCAACCTGATCTATTTATCTTGCAATGGGAAAAGGTGCCTGGTACTGGGTTCGATCTTACGGTGCTTGATCCCAGTGACAGAGAGGGAACCGACACATATGTATCATTTCTACTAAGGATAAAAAGATGGGATCTATATCTACGCAATAGATAAATTTATCTTGTCTACATCATGTCATCGTTCTTATTGCATTACTCCGTTTTCCCATGAACTTAATACACTAGATGGATGCTGGATAGCGGTCGATGTGTGGAGTAATAGTAGTAGATGCAGGCAGGTGTCGGTCTACTAATCTTGGACGTGATGCCTATGTAATGATCATTGCCTGGATATTGTCATAATTATTTGAAGTTCTATCAATTGCCTAACAGTAATTTGTTTACCCACCATTTGCTATCATTCTCGAGAGAACCCACTAGTGAAACCTACGGCCCCCGGGTCTTCCTTCTCATATATTTGCCTTGCGATCTACTTTTTCCTTGCATTTATTTTCAGATCTATTAAACCAAAAATACAAAAATACCTTGATGCAATTTATTCTTATTTATTTTATTTGGTGTTCGATCTATCAATCTACTACAAATTTACCTCACCTCTTTTGCCTATCTTGAGGCGCCATACCCCGAAAGGGATTGACAACCCCTTTAACACGTCGGGTTGCGAAGTGTTGTTATTTGTGTGCAGGGGCTGTTTATGTTGTGTTGCTTGGTTCTCCTACTGGTTCGATAACCTTGGTTTCATATCTGAGGGAAATACCTACCGCCGCTGTGCTGCATCATCCCTTCCTCTTTGGGGAAATACCGACGTAGCTTCAAGCGACATCAATAGGAATTTCTGGCGCCGTTGCCGGGGAGGATCTTCAACATAACCAGGTTCCTAATCACAAATCTCATCTCCTTGCAATTTACATTATTCACCATTTGCCTCTCGTTTTCCTCCCCCCCCCCACTTCACAAAAAATTGCCATTTTATTCGCCTCTCTTTTTCCGTTCGTCGTTTTCTTGCCAAATCTGTTTCTGAGTGCAATATTGTTGTGTGGCCATCATGACTCAACAGAACACCAAACTATGTGACTTCTCAAATACCAACAACTATGATTTTATTGGCACTCCGCTTGCTCCTCCCACCACTAGTGCGGATACTTGTAATATCAATACTGCTTTGCTGAATCTTGTTATGAAAGACCAATTTTCCGGTACTCCTAATGAGGATGCCGCGTCCCATCTTAAAACTTCATGGAATTATGCGATATGCAAAAGAATAAAGATGTGGACAATGATGTGGTCAAGATGAAATTATTTCCGTTTTCTTTGGGTGATTCTACAAAAAATTGGTTCTCTTCTTTGCCTCGCAATAGTATTGATTCTTGGAATAAGTGCAAAGATGCTTTTATCACTAAGTATTTTCCTCCTGCAAAAATTATTTCCCTTAGAACCCAGATCATGAATTTCAAGCAACTTGAACATGAGCATGTTGCAAAATCTTGGGAAAGGATGAAAATGATGCTAAGGAATTGCCCAACTCATGGGTTAAATCTTTGGATGATCATACAAATTTTTTATGCGGGGTTGAATTTTGTTTCTCGTAATCTTTTAGATTCCGCCGCGGGTGGTACTTTTATGGGAATTACCTTGTTTGAAGCCACCAAATTGCTTCATAATATTATGGCAAATTATTCACAATGGCATACCGAAAGGGCTCCTACTAGTAAAAAAATTAATTCGGTTGAAGAAATTTCTTCTTTGAGTGAAAAAGTTTATGTTCTTATGAAATTGGTTGCTAATAAAGTGCTCCTATTGATTTTAATGATATGCCTTTGTCTACTTTTATTGAGCAAAATAGTGATGCCATAGATGTGAATTTTATTTCTCACAATAATTTCAACAACAATGCTTATAGAGGTAATTTTAATCGTAGGCCTTTTCCTAGTAATTCCTCTAATAATTATGGTAATTCCTATGGAAATCAATCTTACAATAATAATAGGAATTCCTATGATTTTGAGAATAATATTAAAGAATTTATCAACACACAAAAGGTTTTCAACACTTCCATAGAAGAAAAGTTGAATAAGATTGATGATTTGTCTAGAAGTATTGATAGAATTGCTCATGATGTGAAAAATCTCAAGATGAAACTTTTTGTGCCTAAGGTAGATGAATCAATTAAATCTCTTTATGTTTCTATGGATGAAAGTAAGAAAAGAACCGTTGTGCTTAGAGCTAAAAGAGAATTTTTAGAAAAAGCGTTTTCTAGTGATTTCTTTCGCAAAAGTGATGAAGATCTTAAAATGATTGGTGTTTCTTCTATTGATTCCTTGTTTAGTAAAATTAATATTGATGAAAAAGGGACTGGAGAAGAGTCAACTTTAGGTAGAAGGCGTCCCGATATTTCGGAGGTGAAAATCTTGTTGAGAAAATTGATAAAAGTGGGTCTGAAGAGGTCAAAACTTTAGCTAGTGATGTGCCCATTCTTTTGGAGTACAAAGACTTTAATTATGATAGTTGCTCTTTGATTGATTGTATTTCTTTGTTGCAATCCATGCTAAATTCACCCCAAGCCCATGAACAAAATAAAGCTTTTACTAAACATATTGTTGATGCTATGGTGAAAGCTTTGGAAGAAAAAATTGGAATTAGAAGTTTCAATTCCTAGAAAATTGCTTGATGAATGGGAACCTACTATCAAAGTCAAGATTAAAAATTATGAGTGTTTTGCTTTGTGTGACTTGGGTGCTAGTGTTTCTACAATTCCGAAATCTTTATGTGATGTGCTTGACCTTACCAATCTTGAAGAATGCTCTTTGAATTTGCACTTCGCGGATTCTACTATTAAAAAGCCCATGGGAAGAATTAATGCTGTTCTTATTCTTGCAAATAGAAACTATGTGCCCATAGATTTTATTGTTCTTGATATTGATCGCAATCCGTCTTGTCCAATTATTCTTGGTAGACCATTTTTACGCACTATCGGTGTAGTGATTGATATGAAAGAAGGCAATATTAAGTTCCAATTTCTTTGAAGAAGGGTATGGAACACTTTCCTAGAACAAGAATTAAGCCACCATACGAATCAATCATGAGGGCATCTTATGGATCTAGCACCAAATATGACAAAACTTAGATCCTTGCTTTATGCCTAGCTAAGGGCGTAAAACTATAGCGCTTGTTAGGAGGCAACCCAATGAATAAAATTTATTTTTGCTTTTTTATTTCTGTTCTTGTGTGTTAACACAATTATGCTGCTGGTATGATTGTGTTTTTTATGTTTTAGATAGTGTTTGTGCCAAGTAAAGCCTTTAGGATCTTCTGGGGTGATAGTTGTTTGATCTTGCTGAAAAAGACAGAAACTTTGTGCTCACAATTTTTTTTCATAAATAACAGAAAAGAGATTTTGCCCTGATTCTTTTTGCAGAAGATTAATATACAAATTACGCTGGTTGTCCTAATTTGGTAGAATTTTTTGAGTTCCATAAGTATTCGAAAGTTCCATATTACTACAGACTGTTCTGTTTTGATAGATTCTGTTTTCTTTGTGTTGTGTGCTTATTTTGATGGCTCTATGGTTTTCTTTGATGAGTTTTTGACATAGAAAAGTAGAAATACAGTAGATATAATACAAAAAAATAAGAATTGGTTTGACACATCACTTATAGTAGTGGTTTGCTTTCTTTTACTAACGGATCTCACAAGGGTTTTGTTGAGTTCTGTGTGATTGAAGTTTTCAAGTTTTGGGTTATCTTACGATGGATGAAAGAAGGATAGAAGAGCCTAAGCTTGGGGATACCCCGACATTCCAAGATATTATCCAAGAATGAGCAACCAACTAAGCTTGGGGATGCCCCTCGAGTGGCATCCCCTCTTTCTTCTAACGACCATCGGTATTTTACTCGAGGCTATATTTTTATTCGTCACATGATATGTGTTTTTCTTGGAGCGTTTTGTATGATATGTGTCTTTGATTGTTTTATTTTGTGTTTTAAGTCATCAATCCTTGCTGGACACACCTATTTGAGAGAGCAGTAATTATGTCATGACTTGTTAGAATTGCTCTCTATGCTTCACTTAAATTTTTATGAGCAATGGACTTGCTCTAGTGCTTCACTTATATCCTTTTTAGCACAGTGTGCTTAGTATTTTTAAAGAAATGCTCTCTTGCTTCACCCAGATTTATTTGAGAGTTAGTAAAATTTTGAAGAAATTCTCTCTTGCTTCACTTAAATTATTTTGAGAGAAAGAAAATATGTTATGCTCATGATCTTCATTTATATTTGTTTGAGCTTATGAAAAGCAACACATGAAAATTAGTCCCAAAGTGATAGATATCCAAGAAGGATAAAGAAAAGAAAAAATATATGTCATGAAGATCATTGGACAAAATAAACTTGATTCTTAGTAATAGTTTTGAGATATGATGAGGTGATCTGTGAGTTATGTTGATGAGTAATTGTGCTCTAGTAAGAATATTGGTGTTAAGGTTTGTGATTCCCTATGCATGCATGAAAGTCAATAATCATGCAATGGAAATCATATCCTACTTGTGGTGCATTATTCAGTGTTAATTATGCTTAATGCTTGCTTATGAGATTATTCGTTTCTTGGTTGGTCGCTTCTCAATCTTTTTGCTAGCCTTCATTTTGCACCAAGTATGACCTCTACTTGTGCATCCAAAATCCTTTAAACCAGTTTTGCCACATGAGTCCACTATATCTACCTATATGCGGTATTCTTTTGCCGTTCTAAGAAAATTTGCATGTGCCATCTCTAATTTTTCAAAATAAACTTCTCTTTTGTGTGTTTGTTTCACTCGCGGAACGGTAACGGTTGGCTAATATTTTCCATGCTGGATGTGTTATTATCATGATGAGTGTTTATTCACTTGACATTGCACAAGAGTAAGGCAAAGTTTTTAGGGATGCCCAGTCCCGAAATGCAAAAATGAATTTACTTTATGTTGTCAAATAATAAATTCCTTGGAAAGTGTTGGTATGGAGGGCAACCATGGATACGGCTAGCCATGGAAAGTGAAAGTATGGTGGAAAAAGGAATAAACTTTATTTTCTGTTTGGGAACCGCCTATGACATATCTAGCATGGAAAGTCTTGGGACATCTGAGTCATTTTCGTTGGTGGGATGGATACACCTCCCAAAATGTTTTTAATCTCTAATTTTTCGCTTTGAGCTCTAGCACCTCTACAAATCCCTACTTCCCTCTACGAAGGGCCTTTCTTTTACTTTATGCATTTTTTTGAAATTGAGTCTCCATCCTCTCTTATAAAAGCACCAACTAGGAGGCAATATGATCGTACATAAGTATTGGGTGTAGCTAATATTCGAGTGTGTTTCATGAATGGATCAATGTTTGAGCATGATGGGCTAGGGATAACTTGTTTTAGCATTGATATTCTGAAAGACATGGTTGCTTGTGTATATGCTTGAGTATCTAAATTATTATGTCAAAACTAGACTATTGCTTTGAATCACGTAAATGTCCAAATGTTGACGCTATAAAGAAAATAATATGATATGACATGATAAACAACACTCCACATCAAAAATTCTGTTTTTATCACTTACCTACTCGAGGACGAGGAGGAGTTAAGCTTGGGGATGCTGATATGTCTCCAACATATCTATAACTTTTGATTATTTCATGCTATTTTATTATCAATCTTGGATGTTTTATAATCATTTTATAGTCATTTTATATCATTTTTTGGTACTAACCTATTGACATAGTGCCAAATGCCAGTTGCTGTTTTCTGCATGTTTCTTACATCGCAGGAAATCAATATCAGACGGAGTCCAAATGCCACGAAGCTTTACGATGATTTTTTTATGGAACAAAAGGAAGAAGTTGGGCCCTGGTTGCACCTGGGGGGGAGTCCCAAGGAGGGGACAACCCACCAGGGCACGCCAGGAGGCCCAGGCTCGCCATGGTGGGTTGTGCCCACCTCGGGTGCCCCCGGACCGCCTCTTTGCTCTATAAATACCCCAATATTCCAGAAACCCTAGGGGAGTCGACGAAATATTCATCCAGCCGCCGAAGTGTCCAGAACCACCAGATCCAATCTAGACACCATCACGGAGGGGTTCACCACTTCCATTGGTGCCTCTCCGATGATGTGTGAGTAGTTCTTTGTAGACCTTCGGGTCCATAGTTAGTAGCTATATGGCTTTCTCTCTCTCGCTGAACTCTCAATACAATGGTCTCTTGGAGATCCATATGATGTAACTCCTTTTGCAGTGTGTTTGTTGGGATTCGATGAACTTCGAGTTTATGATCAGTTATATCTTTTTATATCCATGAAAGTTATTTGAGTTTCTTTGATCTCTTATATGCATGATCTCTTATAGCCTCGTATTTCTTCTCCGATATTTGGGTTTTGTTTGGCCAACTTGATCTATTTATCTTGCAATGGGAAGAGGTGCCTGGTAGTGGGTTCGATCTTACGGTGCTTGATCCCAGTGACAGAAAGGGAACCGACATGTATGCATCGTTGCTACTAAGGATAAAAGATGGGATCTATATCTACGCAATAGATAAACGGATCTTGTCTACATCATGTCATCGTTCTTATTGCATTACTCCGTATTCCCATGAACTTAATACACTAGATACATGCTGGATAGCGGTTGGTGTGCGGAGTAATAGTAGTAGATGTAGGCAGGAGTCGGTCTACTAATCTTGGACGTGATGCCTATGTAATGATCATTGCCTGGACATCGTCATAATTATTTGAAGTTCTATCAATTGCCCAACAGTAATTTGTTTACCCACCGTTTGCTATCTTTCTCGAGAGAAGCCACTAGTGAAACCTACGGCCCCGGGGTCTTCTTTCTCATATATTTGCCTTGTGATCTACTTTTTCCTTGCGTTTATTTTCAGATCTATAAAACCAAAAATACAAAAATACCTTGCTGCAATTTATTCTTATTTATTTTATTTGGCGTTCGATCTATCAGTCTGCTACAAATTTACCTCACGTCTTTTGCCTATCTTGAGGCGCCGTACCCCAAAAGGGATTGACAACCCCTAACATGCCGGGTTGCGAGGTCTTGTTATTTGTGTGCAGGGGCTGTTTACGTTGTGTTGCTTGGATCTCCTTTTGGTTTGATAACCTTGGTTTCATATCTGAGGGAAATACCTACCGCCGCTATGCTGCATCATCCCTTCCTCTTTGGGGGAATACCAACGTAGCTTCAAGCTTCATCAGTCAAGCCGAAGGTGGTCGGCGGTGCCCAGGCGGACAACGGTGGAGCGATGATCAGCAAGCTCACCAAAGTTCAATGGACGGAGGGCGGGTTCATTGACACCATCAAGGTGTGGTAGAAGGAGTGGTTCTACATTACGGAACCAAGGAATGCGGCCTGGATGGTGGCTCCTGAATTTAGATCCGGTCCACCAGCGAGATTGACCTCGTGGACTCAAAAGGGGCCTAATTGGGGGTCCGCCGGTGAGGTGAAGATGCTACAAAAACATATCTCCAACGCAATGGAGACCGGCGTCGAGCTGACCAATGTGATCCAGATAATGCTCAGAGCCGCCTCCTTACTTGACAACAGAGGGCTAGTCCGATGTGGTCTTACAAGCCTGACGATCCGGCCACCATGCAATACCTCTTCGGCACGACCCACGACAAGGTGTGGAATCTGCTGTTCAAGCCCCAGAAGGAGTGGCTGGCCGAGGAGGAAGACATTGGTCTCGACACTGCACATCCCCCGAAGGAGGTAATTGATTTTCTGCCCAATTTATATTCGGACTGGCCAAAGTTCTGTCTAAGTTTCTTTTTGTTGCCTTCACAGGGCTAGCTTTAGAAGGTCAAGAAGATCTACAGTCCAGCTCCGCTGCCCGAAGGGCCTCAGTCAGCTCAACTGGCGGAACTGCTAGTCGTGGCGCCTTATAATGCGCCAGAGAAGAGAGGGAAGAAGAAGAAGGATCTGCCACAGACGGCAAAGAGGCCACATGGCAGCAACCTGTGCAACCTCGGAGATGATCCATTTGGTCACTTTGCCGTGTGTGGCAGACGACAAAGACTTGGGTTGTTTGCCGTCGGTGGCAAACGGCAAAGAGCTGGGTGAAGTGACGTGCCTGCTGACGTCACAAGGCATACGACAAAGGGGAGGGCATGTTTGCCGTGAGCTGGCAGACGGCAAAGCCTCCCGTTAGCCACCTAACGTGGCTAACGTCTATTCTTTATCGTCCACATTCTTTGTCGTCTGCCACCGATGGCAAAGGGTCTTTGCCATCAGCTGTGAAAAAGCAGATGGAAATTAAGCTGTTTACCGTAGCTTACTATGCCGGACATGTTTGCCGTCAGCAGCTGACGGCAAAGAGGTTTGCCGTCAGCTTTCTGGTCCTTTGTCATCTGCCATGGCAGACGACAAAGAAGCTGATTCCCATAGTGACTTGAGAGACCGTTCGGACCCCAAGGTCGGAGACGTTGCGGATCCGTCTGCCCAAGATGGGTAGGAGGGAGAATATGCGGAGGAAAGTACCTCCTCCCATTCCAAGAAGAGGGCGGCGTCTGAGGACATCGAGGAGGAGCAACCTCTTCGGGCCCCGAAGAGGTAGTGCCGGCCTAAGCTAGTCTGATACGTCCATTTTGCATCATGTTTACCTACTGTTATTTATGTAGTTTTATTGCATAACAATGCTTTTTGGAGTAATTCTAATTCTTTTTCTCTCATAATATGCAAGGTACACACAAAAGGGGAGAATTCTGGCAGCTGGAAATCTGGACCTGAAAAAGCTACGTTGGGCTACCTATTCTGCACAACTCCAAATAAGCTGAAACTTCACGAGGATTTTTTATGGAATAAATGAGAATTTTGGGACTGAATAATTACCAGAAGGGGCCCACCAGGTGGGCACAACCCACCTGGGCACGCCAGGGAGCCTAAGCGCGCCCTGGTGGGTTATGCTCACCTCGGCCCACCTCCGGTGCCCCTCTTTTGGGACATAAGTCATTTTGACCTAGAAAAATAAGGGGAGGACTTTCGGGACGAAGCGCCGCTGTCTCGAGGCAGAACTTGGGCAGGAGCACTTTTGCCCTTCGGTGGAGCAATTCCGCCAAGGGAAATTCCCTCCTGGAGGGGGAAATCATCGTCATCATCATCACCAACAACTCTCCCATCTTGGGGAGGGCTATATCCATCAACATCTTCAACAACACCAACTCCTCTCAAACCCTAGTTCATCTCTTGTGTTCAATCTATGTACTGGAACTAAGATTGGTGCTTGTGGGTGACTAGTAGTGTTGATTACATCTTGTAGTTGATTACTATATGGTTTATTTGGTGGAATATTATATGTTCAGATCCATTATGCTATGTAGTTACTTTTGTTCTTGAGGTCACGGGAGAAATCATGTTGCAAGTAATCATGTGAACTTGATATGTGTTCGATATTTTGATGATATGTATGTTGTGATTCCCTTAGTGGTGTCATGTGAACATCAACTACATGAAATCTCACCATATTTGGGCCTAAGGGAATGCATTGTGGGGTAGTTATTAGATGATAGGTTGGGAGAGTGACAAAATCTTAAACCCTAGTTTATGCGTTATTCCATAAGGGAATGATTGGATCCAAAAGTTTAATGCTATGCTTAGAATTTATTCTTAATACTTTTCTCGTAGTTGCGGATGCTTGCGAGGGGGTTAATCATAAGTAGGAGGTTTGTTCAAGTAAGAACAGCACCTAAGCACCGGTCCACCCACATACCAAATTATTAAAGTAGCGAACACGAATTGAGCCAACATGATGAAAGTGACTAGATGAAATTCCCGTGTACCCTCAAGAACAGTTTGCTTATCATAAGAGACTGTTTTGTCCTGTCCTTTAACTTAAAATGACTGGGCTACCTTGCTGCACTTTGGTTACTACTACCATTACTTGCTTCTTACAAATTATCTTGCTATCAAACTACTCTGTTACTTACAATTTCAGCACTTTTAGACATTACCTTGCCGAAAACCACTTGTCATTTCCTTCCGCTCCTCGTTGGATTCAACACTCTTACTTACCGAAACGGGCTACAATTTGTCTAAGATGGCTGCTAATAGGTTTCAAACAATCATTATGGCGTGCATCCATAAGAATCAATATGGCTTTATTAAGAGCAGGACTATTCAGGATTGTATTGGTTGGTCCCTGGAATATTTGCACCAGTGTCATCAGTCAAACAGGCCTATAGTGATTCTGAAACTGGATTTTGAAAAGGCCTTTGATTCTATTGAACATGAAGCTCTTTTGCAGATCCTCAAATTTAAGGGCTTCAACCAGAAATGGATTTCCTGGGTCAAGCAGTTACTTTCCATTGGGACATCATCAGTCCTCTTGAATGGTGTACCTGGAAGGCAGTTTCTCTGTAAGAAGGGGGTTAGACAAGGAGACTGTCTCTCACCTTTACTTTTTTTTATTGCCGCTGACCTGTAGCAATCAATGGTGAATGATATGTTCAGGAGGGGAATTTTAAAGTTGCCAATACCATGCCATGATCAGGACTATCCCATAGTTCAATATGCTGATGATACTCTCATCATCTTACCAGCAGATAAAAATCAGCTTCTGGCTCTAAAGGACATCAACTGGGCTAGTTGTTAACTATCATACATCCTCTATGGTGCCCATAAATGTTGATGAGGATTCTACCATTGCTTTAGCTGCTGCTTTTGGTTGTCAAGTGGGTAAAATGCCTTTCACTTATCTTGGTCTACCTGTTGGCACTACCAGGCCTAAAATGGTGGATTTTATGCCACTTGTTGACTGTATGGAGAGAAGGATGATAGCTAGTTCTTCTTTTCTGAATCAAGGGGAAAGACTTCAGTTCCTGAATTCTGCACTGTCTTCCATGCCCATCTTTTATCTTGGTAGCTTGCTTGCTCCTGTAGGAATTTTAAAGCAACTGGAGAGAATTCAGAGACAATGCTTATGGAGAAAGCATAGGGATGAGCCATCACCATCACTGACAGCATGGGAACTCATTTGTAGGCCAAAAAATAAAGGTGGTTTGGGAATTCTAAGCTTGGGTGTACAGAACATGGCCCTTTTGCTCAAACATTTGCACAAATTCCTAAACGGGGTGGATCTGCCATGGGTCTCTCTTATTTGGGACACATACTATCATTCTTCTGTACCTCAAGGGACTGATATTTGTGGTTCTTTTTGGTGGAAGGATATCTGTAAGTTGCTGGATCATTATAGGAACACAACTTGGGTTCAAATCAACTCTGGACATTCTGCTCTGTTTTGGTCTGATAAATAGAAGATTGGAGACTCAGTGGCACCTTTGCAAACAAGGTTCCCTAGGCTTTTTTCTTATGTGAAAGATCCATGGATCACAGTCTTTGAAGCCTTCCAATCTCAGGATATGATTAATATGTTCCATTTGCCTTTATCTGCACACGCATATCAGGAATTTATGATTGTGCATGATCTAATGGTCTCTTGTAGTAGAGAAGTGGAGGCAAAGGACATTTGGTTCTGGCAGGGCACATGCAATGCATTTAGGCCCAAGTTGTTCAATTCTTTCATGCATTCTAACATGTCTTTTAACCCTCTCCTTCTATGGATATGGAAATCATCCTCCACAATGAAAATCAAAGTGTTTGCCTGGATGTTAATCATGGACAGGCTCAATACCAAAGATATGGTGGAAAGAAGGCATTGGCATCTGGATGATGGAGTTAATTGCCTTCTTTGTCCCTTGAGGAATTGTGAGACCAGGAATCACCTGTTCTTTGAATGCAACTTTAGTATGAGAATATGGAACTATCTGCAAGTTACATGGCCACTGATGACCCACAACTGTAGGGGATCTATCGTAGTCCTTTCGATAAGTAAGAGTGTCGAACCCAACGAGGAGCAAAAGGAAATGATATGCGGTTTTCAGTAAGGTTTTCTCTGCAAGCACTGATATTGTAGGTAATAGATAGTTTTGTGATAAGATAAATTGTAATGAGTAACAAGCAATGAAAGTAAATAAAGTGCAGCAAGGTGGCCCAATCCTTTTTGTAGCAAAGGATAAGCCTGAACAATTTCTTATAATGAGAAAAGAGCTCCCGAGGACACATGGGAATTATCGTCAAGCTAGTTTTCATCACGCTCATATGATTCGCATTCGGTACTTTGATAATTTGATATGTGGGTGGACCGGTGCTTGGGTACTTCCCTTACTTGGACAAGCATCCCACTTATGATTAACCCCTATTTCAAGCATCCACAACTACAAAAGAAGTATTAAGGTAAACCTAACCACAAAATTAAACATATGGATCCAAATCAGGCTCTTGCGAAGCAACGCATAAACTAGGGTTTAAGATTCTGTCACTCTAGCAACCCATCATCTACTTATTACTTCCCAATGCCTTCCTCTAGGCCCAAATAATGGTGAAGTGTCATGTAGTCGACGTTCACATAACACCACTAGAGGAAAGACAACATACATCTCATCAAAATATCGAACGAATACCAAATTCACATGACTACTAATAGCAAGACTTCACCCATGTCCTCAGGAACAAACATAACTACTCACAAAGCATATTCATGTTCATAATCAGAGGAGTAATAATATGCATTAAGGATCTAAACATATGATCTTCCACCAAGTAAACCAATAAGCATCAACTACAAGGAGTAATCAACACTACTAGGAACCCACAGGTACCAATTTGTGGTTTTGGATACAAGATTGGATACAAGAGATGAACTAGGGTTTGAGAGGAGATGGTGCTGGTGAAGATGTTGATGGAGGTTGACCCTCTCCCGATGGGAGGATCGTTGGTGATGAAGATGGTGATGATTTCCCCCTCCCGGAGGGAAGTGTCCCTGGCAGAACAGCTCTGCCGAAGCTCTAGATTGGTTCCGCCAAGGTTCCGCCTCATGGCGGCGGAGTTTCGTCCCGTAAGCTTGCCCACGATTTTTTCCAGGGTAAAAGCCTTCATATAGCAGAAGATGGACACCGGGGGGCCACCAGGGGGCCCAGGAGACAGGGGGCGCACCCAGTAAGGGTGGGCGCGCCCCCACCCTCCTGGCCAGGGTGAGGGCCCCCTGAGGTGTTTCTTCCGCTCAATAATTCTTATTAATTCCAAAAATAAGTTTCGTGGAGTTTCAGGACTTTTGGAGCAGTGCGGAATAGGTTCCCAATATTTGCTCCTTTTCCAGCCAGAATTCCAGCTGCCGGCATTCCCCCTCTTCATGGTAAACCTTATAAAATAAGAGAGAATAGCCATAAGTATTGATATATAATGTGTAATAACAGCCCATAATGCAATAAATATTGATATAAAAGCATGATGCAAAATGGACGTATCAACTCCCCCAAGCTTAGACCTCGCTTGTCCTCAAGCGGAAGCAAAAATCGAAAAATATGTCCACATGTTTAGAGATAGAGGTGTCGATAAAAATAAAATATGGACATGAGGGCATCATGATTATTCTTATAACAACAACATAAATAGATTTTGTCATATGACTTCTTATGCTCAATCAATCAATTCACAATGTCAAGTATGGTTCAGAAACTTCATTGAAAGCTAACAAACTATAATCTCAGTCATTGAAGCAATTGCAATTTATCATAACATCTGAAAGAGTCAAGAATAGAGTTTTTCAGCAAGTTCACATACTCAACTATCATGTAGTCTTCTACAATTGCTAACACTCACGCAATACTTGTGGTTATGGAGTTTCAGCCAGACACTGAGAAAGATAGGCGCTTATTGTGTTGCCTCCCAATGTATTCACCTTTAGATGAGGTCAACAATAATAGTCCATGCTAACTTACACCCAATTGGATATATATATATATATCATGATCTTTCAAACACGAGGAGCTTGCCAAAGGATAAAAATGAAAAAGGGAAAGGTGAAGATCACCTTGACTCTTGCATAAAGTAAAAGACATAAAGTAGAAGATAGGCCCTTCGCAGAGGGAAGCAGAGGTTGTCATGTGCTTTTGGGGTTGGATAAAAAAAATCTTAGTATGAAAGAACGTCACTTTATATTGCCACTTGTATATGGACCTTTATTATGCAGTCCATCGCTTTTATTGCTTCCATAACAAGATCATATAAAGCTTATTTTCTCCGCACTAATAAGTCATGCATATTTAGAGAGCAATTTTTATTGCCTACAGCGATGAGAACTTACTTGAAGGATCTTACTCAATCCATAGGTAGATATGGTGGACTCTCATGGCAAGACTAGGTTTAAGGATATTTGGAAGCACAAGTAGTATCTCTACTTGGTGCTAGGAATTTGGCTAGCATGAGGGGGAAAGGCAAGCTCAACATGTTTGGAAGGTCAATGACAATATACTTTAACTGAGATGTGAGAAAGCATAAACCATTACGTTGTCTTCCTTGTCCAACTCGTCTCTTTTAGCATGTCATACTTAATGAGTGTTCACAATCATAAAAGATGTCCAAGATAATATATTTGTATGTGAAACCTCTCTTTCCTTATTACTTCCTATTAATTGCAACGATGACCAAAACTACGTTTATCAACTCTCAACAACTTTTATGCCTCATACTTTCTATGTGTGAAGTCATTACTATCCATAAGATCAATATGAGCTCTTTTATTCTTTCTACTTTCTCAAGATCATAGCAACATAACAAAGCCCTTGACTCAACCCTAATCTTTATTATAGATAGCTCATGGACTCGATTACATAAAGAGATCACAAAGCAAAACTCAAAACTACTTGATATCAAAACTTCAATCAACTAGATCAAGACACTACTAAAAGGACCGAACTAAATAAAACAGTAAAGATAAGAGTGTGATGGTGATACGATACCGGGGCACCTCCGCCAAGCTTGGCAGTTGCCAAGGGGAGTGCCCATACCCATGTGATTATGTCCTCGGAGGTGATGGAGGTGGTGATGATGTAGGCTTCTACCTCAATTTACGCTTGAGTATAGTATTTTTCTCTTTTAGGTCCTCGATCTCCTGCTCAAGACTTAATACTCTTTTGCATAGTTCCTACTTATTTTCCTGCAAGAGACGAAAAGGGATAAACTCGATCTTTGGCTTCTTTGCTCTATCAGGTAGGCTTGACTTTTTAAACTCCACATGCATGTCCCTGGTTTAAGGTAATGGGACTTCATCTTCGTCTGAACTTGTCTCCTCCTTTCCCTTAGGCTCATAGTCTTCTTCTTCCTCAATGGTCCAAGTCCCCGTAGACTTTAGGGTCTGCAAGGTAATCAGCCACATAGCTTTCTCCCTCCGAATCTTGGGATGACATGTTGCTCAAATCTGTGGTAGAAACAGCTCAAAACGAAAACAGAAGATTTTTGCGTGATACGGTGGTCAAAACTTTCGGGAGATTATATAATGAATTTTTACCGACCAGAATACGTAACGTACAAGAAAACAGAGTCCGGGAGGCACACGAGGTGGCCACGAGACAGGGGGGCATGCCCAGTAAGGGTGGGCGCGCCCTCCACCCTCGTGGAGGCCTCGTGTCCTTCCCGGACTACTTCTTTCTTCCTGAAATTCATAAATATTCCGAAACTGATAAAAATTGCCATTAGAATTGTTTTGGAGTCGGTTTACTTACCGTACCACATACCTATTCCTTTTTGGAGTCTGGAATGTTCTGGAAAGTGTCCCTTATGTATTCCTCCGGGGTTACGGTTTCAATAATATTAGTTTGAACATTGATAGGATTACCTGAGATATAATGTTTAATCCTCTGACCGTTCACCACCCTCGGACTTGTGCCTTCAAAGTTGTTGATTTTTGTGGCACCGAATGATAGACCTCCTCGATAACGTAAGGACCTTCCCATTTAGAGAGAAGTTTTCCCGCAAAAATTCTTAAATGAGAGTTGAATAATAACACATAATCACCTATGTTAAACTCACGCTTCTGTATCCTTTTGTCATGCCAGCGTTTGACTTTTTCTTTAAATAGCTTGGTATTCTCATAGGCTTGGGTTCTCCATTCATCAAGTGAGCTAATATCAAACAACCTCTTCTCACCGGCAAGTTTGAAGTCATAGTTGAGCTCTTTGATAGCCCAATATGCTTTATGTTCAAGTTCTAGAGGTAGATGACAAGCTTTTCCATAAACCATCTTATATGGAGACATGCCCATAAGATTTTAGTATGCAGTTCTATAGGCCCATAATGCATCATCAAGTTTTTTGGACCAATTCTTTCTAGATCTATTTATAGTCTTTTGCAAAATTAATTTGAGCTCTCTATTGCTCAACTCTACTTGACCACTAGACTGCGGGTGATAAGGAGATGCGATTCTATGATTAACATCATACATAGCAAGCATCTTACGGAAAGCACCATGAATAAAATGTGAACCATCATCCGTCATAAGATATCTAGGGACTCCAAATCTTTGAAAAATAACTTCTTTAAGCATTTTAATAGAAGTGTTATGATCAGCACTACTAGTTGGAATAGCTTCTACCCACTTAGTAACGTAATCAACAACAACTAAAATATGTGTGTAACCATTAGAGGCAGGAAAGGGTCCCATATAATCAAAGCCCCAAACATCAAACGGTTCAATAACAAGAGAATAGTTCATAGGCATTTCTTGACATTTACTAATGTTACCAATTCTTTGATATTCATCACAAGACAAGACAAACTTACGAGCATCTTTGAAGAGAGTAGGCCAATAAAAACCAGATTGTAATACCTTATGTGCAGTTCTGTTTCCAGCGTGGTGTCCTCCATATGATTCAGAGTGACACTTGCGTAGGATCTCTTCCTGTTCATGCTCAGGTACACAACGTCTAATAACACCATCTAATCCTTCTTTATAAAGGTGTGGGTCATCCCAGAAGTAATGTCTTAAATCATAAAAGAACTTTTTATTTTGCTGGTATGTGAAGCTAGGTGGTATAAATTTAGCAACAATGTAATTAGCATAATCAGCATACCAAGGAGCAGTACGAGAAGCATTAATGACCGCTAATTGTTCATCAGGAAAGCTATCATCAATAGGCAGTGGGTCATCAAGAACATTCTCTAACCTAGACAAGTTGTCTGCAACGGGGTTCTCAGCTCCCTTTCTATCAATAATATGCAAATCAAATTCTTGGAGCAAGAAAACCCATCTAATGAGTCTAGGCTTAGCATCTTTCTTTTCCATAAGATATTTAATAACAGCATGATCAGTGTGAATAGTAACTTTGGAATCAACAATATAAGGTCTAAACTTATCACATGCAAACACAATCGCTAAGAATTCTTTTTCAATAGTAGCATAATTTCTCTGGGCAGTATCAAGAGTCTTACTAGCATACTGGGTAACATTCAATTTCTTATCAACTCTTTGCCCTAGAACAACACCTACATCATAATCACTAGCATCACACATAATTTCAAAAGGTAAATTCCAATCAGGTGGCTGAACAATAGGTGCAGTGATCAAAGCTTTCTTAAGTATTTCAAATGCTTCTACACAATCATCATCAAAGACAAAAGGAATATCTTTTTGTAATAAATTAGTTAGAGGCCTAGAGATTTTAGAGAAGTCCTTAATGAACCTCCTATAAAAACCGGCATGACCAAGGAAACTTCTTATACCTTTTATGTCCTTGGGACATGGCATCTTTTTAATAGCATCAACTTTAGCTTTATCAACTTCAATACCTCTCTCGGAGATTTTGTGCCCCAAGACAATGCCTTCATTAACCATAAAGTGGCACTTTTCCCAATTCAAGATGAGACTAGTGTCTTCGCATCTCTGCAAAACTCGATCAAGGTTGCTCAAGCAATCATCAAAGGAGGATCCATAAACGGAGAAATCATCCATGAATACCTCACAAATCTTTTCACAAAAGTCAGAGAATATAGCCATCATACATCTTTGAAAGGTAGCAGGTGCATTACATAAACCAAAAGGCATACGTCTATAAGCAAAAGTACCGAAAGGGCAAGTAAAAGTAGTTTTTGATTGATCCTTCGCTGACACAGGTATTTGAGAGAAACCAAAATAACCATCTAGAAAGCAGAAATGTGTGTGTTTGGATAGTCTTTCTAGCATTTGATCAATAAAAGGTAAAGGGTAATGATCTTTCTTAGTAGCTTTATTTAATTTACGGAAATCAATCACCATCCTATAACCTATAATAATTCTTTGCGGGATCAATTCATCTTTATCATTAGGAACGACATTCACAATGGACAGGGCTTACCCAATCACTATCAGCAACAGGATAAATTATACCTGCCTCAAGGAGCTTTAGTATCTCCTTTCTTACCACTTCTTTCATCTTGGGATTCAGTCGTCGCTGAGGATCTCTAACTGGTTTGGCACCTTCCTCCAAACTAATTTTGTGTTGACATAAAGTGGGACTAATGCCCTTGAGATCATCCAGAGTATATCCAATAGCAGCACGGTGCTTCTTCAGAGTTTTCAATAATCTTTCTTCTTCTTGTTCTGAAAGGTTAACACTAATAATAACAGGATATATTTTATTTTCATCAAGATAAGCATATTTAAGATTATCAGGTAATGGTTTTAGCTCAAACATGGGATCACCCTTGGGTGGAGGGGGATCCCCTAGAATTTCAACGGGAAGGTTATGTTTCAGAATAGGTTCTTGTTTAAGGAAAACTTCATCTATTTCCCTTCTTTCATTCATAAACATATCATTTTCATGGTCTGGCAAATATTGTTCTAATGGATCAGTAGGAGGCACGGCAATAGAAGCAAGACCAATTATTTCATCTTTACTAGGTAATTCTTTATCACGAGGTTGTCTACGAAATTTAGCAAAATTAAACTCATGAGTCATATCATCCAAGCCAATCGTAACAACATCCTTTTTGCAATCAATCTTAGCATTAACAGTGTTCAAGAAGGGTCTACCAAATATAATGGGACAAAATTCATCTTGCGGGGAACCTAGAACAAGAAAATCAGCAGGATATTTAACCTTCCCACATAAGACTTCAACATCTCTAACAATCCCAACTGGCTTAATGGTGTCCCTATTGGCAAGCTTAATAGTAACATCAATATCTTCTATTTCAGCGGGTGCAATATCATGCATAATTTCTTTATATAAATCATAGGGTATTGCACTAGCACTAGCACCCATATCACATAACCCATGATAACAACGATCTCCTATTTTAACAGAAATAACAGGCATGCCTACAACGGGTCTATGTATCTTAGCATCTGGTTTTGCAATATTAGCAGCTTCATCACAGAAATAAATAACATGCCCATCTATATCATCATCCAAGAGATCTTTAACCATAGCAATACTAGGTTCAACTTTAATTTGCTCAGGAGGTGTATAAGTTCTAGTATTACTCTTACGAACAACAGTCGAAGCTTTAGCATGATCCTTCATTCTAACAGGAAAAGGTGGTTTCTCAACATAAGTAGTAGGAACAATAGGATCATTATAAGTAATAGTCTTTTCTTCAACTGTAATAGGTGCAACTACTTTTACTTCAATGGGAGGATTATATTTGAACCACTTCTCCTTAGGGAGATCAACGTGAGTAGCAAAAGATTCATAGAAAGAAGCTACTATCTCAGAGTCAAGTCCATATTTAGCGCTAAATCCACGAAAAGCATCGGTATCCACGATTTAACACAATCAAACTTAGGTGTCATACCTGACTGCTTACCATCATCGGAACCCCAATCTTTTGAGTTGCGTTTAATTCTTTCCAATAAGTCCCATTTGAATTCAATAGTCTTCAGCATATAAGAACCAGCACAGGAAGTATCGAGCATGTTGCGATCATTGAGAGAAAGACGAGCATAAAAATTTTGAATAATCATTTCTCTAGAGAGGTCATGATTGGGGCATGAATATAACATTGACTTAAGCCTCCCCCAAGCTTGAGAGATGATTTCTCCTTCACGAGGCCAGAAATTATATATGTAATTACGATCACGATGAACAAGATGCATAGGATAGAACTTCTGGTGAAATTCCAACTTCAATCATTTATAATTCCAAGATCCCATATCATCACATAGCCTATACCATGTCAATGCATCTCCCTTCAAAGATAAAGGCAAGACCTTCCTTTTGACAACATCATCGGGTATACCTGCAAGCTTAAATAATCCACAAACTTCATCCACAAAGATAAGGTGTAAATAGGGATGCAATGTTCCATCTCCTACAAATGGATTAGCTAGCAGTTTCTCTATCATACCCGAAGGAATCTCAAAGTAAACATTTTTAGTAGGTTCAGTAGGCTGAGGAGCAACTCTTTGCTCTACTGGTCGGGGTGAACATGCCCCGAACAAGCCCCTCAAAGGATTAGTTTCCATAGTAACAAGTAACAGAAAATTTCAGCACACTATATAAATGTTTCCTAACCAAGTTCCACTCACCAAAAGCTCTACACTCCCCGGCAACGGCGCCATAAAAGAGTCTTGATGACCCACAAGTGTAGGGGATCTTTCGTAGTCCTTTCGATAAGGAGGAGCAAAAGGAAATGATAAGCGGTTTTCGGTAAGCTTTTCTCTGCAAGCACTGAAATTGTAGGTAATAGTTTTGTGATAAGATAAATTGTAACGAGTAACAAGAAATGAAATTAAATAAAGTGCAGCAAGGTGGCCCAATCCTTTTTGTAGCAAAGGATAAGCCTGGACAATTTCTTATAATGAGAAAAGAGCTCCCGAGGACACATGGGAATTATCGTCAAGCTACTTTTCATCACGCTCATATGATTCGCGTTCGGTACTTTGATAATTTGATATGTGGGTGGACCGGTGCTTGGGTAATGCCCTTACTTGGACAAGCATCCCACTTATGATTAACCCCTATTGCAAGCATACACAACTACAAAAGAAGTATTAAGGTAAACCTAACCACAACATTAAACATATGGATCCAAATCAGCCCCTTACGAAGCAACGCATAAATTAGGGTTTAAGCTTCTATCACTCTAGCAACCCATCATCTACTTATTACTTCCCAATGCCTTCCTCTAGGCCCAAATAATGGTGAAGTGTCATGTAGTCGACGTTCACATAACACCACTAGAGGAAAGACAACATACATCTCATCAAAATATCGAACGAATACCAAATTCACATGACTACTAATAGCAAGACTTCACCCATGTCCTCAGGAACAAATGCAACTACTCACAAAGCATATTCATGTTCATAATCAGAGGAGTAATAATATGCATTAAGGGTCTGAACATATGATCTTCCACCAAGTAAACCAATAAGCATCAACTACAAGGAGTAATCAACACTACTAGCAACCCACAGGTACCAATTTGTGGTTTTGGATACAAGATTGGATACAAGAGATGAACTAGGGTTTGAGAGGAGATGGCGCTGGTGAATATGTTGATGGAGATTGACCCTCTCCCGATGGGAGGATTGTTGGTGTTGACGATGGTGATGATTTTCTCCTCCCGGAGGGAAGTGTCCCCGGCAGAACAGCTCTGCCGAAGCTCTAGATTGGTCGTGCCAGGGTTCCGCCTCATGGAGGCGGAGTTTCGTCCCGTAAGCTTGCCCACGATTTTTTCTAGGGTAAAAGTCTTCATATAACAGAAGATGGACACCGGAGGGCCACCAGGGGGCCCAGGAGACAGGGGGGCGTGCCCAGTAGGGTGGGCGCGCCCCCCCACCCTCCTAGCCAGGGTGTGGGCCCCCTGAGGTGTTTCTTATGCTCAATAATTCTTATTAATTCCAAAAATAAGTTTCGTGGAGTTTCAGGACTTTTGGAGTAGTGCAGAATAGTTTTCCAATGTTTGCTCCTTTTCAGCTAGAATTCCAGCTGCCGGCATTCCCCCTCTTCATGGTAAACCTTATAAAATAAGAGAGAATAGCCATATGTATTGATATATAATGTGTAATAACAGCCCATAATGCAATAAATATTGATATAAAAGCATGATGCGAAATGGACGTATCAGCCACCCGGGGATGACATGTCTGCTATTATTCTGCAAGCTAAACAGGATTTTGCAAAACCCTTCTTTATTGAAGTTGTTTTTGTTGCCTACTGGAATATTTGGATAATCAGGAATGCAAGAGTGTTCAGACATGAGAGGCAGAGTTTTAATAAATAGAGAAGTGCATTTATCCATGATATTACACCTATGCAACACAGAGTCAAGGCTAGATATAAGGAGGAGCTACTAAAATGGATTTCCTTTCTACCTCCATGAGGTTTTTTATTCTAAGATGCTTAGTTCTTCCTTCTTTTCCTTTTCTTTTCTGATTACCCCTTGTAATCTTTGTACATTGTATACTTTTTATAT
The DNA here is from genome assembly GCF_002162155.2 of Triticum dicoccoides. Lineage (NCBI taxonomy): Eukaryota > Viridiplantae > Streptophyta > Magnoliopsida > Poales > Poaceae > Triticum > Triticum dicoccoides. The sequence goes on along the minus strand of NC_041391.1, from coordinate 209,735,341 downwards.
GAATAAAAGTTAAATGATGTGGGGGGTTTTCCCTACAGTCACCAGTCAAAAAAAGGGCTACAATTGATCCCATATACTTGTGGGTCATCAAGGCTATTTTTTGGCGCCGTTGCCGGAGAGTGAAGCGCTCTTGGAAAAATTATTACTACGTGCTGAAATTTACTGCCACTTGTTACTATGGAAAATAATCCTTTGTGGGGTTTGTTCGGGTTATCTTCACCTCGAACGGAATCACAATTAGTTTCCCCTCAACCTACCGCACCTACTAAAAAATTGAATATGAAATTCCTTCGGGTATGGTAGAACAAGTGCTAGCTAATCCTTATGCAGGATATGGAACTGAACATCCTGATATGCACTTAATATATGTGGACGAAATTTGTGGATTGTTCAAGCGTGCAGGTTTACTCGGAGATGAAGCTAAGAAGAAGGTTTTCCCTTTATCTTTGAAGGGAAAGGCATTGGCATGGTATAGGCTATGCGATGATATTGGATCTTGGAACTGGAATCGGTTGAAATTGGAATTCCATCAAAAATTATCCTATGCATCTAGTTCATCGTGATCGGAATTATATATATTATTTTTGGCCTCGTGAAGGAGAAAGTATCGCTCTAGCTTGGGGGAGGCTTAAGTCAATGTTATATTCATGCCCCAATCATGAGCTCTCAAGAGAAATTATTATTCAGAATTTTTATGCTCGGCTTTCTCGTAATGATCAATCCATGCTCAATACTTCTTGTACTGGTTCTTTTATGAAGAAGACTATTGAATTCTGGTGGGATCTTTTAGAAAGAATTAAATGCAACTCTGAAGATTGGGAACTCGACGAAGGTAAAGAGTCAGGTATTGAACCTAAATTTGATTGTGTTAAATTTGTTATGAATACCGATGCTTTTCAAAAGTTTAGCACTGAATATGGACTTGACTCTGAGATAGTAGCTTCCTTTTGTGAATCTTTTGCTACTCATGTTGATCTCCCTAAGGAGAACCGGTTCAAATATCACCCACCAAATAAAGAAGAAATTAAAGAACCATTAAAGCTAAATAAGAAACTATCATTTACAATGTTGATCTAGTTGTTCCCACTGCTTATATTGAAAAACCACCTTTCCCTGTTAGGATGAAGGAACATGCTAAAGTTTCAACTGTGGTCAACAAAAGTTATATTAGAACACATAAACCAGCTGAACAAATCAAAGTTGAACCTAGTGTTGCTATGGTTAAGGATCTCTTGGTCGATAATATTGATGGGCATGTTATTTACTTCTGTGCTAAAATGTTATTTACTTCTGTGCTGAAGCTGCTAGAATTGCCAAACCTGCTGAAAAAGATATACATAGACCAGTTGTTGGCATGCCTGTTGTCTCGGTTAAGATAGGATATCACTGTTATCATGGTTTATGTGACTTTTGTCCCATTATCTTTGGTAGACCTTTCTTGAATAACGTTAATGCTAAAATAGATTGTGAGAAGCAAACTGTTGGTGTTAGGTTTGGTGATGAATCTCATGAGTTTATTTTTTCTAAGTTTAGTAGAAAACCGCATAAGAAAGATTTGCCTAGTAATGATGAGATTAGTGGTCTTGATTCTATTGCTGTACCTCCTACTAATCCTTTAGGACAATATTTGCTAGACAATGAAAATGATTTTCATATGCGTGAAAGAAATGAAATAGATAGAATCTTGTTCGAACAACAACCTCTGCTTAAACACAATCTGCCTAGTAAAACTATAGGAGGTCCTCCTCCACCTAAAGGTAATCCTGTGTTTTAATTAAAACCATTGCTAGACACTTGAAATATGCTTATCTTGATGAAAAAAGATATATCCTGTTATTATTAGTGCTAACCTTTCAGAAATGAAGAAGAAAGATTATTGAAAGTTCTAAGGAAGCACCGAGCTGCTATTGGATATACTCTTGATGATCTTATGGGCATTAGTCCCACTCTATGTCAACACAAGATTAATATGGAACCTGATGCTAAACCCGTTGTTGATCACCAACGTCGGTTAAATCCGAAGATGAAAGAAGTGGTAAGAACGGAAATATTGAAACTTCTGGAAGCAGGCATAATCTACCCTATAGCTGATAGTAGATGGGAAAGTCCTGTTCATTGTGTCCCTAAAAAGGGAGGTATACCTGTTGTTCCTAATGATAAGAATAAACTTATTCCACGAAGATTTTTTTTTGACTGTGAACTGTGGGGCAAAACCCCCATATCATTTCAAAACTTTATTAAAACCAGACAGCAGTTACAACAACATGATTACAAGAGTAACCAAAAGTAAAGAAGAAAATAAAATAAAGAGAAGGTTAAACTTAAGGTGGCAGGAAAGAAATCCACTTTAGCAAGTCATCCTTGTAAACAGATTTGATTCTCTGCTGCATCAGAGTTATGTCATGCCTGAAAGCTCCTCTCCATTTATTGAAACGTGCCCTCTCACCTCTGAAAACCTTGGCATTCCTGATGATCCAGATATTCCAGCTGGCAATAAACACTACTTCAGTGAAGAAGGGCTTATCAAAACTCCTCCTTGCCTGGATGACCAAATCAGACATTGAGTTTCCGACCGACCAATCAATCTGCAAATAGTTCCAAACTCTGACACTGAAATTGTAGTTGAAAAAGAGATGTTCTCTGGTTTCTCTTGCTTGAAGGGGGCAGAGCTTACAAGAAACACCATCTTCCATGTGCCAGTGTCTCCTATGAACCATATCCTTGGTGTTGAGTCTGTCCATGATGAGCATCCAAGCAAAAACCTTGATCTTAATAGTGCAAGAGGATTTCCAGATCCAGCACAAGAATTGGTTGAATATTTCATTCTGAAAAGCATGGCAGTAGAACAGCTTTGGTTTGTAAACCTTTGAAGAGCCCTGCCATAACCATAGATCCTTACAAGTATCATCTCTTCTATGGGAGACTAACATATCTCTTATTAAGTTCAACTCATCAAAAGCTTGAGCAGACAAAGGGAGGTGGAAGTGTTGGTATAAGTCCAGGGAATTGAAGATATCCTTAACTGAAATCCATGGATCCTTGGCAAAAGAGAATAATCTTGGAAATCTAGACTGCAAGCTAGAAACTTCATTGCCAAGATTCCAATTGTCAGACCAGAAAAGAGCAGTGTCTCCAGCATTTACTTGCACCCAGGAGCAGTCCCTAAAATTCTGCAAGACCTTGCAAATATCCTTCCACCAAAAAGAGCCACAAGAGGTTGTTCCCTGGGGCATTCCATGATAATAATATGAAACCCAAATTAAGGACACCCAAGGAAGGTCTTTCGTGTTAAGGAAATTACTAGCATGTTTGAGAAGCAAAGCCACATTTTGAACACCCAGGTTCAAAATACCAAGACCAGCCTTGTTTTTTGGTCTACAAATCAGATCCCAAGCAGCAAGAGATGGTGCAGGCTCCTCTCTATTTTTTCTCCACAGACATTGTCTTTGTATTCTTTCCAGCTGCTTGAGGATACCAGCAGGAACAACTAGGCTTCCCATAAAGAAAATGGGCATGGAAGACAAAGCAGAGTTCAAGAACTGCAGTCTCTCACCTTGATTAAGGAAGGAGGAGCTGGCAGTCATTCTCCTCTCCATGCAATCCACAAGAGGCATGAAGTCCACCATCTTAGGACTTGTAGTACCCACAGGCAAACCAAGATATGTAAAAGGCATCTTTCTAGTTTGGCATCCGAAAGTAGTAGCAAGATATGTCATGATTGCATTTTCAACATTTATAGGAATGATAAAAGATTTATGGTAGTTGACATCAAGACCTGTGGACTGAGAGAACAACAACAACATATCCTTCAGGGCTAGAAGCTGCTGCCTGTCAGCAGGTAGGATGATCAGAGTATCATCAGCATATTGTATGACAGGGTAGTCTTGATCATGGCAGGGAATAGGTAGCTTTGGTATACCCTTGCTGAACATATCATTAATCACTGTTTGCAGAAGATCAGCAACTATCACAAATAGGAGAGGAGAAACAGGGTCCCCCTGCCTTACTCCTTTTTTGCAAATGAATTTCCTCCCAGGGACACCATTCAGAAGGACAGAAGAAGTACCAGTGGCAGGCAGCTGCTTCATCCATAGGATCCACTTCTCATTAAAACCTTTGTGCCTGAGAATTTGGAAGATAGCTTCATGCTCAACAGAATCAAATGAATTCCACGAAGAATTGTCACCGGCTATAGAATGGTAATTGATTATAGAAAATTAAATAAGGCAACGAGAAAAGATCAATACCCTCTGCCTTTTATTGATCAAATGCTAGAAAGATTATCTAAGCACACACATTTTTGCTTCCTTGATGGATATTCTGTTTTTTCATAAATACTTGTTTCTCAACCTGATCAAGAAAAGCCCACTTTTACTTGCCCTTTTTGAACTTATGCTTATATACATATGCCTTTTGGTCTATGTAATGCACCCGCTACCTTTCAAAGATGTATGACTCTCTGATTTTTGTGAAAAGATTGTTGAGGTTTTCATGGATGACTTTTCTGTTTATGGGAAGTCTTTTGATGATTGTTTAAGCAATCTCAATCGAGTTTAGCAGAGATGTGAGCAAACAAATCTTGTCTTGAATTGGGAGAAGCGCCACTTCATGGTTAACAAAGGTATTGTTTTGGGCCATAAAATTTCTGAGAGAGGTATTGAGTGGAGAAAGCCAAGGTTGATGCAATTGAGAAAATGCTATGTCCTGAAGATATCAAAGGTATTTGTAGTTTCCTTGGTCATGCTGGTTTCTATAGGAGATTTATCAAAGACTTTTCTAAAATTTCTAGGCCTCTTACAAATCTTTTGCAAAAGGATATTCCTTTTGTTTTTGATGATGGTTGTTTGGAAGCCTTTGAAACACTCAGGAAAGCCTTAATTTCTGCACATGTTGTTCAACCACCTGATTGGAACTTGCCTTTTGAGACTATGTGTGATGCTAGTGATTATGATGTTGGTGCTATTCTAGGACAAAGAGTTGATAAGAAATTAAATGTTATCCATTATGCTAGCAAAACTCTAGACTGTGCTCAACAAAATTAGGCTACTACTGAGAAAGAATTCTTAGCAGTGGTGTTTGCTTGTGATAAATTTAGATCCTACACTATTGATTCCAAAGTGACCGTTCACACCGATCATGCTGCTATAAAATATCTTATGGAAAAGAAAGATGCTAAACCTAGACTCATTAGGTGGGTTCTTCTACTACAAGAATTTAATCTGCATATTGCTACCTCTTGAGCATGCGTTGGTTTTTCCCTTGAAGAGGAAAAGGTGATGCAGCAATGTAGCGTAAGTATTTCCCTCAGTTTTTGAGAACCAAGGTATCAATCCAGTAGGAGGCTCCACACAAGTCCCACGTACCTACACAAACAAACAAGAACCTCGCAACCAACGCGATAAAGGGGTTGTCAATCCCTTCACGGCTACTTGCGAAAGTGTGAACTGATAGAGATAATAAGATAAGATAAATATTTTTGGTATTTTTATGATATAGATTGAAAAGTAAAGATTGCAAAATAAAGTAGATAGGAAACTTATATGATGGAAAATAGACCTGGGGGCCATAGGTTACACTAGTGGTTTCTCTCAAGATAGCATAAGTATTACAGTGGGTGAACAAATTACTGTCGAGCAATTGATAGAAAAGTGCATAGTTATGATAATATCTAGGCATGATCATGTATATAGGCATCACGTCCGCGACAAGTAGATCGAAACGATTCTGCATCTACTACTATTACTCCACAAATCGACCGCTATCCAGCATGCATCTAGAGTATTAAGTTCATCAGAACAGAGTAACACATTAAGCAAGATGACATGATGTAGAGGGATAAACTCAAGCAATATGATATAAACCCCATCTTTTTATCCTCGATGGCAACAATACAATACGTGCCTTGCTGCCATTGCTATTACTGGGAAAGGACACCGCAAGATTGAACCCAAAGCTAAGCACTTCTCCCATTGCAAGAAAGATCAATCTAGTAGGCTAAACCAAACTGATAATTCGAAGAGACTTGCAAAGATAACCAATCATACATAAAAGAATTCAGAGAAGATTCAAATATTTCTCATAGATAAACTTGATCATAAACCCACAATTCATCGGATCTCGAAAAACACACTGCAAAAAGAGTTACAGCAAATAGATCTCCAAGAAGATCGAGGAGAACATTGTATTGAGATCCAAAGAGAGAGAAGAAGCCAACTAGCTAATAACTATGGAGCCGAAGGTCTGTGGTAAACTACTCACAACTCATCGGAGAGGCCTTGGCGATGATGTAGAGTCCTTCCGTGATCGATTCCCCCTCCGGCAGAGCGCCAGAAAAGGCTCCAAGATGTGATCTCACGGGAACAGAAGGTTGCGGCGGTGGAAATAGGGTTTCATGGTGCTCCTGGATGTTTTTGGGGTACGTAGATATATATAGGCGAAGGAGGTCGGTCAGGGGAGCCACGAGGGGCCCACGAGGCAGGGGGCGCCCCCCCGAGGGTGCGCCTAGCACCCTCGTGGCCGCCTCGGCTGCTTCTTGACATCCACTCCAAGTCTCCTGGATTGCGTTTGTTCCAAAAAGATCGCTCCTGAAGGTTTCATTCCGTTTGGACTCCGTTTGATATTCCTTTCCTTTGAAACACTGAAATAGGCAAAAAAAATAGTAATTTGGGTTGGGCCTCCGGTTAGTAGGTTAGTCCCAAAAATGATATCAAAGTGTATAGTAAAGCCCATAAACATCCAAAACGGGTAATATAATAGCATATAACAATCCAAAATTATAGATACGTTGGAGACGTATCAAGCATCCCCAAGGTTAATTCCTGCTCGTCCTTGAGTAGGTAAATGATAAAAACAGAATTTTTGATGTGGAATGCTACCTAGCATATTTATCAATGTAATTTTCTTTATTGTGGCATGAATGTTCAGAACCAAATGATTCAAGATAATAGTTCATATTGACATAAAAATAGTAATACTTCAAGCATACTAACAAGTAATCATGTCTTATCAAAATAACATAGCCAAAGAAAGCTTATCCCTACAAAATCATATAGTTAGGCTATGCTGCATTTTCATCACACAAAATACTCCCATCATACACAACCCCGATTTCAGCCAAGCAATTGGTTCATACTTTTTAACGCGCTTCATCTTTTCTTCAACTCTTACGCAATATATGAGCGTAATCCATGATGGGTGGAATAGAATATGATGATGGAGGTTGTGTGGAAAAGACAAAAAAAGGAGAAAGTCTCACATTGACAAGGCTAATCAACGGGCTATGGAGATGCCCATCAATTGATGTCAACATGAGGAGTAGGGATTGCCATGCAATGGATGCTCTAAAGCTATACATGTATGAAATCTCAACAAAAGAAACTAAGTGGGTGTGCATCCAACTTGCTTGCTCACGAAGACCTAGGGCATTTTGAGGAAGCCCATCATTGGAATATACAAGCCAAGTTCTATAATGAAAAATCCCACTAGTATATGAAAGTGACAACATAAGAGACTCTCTATCATGAAGATCATGGTGCTACTTTGAAGCACAAGTGTGGAAAAAGGATAGTAACATTGTCCCTTCTCTCTTTTTCTCTCGCTTTTTTATTTTATTCTCTCTTTTTTTATTTTGGTGGGCTTCTTTGGCCTCTTTTTTTTATTTGGGCTTCTTTGGCCTCTTTTATTTTTCATAATGTCCGAAGTCTCATCCCGACTTGTGGGGGAATCATAGTCTCCACCATTCTTTCCTCACTTGGGACAATGCTCTAATAATGAAGATCATCACACTTTTATTGATTTACAACTCAACAATTACAACTCAATACTTAGAACAAAATATGACTCTATGTGAATGCCTCCGACGGTATACCGAGATATGCAATGAATTAAGAGTGACATGCATGAAAGAATTATGAAGGTGGCCTTGCCACAAATACGAAGTCAACTACATGATCATGCAAAAAGCAATACGACAATGATGGATCGTGTCATAATAAATGGAACGGTGGAAAGTTGCATGGCAATATATCTCGGAATGGCTATGGAAATGCCATAATAGGTAGGTATGGTGGCTGTTTTATGGAAGATACAAGGAGGTTTATGTGTGATAGAGTGTATCGTATCACAGGGTTTGGATGCACCGGCGAAGTTTGCACCAATTCTCAAGGTGAGAAAGGGCAATGCACGGTACCGTAGAGGCTAGCAATGATGGAAGGGTAAGAGTGCGTATAATCCATGGACTCACATTAGTCATAAAGAACTCATATACTTATTGAAAAAGTTTATTAGCCCTCGAAGCAAAGTACTACTACGCATGCTCCTAGGGGAAGGGTTGGTAGGAGTTAACCATCGCGCGATCCCGACCTCCACGCATAAGGAAGGCAATCAAAAGAGCACCCCATGCAACAACTTTGTTACACAACTTTTACCATACGTGCATGCTACGGGACTTGCCAACTTTAACACAAGTATTTATCAATTTCATAATTACCCAACTAGCATGACTCTAACATTACCACCTTTATATCTCAAAACAATTATCATGCATCAAATTGATCATAGTGTTTAATGCACTCTATATGATAGTTTTTATTATACCCAACTTGGATGCTCATCATTCTAGGACCAATTTTATAACCATAGCAAATACCATTCTGTTCTAAAAGACTCTCAAAATAATATAAGTGAAGCATTAGAGATCAATAATTTCTACAAAATAAAACCACCGCCGTGCTCTAAAAGATATAAGTGAAGCACATAGAGCAAAACTGTCTAGCTCAAAAGATATAAGTGAAGCACATAGAGTATTCTAATAAATTCCGAATCATGTGTGTATCTCCCAAAAGGTGTGTACAGCAAGGATGATTGTGGTAAACTAAAAAGCAAAGACTCATATCATACAAGACGCTCCAAGCAAAACACATATCGTGTGGTGAATAAAAATATAGCTCCAAGTAAAGTTACTGATAGACGAAGACGAAAGAGGGGATGCCTTCTGGGGCATCCCCAAGCTCAGGCTTTTGGTTGTCCTTGAATTATCTTGGGGTGCCAAGGTGATGACCCACAAGTATACGGGATCGCAACAGTTTTCGATAAGTAAGAGTGTCGAACCCAACGAGGAGATAAATTTAGAATAAATATTCCCTCAAGTTCTATCGACCACCGATACAACTCTACGTAAGCTTGACGTTTGCTTTACCTAGAACAAGTATGAAACTAGAAGTACTTTGTAGGTGTGATAGGATAGGTTTGCAAGATAATAAAGAGCACGTAAACATAAACTAGGGGCTGTTTAGATAAAGATGCAATAAAGTAAATATTAGTAGAGAGCTTTTTGTTACGAGAAAGTTATTTGTCCAAGGCAATCGATAACTAAACCGGTAATCATTGTTGCAATTCTATTTGAGGGAGAGGCATAGGCTAACATATCATCCCTTACTTGGAATTCTATGCACTTATGATTGGAACTCTAGAAAGAATCCGCAAGTACTAAAGATTCATTAAGGTAAAACCCAACCATAGCATTAAAGTATCAAGTCCCCTTTTATCCCATACGCAAACAACCTACTTACTCGGGTCTATGCTTCTGTTCACTCACGCCACCCACCATAAGCAAATCATAAACATATTGCAAACCCTACAACGGGAATCCCTCACGCTTGCACGACACGGAGGGCACAATAGGACAGCAGCAATAATAAAACATGCAAGTCAAACCAATCACGATCATCAATTAACCCATAGGACAAAAATGATCTACTCAAACATCATAAGATAGCCATACATCATTGGGAAATAATATAGCGTTGAGCACCATGTTTAAGTAGGGATAACAGCGAGTAAGAGAAAGGTTACACCGCTGCATAGAGGGAGGAAGAGTTGGTGGAGATGTTGGTGAAGATGGCGGCGGTGTTGGTGAAGATCGCGGTGATGATGATGGCCCCCGGCAGCGCTCTGGCGCCACCGGAAGCAAGGGGGAGAGGGGCCCCCTTCTTCTTCTTCTTCCTTGACCTCCTCCCTAGATGGGAGAAGGGCTTCCCCTCTGGTCCTTGGCTCCCATGGCTTGGGAGGGGCGAGAGCCCCTTCGAGATTGGACCTATCTCTCTGTTTCTGCGTTCCCTGATTCTACCCCTTCACCGTTTCCTTTATATCTGGAGATCCGTAACTCCGATTGGGGTGAATCTTTCGCCCAGATTTTTCTCATAAAATTAGCTTTCTTGCGCCAAAAGAAGGGGATCAACCGCCTTACGGGTGGCCCACGAGAGGCCAGGGCGCGCCCCCCTGTAGGGGGCGTGCCCCCCTATCTCATGGCCACCCCGGACACCATTTCACGTTGATTCCACCTCCAAAAATCACAAATATTCCAAAATAATTCTCCGTCCGTTTTATCCCATTTTGATTCCATTTGATATTGGTTTTCTGCGAAACATAAAACATGCAACCGACAAGAACTAGCACTGGGCACTGGATCAATATGTTAGTCCCAAAAATAGTATAAAAAGTTACCAAAAGTATATGAAAGTTGAAGAATATTGGCATGGAACAATAAAAAATCATAGATATGACGGAGACGTATCAGCATCCCCAAGCTTAATTCCTGCTCGTCCTCGAGTAGGTAAATGATAAAAAAGATAATTTTTGATGTGGAATGCTACCTAGCATAATCTTGATCATATGTCTAATCATGGCTTGAATATTAAGACATGAGTGATTCAAAGCAATAGTCTATCATTTTACATAAAAACAATAATACTTCGAGCATACCAATACAACAATCATGTCTTTTCAAAACAACATGGCCAAAGAAAGTTCCCTACAAAATCATATAGTCTGGCTGTTGCTCTATCTTCATCACACAAAGTATTTAATCATACACAACCCCGATGACAAGCCAAGCAATTGTTTCATACTTTAATAATCTCAAACTTTTTCAACTTTCACGCAATACATGAGCGTGAGCCATGGATATAGCACTATAGGTGGAATAGAATATGATGGTGGGGTTTATGTGGAGAAGACAAAAAAGGAGAAAGTCTCACATCGACTAGGCGTATCAACGGGCTATGGAGATGCCCATCAATAGATATCAATGTGAGTGAGTAGGGATTGCCATGCAACGGATGCACTAGAGCTATAAGTGTATGAAAGCTCAAACTGAAACTAAGTGGATGTGCATCCAACTTGCTTGCTCATGAAGACCTCGGGCATTTGAGGAAGCCCTTCATCAGAATATACAAGCCAAGTTCTATAATGAAAATTCCCACTAGTATATGAAAGTGAAAGCATAGGAGGCTCTCTCTATGAAGAACATGGTGCTACTTTGAAGCACAAGCGTGGTAAAAGGTAGTAACATTGCCCCTTCTCTCTTTTTCTCTCATTATTTTTATTTTTATTTTTTTGGCGGGCTTCTTTGGCCTCTTTTTTTTATTTGGGCTTCTTTGGCCTCTTTTATTTTTCATAAAGTTCGGAGTCTCATCCCGACTTGTAGGGGAATCAAAGTCTCCATCATCCTTTCCTCACTAGGGCAATGCTCTAATAATGATGATCATCACACTTTTATTTACTTACAACTCAATATCTAGAACAAAGATATGACTCATATGAATGCCTCCGGCGGTGTACCGGGATGTGCAATGATCTAGCGTAGCAATGACATCAAACGGACAAGCCATGAAAACATCATGCTAGCTATCTTACGATTGTGCAAAGCTATATGACAATGAAAAGCTCAAGTCATGTATATGATGATGATGATGAAAGTTGCATGGCAATATATCTCGGAATGGCTATGGAAATGCCATGATAGGTAGGTATGGTGGCTGTTTTGAGGAAGATATAAGGAGGCTTATGTGTGATAGAGCGTATCGTATCACGGGTTTTGGATGCACCGGCGAAGTTTGCACCAACTCTCAAGGTGAGAAAGGGCAATGCACGGTACCGAAGAGGCTAGCAATGATGGAAGGGTGAGAGTGCGTATAATCCATGGACTCAACATTAGTCATAAAGAACTCATATACTTATTGCAAAAATCTACAAGCCATTGAAAACAAAGTACTACTCGCATGCTCCTAGGGGGATAGATTGGTAGGAAAAGACCATCGCTCGTCCCCGACCGCCACTCATAAGGAAGACAATAAATAAATAAAATTGTGCTCCAACTTCATCACAAAGCGGTTCACCATACGTGCATGCTACGGGAATCACAAACCTCAACACAAGTGTCTCTTCAATCCACAACCACCCACTAGCATGACTCTAATATCACCACCTTTATATCGCAAAACTATTGCAAGGAATCAAACATATCATATTCAGCGATCTACAAGTTTTATGTAGGATTTTATGGCTAACCATGTGAATGACCAATTCCTGGCATCTCTCTAAATTGATATAAGTGAAGCAAGAGAGTATAGTTCTTTCTACAAAATATGTGCCCACGCTCTAACAATTATAAGTGAAGCAAAAGAGCATTCTACAAATGGCGGTTTTCTATATGAAGAGAAACATGCAATCCAAACTTCAAATGATATAAGTGAAGCACGTGAAGCATTCTATAAAGCCATACTCAAAAGATTTAAGTGAAGTGCAATGAGAATTCTACAAATCAACCAAGGACCATCTCATACCAGCATGGTGCATAAAATAAAAATAAAAACCTAATTGCAAAAGACGTTCCAACACTTGCACATAATGCATGAACGAAACGAATCCGAAAACATACCGATACTTGTTGAAGAAAGAGGGGATGCCTCCCCAGCATCCCCAAGCTTAGACGCTTGAGTCTCCTTAAATATTTACTTTGGGTGCCTCGGGCATCCCCAAGCTTGAGCTCTTGCCTCTCTTCCTTCTTCTCACATCGAAACATCCTCGATTAGACACTACATCCACACAAAACTTCAACAGAAAACTCGGTAAGATCCGTTAGTATAATAAAGCAAACCACCACTCTAAGTACTGTTGCAAACCAATTCATATTTTGTTTTTTCATTGTGTCTACTGTAATATAACTTTTCCATGGCTTAATCCACTGATATAAATTGATAAATTCATCAAAACAAGCAAACTATGCATCAAAAACAGAATCTGTCAAAAATAGAACAGTCTGTAGCAATCTGAAGATCCACCATACTTCTGTTACCCCAAAAATTCTACCAAAATTAGAAAAAATAAAAACGTTGTACAGAAAGATAGTGCAAAAGGAATCAGAACCAATTGACATTTCAGTTAAAAATATAAAATCGGGCACTACAGCCAAAGTTTCTGTCCTGCACCGTACAAACCAACAAGCATCGTAAACATCCTAAAGGCAAACCTTAGCACATTATTTTTATAATACAATGGAATTGTAGAAGGGGATAATTATTTTGTTGAAAAGTTTCTGTAATCAAGATTCACAAAGTTTCTGTGAGCATGAACAAAGTTCAAGGCTAGCTCCCACTTCAACAATGCTTGTCTTTCTCACTTTCACTTTCCTTTTTGAAAAGTTATTAGGTTCCCCTCTTTATTTCTTTTGTTTTTAAACTATATAAAAGCACTCAACAGAAATAAATGACTCTTAAATGACTCTCTAAAACTTCTAGGTTGTCTCCCTGGCAGCGCTTTCTTTAAAGACATTAAGCTAGGCATTTAGTGCTCAAGTAATGGATCCACCCGGATCCCAAGGTATATCAAAGCCAATTTTAATTAACAATTATTTATAATTTAGTAGTGAGCACCAAGTAACATATATCATGCAACAACGAAGTCTAACTCTCTTCCTATGCATCGGCATGTCATAAGAGAACAATTCATGCACACATAGTAAAGGCCAACGCATAGTATAAGTAGTTTCTTGCAATTTCATAGTATGGGAAACATAGAGAGGCGGAGATATAGTTCCTATATCATAATAATTGCAAGTAGGAGAAGCAAGCACATGCATATTACATTCATCAAAATCATCATGTGCAATGGTAAAAGGCAACCCATCAATATAATCCTTAATAAGCACAAACTTCTCCGATAAAGTGTAGTAGGGAGAATTCAAAAAGATAATTGGACTATCATGTGTGGGTGCAATAGCAACAATTTAATGTTTAACATAAGGAACTATAGCAAGTTCATCTCCATAAGCATAATTCATATTGGCATCTTGGCCACAAGCATAGCAAGCATCATAAAAGGGGATATTTCAAGAGAATCAACGGGATCATAGCAATCATCCTTCGGTAAGCACGAAGGGGAATTAAATAATGTATGAGTTGGAGGGTTACTCTCATTAGAAGGTGGGCACGGGTAGCTAATCCGCTCTTCCTCCTTTTGTTCTTCGCTCTCCTCATCATCTTTTTCATCCAATGAGCTCACAGTTTCATCAATTTCTTCTTCCATAGCTTCCTGCAAAATATTAGTCTCTTCTTGGACAGCGGAGAATTTCTCAATATATGGTTTAACATAGGCATTAGAAGCATAATTATCATAACAATATTCAAGTATGGCAAAACTTTCAGATTTATAAAGAGTAGCATCATACTTTTCAATCAAAGAAACAATTTCAAAAGCACCCTTAAAAGCAACAAATTCTTCAATTTGTTGAACATCATAGTAATTATAAACACCCTTAGCATATGAAGATACGATCCCATTATCAAACTCACATTGGTAGGGAAGGTGTTTCTTAGGATTTTTAGAACAACAAGTAATATCATATAATTCACATAAAGTCCAAGCATAGCATTGCAAACGTTGAATTTGATCCCATAATAGTTTCCCTTTTTCCGATATACGGTGCCGTACATAACAAGCATGCTCATCTAAAGATTTGCCCTCAACTAAGCTAGTTGGGGTTTCGGCACGATCACAAAGGGATCAAAGATGATCCAAGTAAAAAGCTTCAATAGTGTGATAGATTTTGACTGGTTCTTCAACCATTGGTGCAGTAGGTACAACTAATGTTTTTGGTATTTTGCGTTTCCTACCCATAACTAAAGATAGAAAACAACTAAGAACAACAAATAAAAATTACTTAGTGATAAAGCAAACAAGCACACACGAGAATATTCACCCCACGCTATGACTCCCCGGCAACGGTGCCAGAAAAAGGTCTTGATGACCCGCAAGTGTACGGGATCGCAACAGTTTTCGATAAGTAAGAGTGTCGAACCCAACGAGGAGCTAAAGGTAGAATAAATATTCCCTCAAGTTCTATGGACCACCGATACAACTCTACGTACGCTTGACGTTCGCTTTACCTAGAACAAGTATGAAACTAGAAGTACTTTGTAGGTGTGATAGGATAGGTTTGCAAGATAATAAAGAGAACATAAACATAAACTAGGGGCTGTTTAGATAAAGATGCAATAAAGTAAATATTAGTAGAGAGATTTTTGTTATGAGAAAGTTATTTGTCCAAGGCAATCGATAACTAAACCGGTAATCATTGTTGCAATTCTATTTGAGGGAGAGGCATAGGCTAACATATCTTCCCTTACTTGGAATTCTGTGCACTTATGATTGGAACTCTAGCAATCATCCGCCACTACTAAAGATTCATTAAGGTAAAACCCAACCATAACATTAAAGTATCAAGTCCCCTTTTATCCCATACGCAAACAACCTACTTACTCGGGTCTGTGCTTCTGTTCACTCACGCCACCCACCATAAGCAAATCATAAACATATTGCAAACCCTACAGAGGGAATCCCTCACGCTTGCGCGGCACGGAGGGCACAATAGGATAGCACCAATAATAAAACATGCAACTCAAACCAATCAGGATCATCAATTAACCCATAGGAAAAAAAGGATCTACTCAAACATCATAAGATAGCCATACATCATTGGGAAATAATATATAGCGTTGAGCACCATGTTTAAGTAGAGATTATAGTGGGTAAGAGAGAGGTTACACTACTGCATAGAGGGAGGAAGATTTGGTGGAGATGTTGGTGAAGATGGTGGTAGTGTTGGTGAAGATCGCGGTGATGATGATGGCCCCCGGCAGCGCTCCGGCGCCACCGGAAGCAAGGGGGAGAGGGGCCCCCTTCTTCTTATTCTTCCTTGACCTCCTCCCTAGATGGGAGAAGTGTTTCCCCTCTGGTCCTTGGCTCCCATGGCTTGAGAGGGGCGAGAACCCCTCCGAGATTGGATCTATCTCTCTGTTTCTGCGTTCCCTGATTCTACCCCTTCACCGTTTCCTTTATATCTAGAGATCCATAACTCCGATTGGGGTGAATCTTTTGCCCAGATTTTTCTCATAAAATTAGCTTTCTTGCGCCAAAAGAAGGGCATCAACCGCCTTACGGGTGGCCCACGAGAGGCCAGGGCGCGCCCCCCTATCTTGTGGCCACCCCGAACACCGTTTCGCGTTGATTCCACCTCCCAAAAATCACAAATATTCCAAAATAATTCTCCGTCCGTTTTTATCCCGTTTGGATTCCGTTTGATATTGGTTTTCTACGAAATATAAAACATGCAACAGACAGGAACTGGCACTGGGCACTGGATCGATATGTTAGTCCCAAAAATAGTATAAAAAGTTGCCAAAAGTATATGAAAGTTGAAGAATATTGGCATGGAACAATCAAAAATTATAGATACGACGGAGACGTATCACAAGGGCATCCCCAAGGTTAGGATCTTGCCACTCCTTATTCCATAGTCCATCAAATCTTTACCCAAAACTTGAAAACTTCACTACACAAAACTCAACAGGAAATCTCATGAGCTCCGTTAGTGCAAGAAAGAAAAACCACCACTCAAGGTACTGTAATGAAACCATTCTTTATTTATATTGGTGTTAAACCTACTGTATTACAACTTCTATATGGTTCATACCCCCCGATACTAGCCATAGATTCATCAAAATAAGCAAACAACACACGAAAAACAGAATCTGTCAAAAACAAAACAGCCTGTAGCAATCTGTAACTTTCGAATACTTCTGGAACTCTAAAACTCCTACCAAAATAGTAAGTCCTAGGCAATTTGTCTATTGATATACTTCAAAAAGAATCAACTCAAAATCACGTTTCTGTGATTTATTAAAATTATTCTCGTGCGCGCAAAAGTTTCTGTTTTTCAGCAAGATCAAATTAACTATCACCCAAGATGATCCTATAGGTTCTACTTGGCACAAACACTAATTAAACATAAAACCACATCTAAACAGAGGCTAGATGAATTATTTATTACTAAACAGGAACTAAAAGCAAGGAACAAAACATAAAATTGGGTTGCCTCCCAACAAGCGCTATCGTTTAACGCCCCTAGTAGGCATAAAAATGAGAAAAGATCTAAGTATTGCCACCTTTGGTATTCAATTCTTCAGTAGAGCACTTATAACCCTTAGGAGATTCTTTCTTTTTAGTAATTATTAAACTCCTAGGCAAGAAATCAAGAAATTCACTTGTAACAAAAGGTTCCTTGATGATAATAAAAATCTGGGGTGAACACTTATGGATTTGAGATCCGCATTTTCCTTACTAGAAGATTCACCCTTATTTTTAGGAACATACATTAATTTGGCAAGTTCGGTAGGAGGAGTTCGAGTGTTTTTCACGGATGAAAAGGCAGACCCTAAGTTAGTAATTATATCCTCTAGTTTATTGATTCTTGTAGAATCTTGATCTATTCTTTCATTAACTTTAGGTTCCTTTTCTTTAAAAAAATTCAGATTAGTTCCAACCTTAGATCCATATTGGGTAATTTGGTTATGGATCTTTTTATCCAGATTTTCAATTAACTCAACAGTGGAAAATTTATTTTCAATAATTTCAAGCCTTTGCATCACATGTTCTAGAGTTAAAATAGTTCCATTAACCAAAAGAGGTGGTGGACCGAACAAATCTAACATAGCATTATAAGCATCAAAAGTATGGCTACCCAAGCTCTCCGGTAATGGTATCAAGAATATATCTATTGCAAGGAGTAATGCCTACATAAAAATTGCGAAGAAGAACGGAAGTAGATTGCTTCCTAGTAGATCTATTTTGAGAATTGCAAATTCTATGCCACACATCTTTTAAATTTTCTCCCTTCCTTTGTTTAAAATTAAGAACTTCATGATCGGGAGTACTAACGATAATAGGAGGACTAGCCATAATGATAAAATAAACAAACAAACACACGAGCACACAAGAGACAAGCAAAAAAGAGGCGAACGGGAAAGAGAGGGCGAATAAAATGGCAAGGGTGAAGTGGGGGAGAGGAAAAGGAGAGGCAAAAATGGCAAATAATGTAATGCGAGGGAGATGAGTTTGTGATGGGTACTTGGTATGTGTTTACTTGAGCGAAGACCTCCCCGGCAACAGCGCCAGAAATCCTTCTTGCTACCTCTTGAGCATGCGTTGGTTTTTCCTTTGAAGAGGAAAGGGTGATGCAGCAAAGTAGCGTAAGTATTTCCCTCAGTTTTTGAGAACCAAGGTATCAATCCAGTAGGAGGCTCCACGCAAGTCCCACGTACCTACACAAACAAACAAGAACCTCGCAACCAACATGATAAAGGGGTTGTCAATCCCTTCACGACTACTTGCGTAAGTGAGAACTGATAGAGATAATAAGATAAGATAAATATTTTTGGTATTTTTATGATATACATTGAAAAGTAAAGATTACAAATAAAGTAGATAGGAAACTTATATGATGGAAAATAGACCTGGGGGCCATAGGTTTCACTAGTGGCTTCTCTCAAGATAGCATAAGTATTACGATGGGTGAACAAATTACTGCGAGCAATTGATAGAAAAGTGCATAGTTATGAGAATATCTCGGCATGATCATGTATATAGGCATCACGTCCGCGACAAGTATATCGAAACGATTCTACATCTACTACTATTACTCCACACATCGACCGCTATCCAGCACGCATCTAGAGTATTAAGTTCATAAGAACAGAGTAATGCATTAAGTAAGATGACATGATGTGGAGGGATAAACTGAAGCAATATGATATAAACCCCATCGTTTTATCCTCGATGGCAACAATACAATACGTGCCTTGCTGCCCCTGCTGTCACTGGGAAAGGACACCGTAAGATTGAACCCAAAGCTGAGCACTTCTCCCATTGCAAGAAAGATCAATCTAGTAGGCCAAACCAAACTGATAATTCGAAGAGACTTGCAAAGATAACCAATCATACATAAAAGAATTCAGAGGAGATTCAAATATTTCTCATAGATAAACTAGATCATAAACCCACAATTCATTGGATCTCGACAAACACACCGCAAAAAGAGTTACATCAAATAGATCTCCAAGAAGATCAAGGAGAACATTGTATTGAGATCCAAAGAGAGAGAAGAAGCCAACTAGCTAATAACTATGGAGCCGAAGGTCTGTGGTAAACTACTCACAACTCATCAGAGAGGCCTTGGTGATGATGTAGAATCCCTCCGTAATCGATTGCCCCTTCGGTAGAGCACCGAAAAAGGCTCCAAGATGGGATCTCACAGGAACAGAAGGTTGCGGCGGTGGAAATAGGGTTTCATGGTGCTCCTGGATGTTTTCATGGTACGTAGATATATATAGGCAAAGGAGGTCAGTCAGGGGAGCCACGAGGGGCCCACGAGGCAGGGGCGCGCCTGGCACCCTCGTGGCTGCCTCGGCTGCTTCTTGACTCCACTCCAAGTCTCATGGATTGCGTTTCTTCCAAAAAGATCGCTCCTGAAGGTTTCATTCCGTTTGGACTCCGTTTGATATTTGTTTCCTTCGAAACACTAAAGTAGAAAAAAAAACAATTTGGGCTGGGCCTCCGGTTAGTAGGTTAGTCCGAAAAATGATATAAAAGTGTATAGTAAAGCCCATAAACATCCAAAACGGGTAATATAATAGCATGGAACAATCAAAAATTATAGATACATTGAAGATGTATCACATATCACTGATAGAAAAGGAGCAGAGAACCCTGTAGCTGATAACTTGTCTAGGCTTGAAAATATTCTTGATGACCCACGACCTATTAATGATAGCTTGCCTGATGAATAGTTAGCTGCAATAAATGTTTCTAATAATACACCTTAGTATGCCGACTATGCTAATTATATTGTTGCTAAATACATACCACCTAGCTTTACATACCAACAAAACAAAAAATTCTTCTATGATTTAGGACATTACTTTTGGGGTGACCCTCATTTAAAACAATACAGAGGCTAGCCAACTCGCTCCCAGAATGCTCCCCCGATTTCATCCTTCGACGGCCGTCCGATCCTGGTCAACGCGGTCTTTTTCTCGTTCCTGGTCGTTCGATCTTCGCTGGAAATTGACCTCTGCGTTTTGACCGGATGATAGATCCTGGGCGGGGATGACTTGTGGGGATCACGCTCGATTTGATTGGCTGGGTGCCGATTTTTTCGGTGCACGGGGCAGCCTCTCCTGCCGTGCCGCGTGCGCGCGAAGCCCGCGTCGTGGGCACTGCGCGGGCGTGGGTCGTGCGCTGCTCCTTGTTTGAATGCAGTTTCTGCTACCCCACCAGTGTTTTGCGAATGATGGGTGGGCCGGTGCTTTCCCTAGTCCCGCTCGTCGGCTGTTCTGGCTGCATGTCTCATGGTGTAGGTTAGAGTTTTCTCAGTCAACCGCTTTTGGCTCCTCGTGCGAGGCCCGCGTGATGTTTCATGGGAGTTGCTGTGCCCCATGTCAGTTGCTGAGGGGTGGGCTGGAGCATGGGCACCCGGCTTGTACACCCACGATTATGCTGCCATGATGACGGGTGGGCCGCCACTACTCCTGGTCCCGCTCATCGAATCCTCCATTGGCTGGGTTGCAATTTCTCGGGTGAACCACACTTGACGCGTCGCGTCACGCGCTGCCCGCGTCCTGCGTTGGAGGAGACGGGGAGCAGTTGGCCGCGTCGTGCGTCGTGACGTTTGCAGGGCCCGTGTCCTCGAAACCTCGCCCAGTCCCCTTGCTTGGACGCTGCACCCCTTCCTCCCTCCTCGAACCCTAACCATCTCCCTCTCCTTGCGTGTTCGTGCTCGTCGCCGCCATTCCTCCCGCTCCCCATGGTTGCCCCGACGCCTCCACCGGCTAGCTACCATGGATCCATGGCCGATGGGAGAGTACAAGGCAGGGAAGGACGCCGTCGTCGACCCATCGCTTAGGTTGGTGGCGCATGGGTCGGATCTGGGCAGAAGGCCGGCGCCTACGGGGGAAAACGACGGGGGTTGGTGCAGCGGAAAATGAGGACGGGGTCGGCCGTAGAGGGAGGCTCGCCGGCCGGAACAACCGGAGCAAGGAGGCAGTGTTGGCCATGGAGGGAGGCCCACTGGCCGGAGCAGCAGGAGCAACTGTAGCCGCTGGTCGGCCCGACACACCGCCTCCTCTGCTGCGGCCCGCACGGTCGAGAGGGGCAGCTGTGCCGTAGCTGGCGGCGAGTTCAGCGGCCGCCGCCTCCTCTCCTCTTCGAATCCAGTTCCAGTAATCTCCCGATGTCTTTCCGCTTTCATTAATTTGTAGGATTTCTTGAGCTTGCTCCTTCCTTCTTCTGTTCGTCAATGTTGCATGATCTATGAATAAATGCTCGGATATAGTTAGTCGTGAGATAGTAGGAGTACCATGGGCTTACAACTTTTGAATATCGTTAATACTTAATGGCCTGTAGTTGTTCAAAAATCTGGAATGTCTTTCGAGAACTGTTGATCAGTGTTGCTATGAGTATTTCTCAGAGTTTTGGTTGCATGGATGTACATTAGAGTAGCAGAGGTTCTTATTTTACTTTGTCCAGAAGAGGGGATTTTACTTATTTTTGTTCATAATTTTTATCTAACTTTCTATCAGCACCGACGACCACAATGGGATGGATCAAGCAGCCAAGACTCAGAGTGTGGTCGACAGTGCGGCTCTTCCAGCACTGAAGTTATGTCTTTTCGGCCAATTTCAATTGCCTCACTACCTCTACACATGGATCCTGTAGGTATTTCCTAATGTAAGTGTCACTGTTTTTCTTCTTTATGTACCTGGACGGAGTGCTCATGAGGATGACGACATGCTACTGAACTCAAATTCAAAAATGAATTTGGGGGCCTGGGGTTTGGAGCCCCTCAGTAAAAGTGCTCAGGCGGCATGTCACAGTTGTTTGCTGATAATTTACCAAGAACAAATTTTGCTTGTCTCTAGCATTAGGCTATGAGCCCTAAAGCAGTTCCAGTGTGATGATCTACCTCTTGACTAGGAAGGGGGGATTGAAAGATAGCACTTGTCGTTTGAAGCAATTAGTATTGGACTACTTGAGGAAGTAGATGTTTAAACCACTAAACCTTATATTCTTTTGTAAAAAGGAGGGTGCAGATAAATAAGGGTTGTTGGCAGCAGCAACCTACACATGTGGAAACAGTGGCTATGGCAGCTCAAAGCGAAGTTGTGGCCGCTAGACAGCAACTCACAACTTAGTGGCAGCTCAAAGTACATATAATCTATTTCTTCTTGGAGCTATCTACTATAATATTATGACTCGGTGCTAGGTGAAGCTTCTAATTTCTCGCCTTTTGTGGTGGCGCTGATTCTTTCAACTGCAGTAGTTTTTCTATGTGCCATTGTAAGTGTAGGTTTTCTACAGTTAAGCCTCTCGCATTGCAAAAAGCTACATTCCATTGTTTTTCTATGTGCCATTGTAAGTGTAGGTTTTCTACCGGCTTCAACATAGATAATTAGCATGCGAGAGGCTTAACTGTAGCTTTTTGCGATGCTAGACGGACATATTCAGTACTGAAAATCTAGACTGTTCTTTCCACTCTGTAACAACTTCTATGCTTGCGCCACCATGATATCAGTACAACATTTCCCTATAAAATTTTATTAGTTGCATGTAAACTGAATTGATTTACCAGTAAAAATCTGGACAACTGATTCCAGTCGATAATAACCATTGTGGCATTACCATGATATGTCATGTATCTGCTCTGAGTTGTAGTATGTTGCAAAAAGTACAATAAGAGATAGAATGTATGCACTATGGCTAGCAATAACTTTTTTTTGACTTGTACAACATTTGATCTATCTATTTTTGTAGGCTATTCCTCTTGTTGCAACCTTTTCCCATAGAATCAAAAGGAATTAGATTGAAGAAATTGCAGGAGGTACTACTTCGTGTTCCATTAGCCTTACTTTTGGAGGCTTGTCTATATATAGTCTTAGTGTCAGAGGTGTGTCAATAGTAGTATTAGTTTTGGAGGCTTGTCTATATTAGTCTTATTTTTTGGATTACGTTTCTTTCCACCTACATCCTCTCTTCATAATGGATTACGTTTCTTTGTTATTGCCATGTGTTACTTTTTCTCATTACTGTGATCGTCAGTGCCCTTAGCAGTGGTTGTTCTTGCTTTATGGCTGCCTTCTCAGTGCACTTTTATTAGTTCTAATACATTAATATAATATGCTTGATTGACCATATTAATTATATATTACACTTCACCAGGGCTGTTGGTCGAAGTGTTGGTTAAAATATTTTGGTGGCAGTGTATAAAACTAATTGTTGTACACGATTGTTAAGTGCACTTTTGAGCTTTGAGTAGACAACTGTGGTCATAATTACTTTAAAGGATCATTAGTATATATTACTGTCGGATTTCCATGTTCAGTTATTCACACTATATTATTGCTTGATTCTGATAGCTTGCTATTATTAGAGCAGGAAGGGTATTCCTGGTGTGACATTCAAAAGCAGTCAAAGCAGTGAGGTTTAGAACGGAGGAGCTCCATGGAATTGTGGATAAAAAATTATCCATAACATGTCTGTCATTGCTCATGTCGACCACAGTATGTGACCGAGCAGTGACAATTGTCTCTAATTATCAATCTTATATAGAGTCTTCTTGATTGATGATTTTGTAGCCTTCTCTTAGCTGTACCATATTAATTCTTAAAACATGATTATTTAAAATTAGTTAAATTTAATGATTTGTTTCACCGTTTTCAAATAAGTAGTTTAAGCCCTTATTGTGTTCTGGAGCTTAATCTTTCTACCTTTTTATGATTGATTTATGCTCTCACAAGCTTAAATGTAACTATTGACATATAATCTCATGGCTCAAAGTCTTAGTTGTTGAATGTATTAAAATTTATAAGACTTGGAGTTTGCACTATAATTTCATCCAGCGGTATTCCCAGTAACTGAATGTTAAGAGCACTGACGATCCCAGGTTGTACATTCAGGTACTGGGAAATGCTTTTATCTTGCAGGCCAGTTTTACATTTATTTTTCAGTAACAAGATGACCATGAACAGGGTATCAAGGTATTTGCCTTGGCATTACTAACGTCGTGTTCAGATTACTAAAAGAAGGATTGATAACGGCATACCTTAACTCAACTGATGCTTTAACTGCTGCCTCTCTAAGCCTTGATTAGCCATGGAGATACTCAAGTTCCAAAGCCCCAAGTGAGGCTATCCTTCTAAGATCTGTTCATCCCAGTTCATTAATTTGTTTGAAATATATATGTATATTCCAATATTGCTCAATCTCCAGCTGGCCTCTAGGTTATCAGATGAAATCCGGTTAAATTTTAGGGAGGTTGAGTAGGAGTGTTTGGAACTAAAGGCTTTGTTGTTGTTATTGTTTGAGTAGGAGTGTCCCCCTTTTCTGTATAAATTTTGTTGCTATGAATAGTTGCATTGTTACGTCAGTGAAAAGTTCCTGGGCGTAGTATGTGTTCCTCTAGACTTGGTTGAAAGTATTCCTTCTGTTATCCAGTTTCTCACTATGCATGTTACCTTTGTTGCTGAATTTTGCCTATAGTTTATATATAGTAGACTCACATGATTACTTGATGACTCATTCACGCAAGAACTATTGTTAATTTTTTCCTTTTCTGCAATGATGGTCGTAGCCCTTTGACTCTACAAGCCGCAAAGGAATGAAGTGTAGAAAATATGTCCATTGTCGTTGAATTGGTGGGATTGTCACCAAGTTAGCGCTGCAGATTTCTATTTTAGAGCAAGAAGCCAAATCATGTAGTTCATTGTAAATCTTGAAAAACTTATTTATTGTCACTTCTATATCTGTTATAAACTTTTTTTGTGATGTGGTACTTGTCAATCTTGGTTTGACCTTCCATTTCAAGTCTACCCTTAAATTCCAGCAGACCAAAAAGTCCTTGTTTCTTCAATTGGTTTCTCGTTTCATGTTTTCACTTCTATTACAGTACAACATTTCATAAACATAGCACTGGTCATTGTTTGTCCAGTTCCCTTCAAAAAAAGAAGAGATGGCTATAGAGAGTTTATCCTTCTAACATAACAGAGCAGAGGAGTGGGAACTATAAACATGCCTCAGTGAAGAGATGAAAAATGTTGTGCAAGGCATTGGTTGTTAAGCTCCTATAGTGCATCTGACCTATAAAGGGGTTCTGAGGGACAAAACGCTATGGATTCAGAGTAGTGGGAGGGCACAGTTTACCAACGGCGCAAGGACAAAGCGTGACCTTGATTCCAAAGTTCCAGCTCACATAGCAGAATTGTGTAGAGAGGATGCCTGCATTTAAAAACTCTGTTACATAGTTTGAGGCTATGTTTCTTTCAATTTTCATTATTAAGAGGATCCTTATTATTGCCAAATTGTAAATTATTTTTAAATAGCTTTTGGTTTGAAATGGGACCATCTGCCATCTGGCGCAATAGGTATTGTTATTATACATCCTATTATTGACAGCAAGCCTTCATTGTTTTTTATTAAGGATCCTCGGGTTAAATTTGTTACCCCATGGATTTCCTTTTCAACGCCCACATTAATTTAGCTGGTCCCTGCCATATGTCCTTGCAAAATGAAACTATTTTCATCGACAACATGTCTTTAGCGGGTCTCTGCGCCATTTGGCGCAATGGGTCAACTAGTCTTTATAAAGAAGGTGTGGATGGTATTATTAGATGTTGTGTACCTCAGCATGAAAAGGAACAAATCCTACGGAAATGTCACTCCGAAGCTTATGGAGGACATGATGCAGGAGATAGAACTGCTCATAAGGTATTGCAATCTGGGTTTTATTGGCCTACTCTCTTCAAGGATGACCTTAAGTTCGTCTTATCTTGTTATGAATGCCAAAGAATAGGTAATATCAGTAAGCGTCAAGAAATGCCTATGAATTATTCACTTGCTGTTGAACCATTCGATGTTTGGGGATTTGATTTCATGGGATCTTTTCCTTCCTCTAATGGGTATACTCATATTTTGGTTGTTGTTACTCATGTTACTAAGTGGGTAGAAGCTATTCCAACCAGTAGTTCTGATCACAACACCTCTATTAAAGTGCTTAAGGAAGTTACTTTCCCAAGGTTTGGAGTCCCGAGATATTTAATGACTGATGGTGGTTCACACTTTATTCATGGTGCCTTCAGCAAAATGCTTGCCAAGTATGATGTTAACCATAGAATTGCATCACCCTATCATCCTCAGTCTAGTGGTCAAGTTGGACTTAGCAATACAGAAATAAAACTAATCCTACAAAATACTGTCAATAGGTCCCGGACGAATTGGTCTGAGAAACTAGATGATGCACTTTGGGCTTATAGGACAACATATAAAAATCCTATGGGTATGTCTCCTTATAAAATGGTTTATGGAAAAGATTGTCATTTGCCTCTTGAGTTAGAACATAAAGCATATTGGGCAATTAAAGAACTCAACTATGATTTCAAACTTGCTGGTGAAAAGAGGTTATTTGATATTAGCTCATTAGATGAATGGAGAACCCAAACTTATGAGAATGCAAAGTTATTCAAAGAAAAAGTTAATGGATGGCATGATAAAAGAATCCAAAAGCGTGAGTTCAAAGTTGGAGAATATGTTTTTTTGTACAACTCTCATTTTAGATTCTTTGCGGGAAAACTCCTCTCCAAATGGGAAGGACCCTATGTCATCGAGGAGGTTTATCGATCTGGAGCTATCAAAATAAGTGATGCCGAAGGCATTAACCCGAAGGTTGTTAATGGGCAAGGAATAAAACATTATATCTAAGGTACACCCATTAATGTTGAAAACAATATTATCCAAATTATGACACCGGAAGATCACATAAAAGAAACCTTCCGGAACACTCTAGAATCGTGGAAAAGAGGAGGTACGTGATACGGTAAGTAAACGGATTCCGAAAATTTTGCAAAAATATTTTTTGTCAGCTTTGGAATATTTAGAAAATTAGGAAAATAAGAAACTACTAGGAAGGTGACCCTGGTGGGCACAAGACACTAGGGAGCGCCTGGCTTGCTAGGCGCGCCCAGGTGGGTTGTGCCCACCTCGGGTACCTTCCGGACTCCGTTTTTCTTCCGTTTGCTTGTTTCCCAAGATAAAAAATCTTTATATACCTCCCGAACCTGTTGACCTTTGTATCATGGAGAAATCCCCTCTTCTCTTTTCTCGTTGTTTTTCCGATAGACCTGAAATTATGTCGTCCCAAGACTCGGAGGGTGAGAGCTACGTTGCCGATTACATCACAAACTCCAAGGTCTATGGGGATGTGGAGCACTACTATAGTTGGACTTCCGAGGAAGAAGAAGACTATGATCCTAAGAGGAAGGAGGAGGCGAGCTCAGACGAAGATGAATCCCCATTGCCCCAACCTGGGGACATGCACGTGGAATTTAAGAAGTCGAGTCTCCCCAACAAATCAAAGAAGCGTAAGATCCAGTTTATCCCCTTTCGTCTTTTGCAGGAAAACAAGCAAGATTTATGCAAAAAGGTATTGGAACTTGAGCGGGAGATCGGTGAATTGAAGGATGAGAATTCCATCCTCAAGCGTAAGCTAAGGAAGAAAGACAAACCCACCTCTTCATCACCACCACCACCTTCTTCATCACCAAAAGAAAATTGAGCATCGGGTATGGGTACTCCCCTTGGATTTCACCAAGCTTAGGGGAGGTGCCCCGTATCGTATCACCTCCAGTATCTTTTTCCTTTACTTTTCTTAGTTCGATCCATAGTTATCTTTTGCTTTAGATGAATAAAAGCATCACTGGCGTAGTAGAAGGGGATTCCTAGCCTCCGTATAGGGTGGACCATCCGAGCTCGAGGCCGGCCAAGGGGTTGAGGCTGATCTATAGATCAGATCGGGAGAAAGATCCAGAGAAGGCACAATGGGGCCCATAGGGGTACAGGGAGAGGCTGCCAATCCAACAAAGACCAGATCGCCTCTTGCATCCGTGACGTACTCCAAGTTACCAAATCTAATCTGGTGCTCAGGGGAAAAACTGTTGATTTGGTCTAGATAACCAGTTGGATTGGCGTGCAGCACGATGCTACGGAACGGGAAGAGTTGGTCGGGGACAAAGAGGTCCCCAGAGCTAACGCCATCTCCGATGATCAGGTGAGCCATTGATCCTTCGGTGACCCAGCAGCAGAACTCTCAATGAAAGCACCAATGTCAGTGGAAAAAACGGTGGATCTCGAGTAGGGGGTCCCGAGTTGTGGATCTAGGATCAATGGGGAATAGGGGACGAAGAACACGGTGTTTACCCAGGTTCGGGCCCTCTCTAGGAGGTAAAACCTTACATCCTGCTTGGTTGTATTTGATGTGTATGGTATGATTACATAGTCAATCTACCTCGAGATCGGGAAAGCTAAACCCTAGGTTGATAGGGTGTTGGATGTTGCTCTCGGCCTAAAGACTAAAACCCTTTGGTTTATATAGACACCAGTAGGGTTAGGGTTACATGCGATCGGTTATAATGAAGGAAATATCACGCCTAATCTTGACTTGGAGGGCACACCATGGCTCCGAAGATCTTAATCTGGTCACGGGTCCGCGCTCTAGCTTGGCTCCACAGTAGCCCACCAATCCGGCCCATAAGCAATAGGCCAGCAACCCGAAGACCCCTTACTCGAAGAATCCCTCAATGGGCACCTACTCCGCCTCCTCCATCGCCTCATCATCCTTGCCCGAGGCCAACTTCAGAGAGCTCGGAGGCTATCCATGTGTACCTCGGCAACACATTCGTGGCGGCACCATAATGACATTCTCTCCCACCACCCACAACAAGTTCTGGACATTGAAACCGCGCTAGACGAAGGCGATTGGATGAAGGGTTAGTGTACCGATAGTACACGACAGGAGATGGATCTCAGGGTGGTAGGGTTTGTGCATCACCGACTGACTTTAAATAGTGGGCACCCGGACAGCTGGAGTGGTGGCTTGATTGCGGTCACCTGGAGTTGGTTCTATCATTCGCCACACCAATGTGAATGTCAGGCAGGTGGATTGCTGGTCAACCAACTTCAATACGGTAGGAAGTCATCCCTTCCGGTCACGTCACTCTAAACTGACATGAATATGGTGTGGAGGGCAAGTGAATGTGCTACGAGAGGCGAAGAAGTGGAATGAATGTGGGCGCTGATATGTCTCTGTCGTATCTATAATTTTTGATTGTTCCATGCCAATATTATACAACTTTTGCATACTTTTGGAAATATTTTATATGATTTATTGGATTAACATATTGATCCAGTGCCCAGTGCCAGTTCCAGTTTTTTTGCATGTTTTTTGCTTTGCAGAATATCCATATCAAACGATGTCCAAACAAGATAAAAATTTACGGAGAATTATTTTGGAATATATGTGATTTTTTGGGAGGTGGAATCAACGCAAACGGGGGCCCACAACCACCACAAGACACCTGGGTGCGCCAGGCAGCCTAGGCGCGTGGTGGTGGGTTGTTCCCTCCTCGTACGTCAGTTGGAGCTCTACTTTGGGTGAAAGGAAGCTTATTTTCGGAAAAAAAATCATGTTAAAATCTCAGCGCAATCGGCGTTACGGATCTCCGGGAATATAAGAAACAGTTTTTGGCATGATCTGGGGAACGCGAAACAAAAGAGAACAGAGGGATAGATCCAATCTAGGAGGGGCTCCTACCCCTCCGCCGCTGATACGTCTCCAACGTATCTATAATTTATGAAGTATTCATGCCATGTTTACAACAATTTTATATGGTTTTGGTATGATTTTATTAGGACTTACCCGGACTAACACTGTTTTTAGCAGAACAGCCGTGGTGACATTTTTTGTGCAGAAATATAAGTTTTCAGAATGGGCTGAAAATTTATGGTGATCGTTTATGGACCAGAAGAGGCCCACGGAGCACCAAAGCTATGACAGGAGGTTACCGAGGAGGCCACAAGCCTGGGGACGCCCCCCAGGGCAGGCCCCTAGGGCTAGTAGGCCCCTCGGGCACCCCCTGACTTGTTTCCAACGCCAAGTACCCCTATATATCCTGTAATAACCTCCAGAAAGAACCCTAGATTGGAAGTTCCACCACCGTAAGCCTTTGTAGCCACGAAAAACCAATCTGGAGCCCGTTCTGGCACCCTGGCAGAGGGGGAAACCTTCACCGGAGGCCATCTTCATCATTCCGATGGTCTCCATGACGAGGAGGGAGGAGTTCACCCTCGGGCTAAGGGTATGTACCAGTAGCTATGTGTTTGATCTCTCTCTCTCGTGTTCTTGATTTGGCACGATCTTGATGTACCGTGAGCTTTGTTACTATAGTTGGATCATATGGTGTTTCTACCCCTCTACCTTCTTCTGATGAATTGAGTCTTGCTCTTTGAGATTTCGTTATGTTGGATTGAGTATTGGATTTGAGAACACTTGATGTATGTCTTGCGATGGGATATATGTGGTGACAATGAGATGTTCTATTGGTTAACTTGATGTATGTTTTGGCACTCAACTCGCGGATTCCCGATGTGACATTGGGGTAATCTATGCATCGGGGTTGATGCACGTTTTCGTCCTATGTTCTCCGATAGAAACTTTGAAGTGATTCTTTGTTGCATGTTGAGGGATTGTTATATGATCCAATTATGTTATCATCGTTGAGAGACTTTGCACTAGTGAAAGTATGAAGCCTAGGCCTTGTTTTCAAGCATTGCAATACAACCTTTGATCACTTTTGTTACTATTTACCTTGCTGTTATTATATTTTCAGATTACAAAAACCTATATCTACCATCCATATTACACTTGTATCACCATCTCTAAGCCGAACTAGTGCACCTATACAATTTACTATTGTATTGGGTGTGTTGGGGACACAAGAGACTCTTTGTTATTTGGTTGCAGAGTTGTTTGAGAGAGACCATCTTCATCCTACGCCTCCCACAGATTGATAAACCTTAGGTCATCCACTTGAGGGAATATTGTTACTATCCTACAAAACTCTGCGCTTGGAGGCCCAACACGAGTCTACAAGAAGAAGGTTGTGTAGTATACATCAAGCTATTTTCTGGCACGGTTGCCAGGGAGGTGAGTGCCTGAAGGTATACCTTTAGATCTTGCAATTGAATCTTTTAGTTTCTTGTTTTATCACTAGTTTAGTGTATAAAAGAAAACTAAAAAATGGAATTGAGGTTGCCTCATATGCTTCATCTTTTTAATGTCTTTCATGAAAATGATGGAAAGGAAAATTGTGCTCAAGTGTTAGAAGAAGTCAATAAAATGTTTGGCACTAAATCTTCGAATGATGAGCATGATTGCAATGTTGTTAGTATGAATTCTTTGAATATCCATGATGCTAATGATATGCAAAGTCATAAGC
Organism: Triticum dicoccoides; assembly: GCF_002162155.2. Lineage (NCBI taxonomy): Eukaryota > Viridiplantae > Streptophyta > Magnoliopsida > Poales > Poaceae > Triticum > Triticum dicoccoides. The sequence continues at coordinate 209,703,848 of NC_041391.1, read as the reverse complement.
TTGGGGATGCTATGTTTGATGAAGATGATATTTTTTGTCCCCCAAGTTTTGATGAGAAAATTTATTAGGATGATAGCATGCCTGTTATTTATCATGATTATATTGATGAAACTGGGTTTGGAAGAGTGTCAACTCTAGGTAATAATGATCCCACTATTTTGGAGGGTGTTGAATCTTATCGTAATAATTATGAAAGTGGATTTGGGGAGGTCATGACTTTATTTAGTGATGAATCCACTATTTTGGAAGAGGTTCCAATTGATTATGAGAACAAAGTTGCTATCTATGATGATTATTGTGATGACACGTATGCTCTGAAGAATAATGATAACCATGATACTTGTCATCATGATTTTAATTTTCAATTGGATTATGCCTCACATGATACTTATTTTGTTGAATTTGCTCCCACTATTATTGATGAGAATAAATTTGCTCATGTGGAGAGTATTAAAATTTCTATGCTTATGGATCATGAAAAGAACGTTTTAAGTGATACCTATATTTTTCAATTCATGCATGATGCTACTGAAAATTATTATGAGGGAGGAATATATGCTTCTATGTATCTCAATAATATCAAGTTTCCTCTCTTTGTGCTGAAAGTTTTGAAGTCATGCTTGTCTTGCCTTCCTATGCTAGTTTATTCTTGCTACCATAAATTGTTTTCTCACAAAATCCCTATGCATAAGATGTGGGTTAGACTTAAATGTGCTAGTCATATGCTTCATGATGCTTCCATTATGTTTCAATTCTTATCTTTTATGTGAGCATCATCGAAATCATCATGCCTAGCTAGAAAGGCATTAAAGAAAAGCGCTGGTTGGGAGACAACCCAACATTTACCCCTACTGTCTTTGTGTGTTCACATAATTAAGATACTTTAGTAATCATGTTTTATAGCTTTTGTTTCAATAAACAACCAAGTAAAGCCTTTGGGATAGTATGGATGATAGTTGACATGATTCTGTGCAAAAACAGAAACATTTGCTTCCAGTAACATAATTGTTTAAATCACTGTAGCATGATAAAATTCTGAATGTTTTACACATGATTTATATACATATTGCCTACGTTGTACTAATTTTTCAGAATTTTTGGAGTAACATAAGTATGGTCGTTGTTCAGATCATTACAGACCGTTCTGTTTTTGACTGGTTCTGTTTTCAATGCATAGTTTGCTTGTTTTAGTGTCTCCATAACTTATATTAAGTGATATAAATTAGGGAAATGATAAGGTACAGTAAGCATTGTGTGAGAATAATTATGTGACGCCTGGATAATTAAGCTACAGTAACCCTCTACTAATGATGCCACGTCACCACGGTTGCTGTTGATAAACTCGCATTGATTCAAACCCCGTTCAAATTCAAATTTGAAATCAAGTCAAACTTTGAAAGTTTTCAAATGTTAAAACTAAAATGTTCACCTTATCCTATAAATTCCCTTGATCTTTGTCAAGTTGAAACCAACCTCATTTGATTTCCCAAAATGCCCTTGGGAATTAATTTAGTGGTCCAACAACATTTATATTGGCCTTTTCAATTTCTAAAATTGGCTGGACAACTCCTTTTGGCCCCAAACATTTTGTTCCATCTCAAGGTATTGTGTTAGATTTATGTGCCAAGTTTTGTTCAAAACAAAACTCTTTTGGTACAAAAGGAAAATGAGAAACCGAGGCAAAAATAAAAAGAGTTAAACAAAAGAAAAAGGGAAAAGGAAAGGGCCCCACTGTGCACTTGGGCCACAAGTGCACAGTAACATGCCAAATCCACCACAACACAACTTCCCCCCTGCCTTCTTCTTCCCATGTTCAACCGCTTGTGTGCTGGATGCCGGTCGATCGTCCACCTCCTGGATCGTCACACGTCGAGCATCCGACGCCTCCCCACGTGATAAGGACGCCAGCGGACCCCTTGGGCGAACCCCAGCCCTCGCCCCCCCGCGCCACCTTCTTCCTCCTCGCGCCAAGCCGAGCGTACACGCCGCCATGCCATCTCTGTCTTTGCGCCCAGGAGCCACCCCGAGTCACTTAGAGATGTCGAGGAGCTGCGCCATCCTCGACTTTGCCCTCTACGTGCATGGATTTGAGCTGGACGCTGCGCGATCGATCTTCTTCTTCAGCTTCGGCCACCGCCACTGCATCTCATCGATCTGTACCACTACGACCATCCCCATCGCCAACGAGCTGCTCGTTCGCACCCCTGTGAGCACCACTGCAGATCCCCCTCTAATTGACCCATAATTCCTCCCAAGCTAGTTCCCCACTATAACCGCCGTGCCCATACACGAGACCGTCAGAGCTCGTGCTTCCGCACGCCTTTGGTCACGTCCCGTGCCCGCGCTCGCGCTGCAGCGCGCGCCCGACGCCCATCTATTGCTGCTGCCATGCACCACCGCCCCCTCGCCTGCACCCCTGCCTGCGTTGCGACCCACCATTTTCCTGCCCCCCTCGCCGTGTACTGTCGCAGCTATGTTGCTCCTGCTCTCACCGCACCGCCGTGTCGCGCCCGCAGCCGCCCCCACACTCCCTCTGCTGCCTCCCTTCATCGCCACAGCCTCCCGTGCACCCGCTCACTGCCGTGCTGCCCATCTCCGTCTGTGTCGCCCGCCGTTCCGCTGTCGCGCGCCCGCCTCGCCCCCTGCGCTGTGCCTGCTGCGCTGCACCGCTCGCCGCCTAGCCGCGCCCTGCCAGTGCCCACACACGCCGCCCACCTCCGCTTCCCCGCGCACCGCCCCACTGCCTTGTTCTGGTCGGCGCTTGCGCCCAGCTCCCTGCGTCGCTTGGGCGGGCTACGCCCGCACCCCGGGGCTCCGCCCCGTTTCGCCCGCGCCCGCTAGCCGCTAACCCTGCCCGGTAGGCCCGTGTGTTTGTGACACGTAGGGCCTGCCTTTGAAGAAATTAATAATTAAAATATACAATTAATTAGTTAATTAACTTAATTAAAATTGGTTTAATTAAATTTATTATGTAGTTATCCTAATTAAACAACTAATTAGCTAATGTGTGTATGACAGGGGCCCCACCCCCTGTTGACTAGTCAAACATTGACCGGTCAACTCGGACCCCCTGGCCACCTGTCAGCCCCTGGGTACACTTCTGTGTACCCTAAGCTGGGTGTCTCTAGCATTTTAGCTTTTTTCGAATTATATTAAATTCCAGAATATTGTTAAAACTTTGAAAAATCAAAGAAAATTATCCATAGCTCGGATGAAAATACTTTGTACATGAAAGTTTCTCAGAATGACGAGACGAATCCGAATACGCGGTCCGTTTGTCTGCCACACATTCCTATCATAGCGAACATTGAACCTTTCCCCTCCGGTTTGTTTGTCCGAAAATGCCAAACTTCAGGAAAGCATTCTCGGATGTTTTCCCCCTTCGCGGGTATCGTGTAGCCCTGCGTTAGAACACCCCTAGCGCTACTTATTGCCTTGTCATGCATTGTATTGCTCTTGTTTGCTTTGTATTTACCGTTTCTTCCCCCTCTTCTCTTTGGTAGACCCCGAGACCGCTGCCGATGCCCCTGTGATCATCTACGTCACCGACGACCCTTCTTCCCTTTCAGGGGAGCTTCCAGGTAGGCCCCCGCTTTGATCATCCTGATATCGCCCATTCCATTCTCTCATGCATGCATTGGATTTTGCTACTGTAATTGATTGCTCCTATTCTAATGCATAGCCTGCTTTTGTACCTGTTGTTGTACATTACCTGCTTATCCTAAACTGCTTAGTATAGGTTGGTTAGTGATCCATCAGTGACCCCCACCTTGTCCTTGTTGCCCCTGCTTCATCATTAATGACTCGATCAACGTGATCGACGACCAGATCTCGACATCTCACATCACTTCACCCCCCTTAGTTGTACAACTCTGCATAGTTACTATCGAGTGCCGAGGGTGATACCTCGTAACGCACTCCTAATGATAACTCTGTAGTGTAGCTATTCGGTCGTCGTCATCGAGGGTGATTCCTCCTTCACCACTCCCGATATGACTCTATCGTGTAGCCCCTCAAGTGTGGACTGATATGTCTTCAACGTATCTATAATTTTTGATGTATTCATGCCATGTTTATAATATTTCTACATGATTTTGGTATGATTTGATTAGAACTAACCCGGACTGGCGCTGTTTTCAGCAGAACTACCGCGGTGTTGTTTTTGTGCAGAAATAAAAGTTCTCGGAATGTGCTGAAAATCAACAGAGATTTTTTCTGGAAAATATAAAAAATACTGGAACAAAAAGTTATCGGAGAGGAGTACCGTGGGGCCCACCACTACAAAAAAAGACACATCCATGACATTTTGGGCCGAACGAAATTTTTTTGTGTCATACATATGACGCTTCTATGACGATAATTGTGACAAAACCCGGTATCATCATAGATGTGGTGGGCTCCTACTTCTATGACAAAAAATCATGACAGAAAATGGGCTTTTTGTCCTGGGCGGAATGGAGACGCAGCTGCATGACATTCTTTGGGCCGTCCATGACGGAAAAAACTGTGGTAGAAGCGAGGGGGAGGAAAATTTCGGGGAGTTGCCGGTTACGGTGGGAGGTCGGGAGCCGAGCGATGCGCGTTTCTCTCGTACACGTACGCGCGTGTGTGCGAGGCGTTGGCTCTAACTGAACCCGAGCGAGGCGTTGGGCTCTAACTGAACCCGAGCGATTGCACTGCAGGCTACGCGTTACTGAACCCGAGCGATCGATCGATGGCTATTAACTGAACCCGATGGAGCGATTCCTTCGCTACTGCTGCTAACTGGAGCTGATCGATTGGATGAACAGTGAGCGTTGCAGGGGGGGGGGGTTGGATGAACAGTGAGCGATGGCGTTGCCTCTGGATGAACAGGACCCCGTGGTGTGGATGGCTGGATGAACAGTAGACGGTGGAGGGGTGGTCGTGGAGGGGTGGTTGAACAGGACCCCGTGGTGTGGAGGGCTGGATGAACAGTAGACGGTGGAGGGGTGGTTGAACAGTAGCCGGTGGAGTAGCACGCGGTGGAGGCTGGATGAACAGGAGCCCGTGGAGGCAGGAGGAGGTCGACGGTAGCCCGTGGAGGCTGGAGGAGGTCGACGGTGGAGATGAAGAGTATCCCGTGGAGTCCCGTTTTGTGGTACGCCACACCCCTCCCGATGAACAGAACCCCCGTTTCGATTGTAGGAGGTCCGTTTTGTCCGTTTTGCGGTACGCCACACCCCTCCCGATGAACAAGACCCCTGTTTCCAATATTGGAGGTCCATTTCGTCCGTTTTGTGGTACACCACACCCATCCCGATCAACAGGACCCCCGTTTCGACCGTAGCAGGTCCATTTCCTCCGTTTTGCGGTACGTCACACCCCTCCCGATCAACAGGAACCCCGTTTGGATTGTAGGAGGTCCGTTTCCTTCATTTTGCGGTACGCCACACCCCTCCCGATCAACAGGACCCCGTTCCGAACATAGGAGGTCCGTTTCCTCCGTTGTGCGGTACGCCAGGCCTCGTTTCCATCGCCTGTTCCGTCCAAGCCCTCCCGATGAACACGACCACGCATTCCATTCCGACCTATCCGGTTGGCTCCCCATGAACACGACGACAATGTTGTTTCTCCGTTCCGCCCCAGCCATGTACGTATGTGCGTGTAGGCGTTCGAGACCCTGCCCGTATGTATGTACGTGGCCGTATTTTCTTTCTTGCACCCTTGCCGATGTACATACGTGTACATGCTACGTGCGCGCCTCTACTACGACACGTGCACGCCTCTACTACGACACGTGCGTGCCTTTACATCGACCAGTATGTACGTACACTTTCGCGATCAGAATGACAACGCTACGTACGCTTCGACCAGGTGGGTCCCGACTGTCAGGCACTTCCTTGCCTGCGAAGATGTAGCTGGTGGGTCCCAGCAATCAGGGGGGCGAATCGTTTTTTTTGCCCGGACGCACTTCCTCGCGTGCGAAGGTGTAGTTGGTTGGTCTCACCAGTCAGGAGGGAAACATTTTTTTCACGAAATACGGTGGCCCGTCCGGTGGGGCCCTACTGTCAAGTGGAGGAATCATTATTTTCTGCGTAATAAGGAGGCACTTCCTTGCTGCGGCCGTGGACCCAGCTGTCAGCCTCTCGACGTATAGTCCATGTCCGATGGAACTCGTTCCTTGACCACGCCGTGCCGAGAGCACCAGGGCGGTGGACGACGGCGAGGCTTAGGAAGGGGACGACACGGAGTCGGTGAAGACGCGGCAGTGGATGCCCACGCGGGGAGGAGTATGAGTATTCACTCGTTCGACTGTGTTGTGAGGCTGTCGTCGCCGCAGGGCCTGGCCTAAGGTGGGAATAGTAGGGGGCGGTGAGGCCTCCGCGGCAGCACAACCGGCCACGGGAGGCAGGAGCAGGCGGCACGACCGGCGCTACTTTGGGCGGCTGGAGCAAGAAGACCAGAGGTTGAAGAAGCACTATGGCCGTTGGATGGACATCGTACGGTCACTGGAGCTAGAATCATTCATATTGACTAAGTTGACAAAGCCCTCCGTCCCCGTCAACTTAGTAGGCCCACAAGTCAGCTTCCCACCAAGGTGAGTCCCAGCTAGCAGGGGGAGTATTCATTTTTTTGTGCATAATAAAGAGGCACTTCCGATGGGTCCGAGCTAACAGCGGGGGGAACGTTTTTTTTCGCAAAATACGGTAGCCCGTCCGGTGGGTCCCAGCAGTCAGGGGGGAAACATTTTTTTCGCGAAATAAGGTGGCCCGTCCGGTGGGTCCCTGCTGTCAGGTGGAGGAATAATTATTTTGCGCGTAATAAGGAGGCACTTTCTTGCGGCCGCCGTGGACCCAGCTATGAGCCTCTCCACATACAGTAGTCTTCCGATGGAAGTCGGTCGTTGACCACATTGACCATGCCGCACCGAGAGCACCAGGGCGGTGGACGACGGTGACGCCTAGGAAGGGGACGACGCGGAGCCGGGGAAGACACAGCAGTGGAGTCCCGCGCGAAGGGGAGTACGAGGGTTCACTGGTTCGCTACGGTGCGAGGCTGCCATCGCCGCGGAATAACAGGGGGTGTGGGTGAGTGGAGGGATGGCCTGGCCAGTGGTGGGAGTAGTATGGGGGCGGTGAGGCCTCTACGGCAGCACAGCCGACCACGGGAGGCAGGAGCAGGCGGCACGACCGACGCTGCTTTGGGCGGCTGGATCAAGAAGACCAGAGGTTGAAGAAGCACTACGGCCATTGGATGGACATCGTACAGTCACTAAAGCTAGAATCGTTTATATTGACTAAGTTGACAAAGCCCACAGGTCAGCCTCCGAAACGGTGCGCCCCAGATGTCAGGGGGAGGAATCATTTTTTGGGCAGCGGAAGCTAAGAATATCCGATATTGAAGAATAAGCACGACATCCGTTGGATAGATATCCAACGGCCACTGCTGCTAGAACCGTGTGTTGACTATAATAAGTTGACAAAGCCTTGCATATGCGTCAACTTATTTTTTTAGGGGACGCATCACTTAGTAGGCCCACAAGTGTGTGGCAGAGAACTTATAGCCCATTTACATTTTGTAAGAATGTACAACCCATTTTTGAATTCTAATGGAATTTACAACAACCCATTTACAGTTTGTTAAAAGTACAACCCATTTTCTAGCTAGGACAACGATTAATAATTTCAACCAACCGTTGAAGACAGAATTCAATAAAATTTCCCACATTTTGATGGGATCCGAAATATTTTTATCCCGAAATTTCTAGTCAGATTAAATATAAATTTGTATTACGTAAAAATCCAACGAAACATTGCGCGCGCAACAATGAAATTTTAAGATTTTCAAAATCCATAAATAATATTTTATAAACTAATTTCGTGTTTGGTGCATTTTTTAGGGATTTTTGCATTCGTGCCCCTAGATGGGTCACACTCGACTAATTTGCCCCTATTCTTTCAATAATTGCGGTTCTGCCCAGCTCCCTTCACTCGCCCTGTTCTTTTGCCCTTCTGGGGCGGTTCCGACCAATCACAGTTCACCACATGGCGACTACTCACTGGTCGGAACCGTGCCGGAAGGGCAAAAAAACAAGGCGAGTGAAGTGAGCTGGGCAAAACCGCAATTATTGAAAAAATAGGGGCAAATCAGTCGAGCGTGACCCAACTAAGGGCACAAATACAATTGTTCCTTTTTTTATAGTTACCGCCCAGTTTTTATAATTACATCCCATTTATTATTGTTCAAGCCCATTTTCCTGTTAAGCCTAATGCATCCCTCGTAGGAAAGATTTCCAGCCCAGTGGGGCAGAGAATAACAAGTTGACCTTGCCTGGGTATTCCTCAAAAAGACGTATAGTTGGGCTAGCCATTTTCATCTTGAAAAAAGTAGTATCTGGGCTGGATATCTGGCCTGGGCTAGACGGGCCATAGCCCGCCCAGTTAATACCCTGCTCTCCTCTAAACAACAACGAAATCATTGCCAAGAAAAACTCTGCAGTGCTCACGCCTCAAAAACACAAATACTGCTCGAGCTGCTTGGTCCCAGCTGTCGGCCGCACCTTGTGCAATTCTCTCGTTTATATTGACTACATAGGTTGACAATGGTGTGGGACCGTGATGTCAGGAAACCAGGAGAAAAAAAAAATATAGTTGTACATAATAAGGAGGCACTTGCGTACGTACGGCTATGGCCCTAGTGGGTCCCTAGTGTCATCCAGTCAAAATAAAGTCATTTCCTGAATCCTCATGTTTGTTGACCATGTTAACAATGCTCGGCGCCACGACGAGCGCAACAACTCGAAGGACAACGGAGAGGGCCTCGCGGACCCTACGGAGGTCTGATACAGCGCCCGCTGGTCATTCAGGAAGCGAGGATCATCGGACACCTATGAGCACCTTCGAGAAACTGAGATGGCATGAAACGGTAAGGCCGCGCTTGGGAGCTCTGGTTTATTTCAAACATTGTATTAACATACAAGTGTAATTTACTCGTCATCGGAAGGCCCGAGGTCTGTAAGTAAAACCGGCGGGTTACGCGTGTAATTTGAGAGACCAGTGTATATTTTACGAGCACTGCTATATGGACGACATTACCAGACGATGCATGCACGACGTGCGTATCATGCCATCCATGGGCAAGGCTGAAACAACAGCTAACGGCTGGATTAGCAATCGTCCGAGTGTCGTTCAGTGTTTTTATCGTGTGTGAAGTACTTCCGATATTTTACTAGTCGAAATCGACCAACCAAGCACCTTCGCCCGAGACCATCTGCTTTAATTTACAAGCGTCAGTTTTACAAGCGGTTTTGGTTGGAAAACGACGATCCAATCACGGCCTAATATCATGAGTTGGTCGGAAGATCATATGGTTTCACGTCTAACCTACCCGACATGTCGTATATGCTATGAATGAAACATCAGACGATGAACTTCTTACGCACGGAAACAACAGAAGAGGATGATCTTCTTAACAAGCAAATCACTAGCATTAGATCGACATGCAAAACATTACGAAGCATTATTCTCAGGAGGCATGGTGAACAGCTCGTGATGCCGCATGCCACAACATTCCAAGCTCAACTTTGCAATCAAACACAAGGCCTGGCATTACATAGACAATATTCAGAACAAACTCTTAACACAGGAATATCTCAGCAGAGTAACTATTTACTTCTAAACTGAACACAGGAATAGGAAAAAACACTCGACGCCGCTCACAGCAATGGCGTCCCACTCAAAAATATCAAATGCATGTCTTCTGGCTAACATCAATGAGCAAATTTTGACAAGGTTTTCCAATTCCAATATATTAAACTAACGTCTTCTTGCTAACATCAATGGTTAAACTTTGACAAGCTTTTCCCATTCAAAATATGTAATGCCTATGATCGTGTCCTGTCGTAGCTTCTTTACTTGTTTGGGCACTTTTTGCCCAGGGCACTCCATGTGTTGTTAAATTGCCAATGGTCTCTGCAGACTAGTCATGTCACTGGTGTCTAATAATACTCTGTAAAGCTTCTCGGTCATTCCTTCTGTAATGTACCGCAGCCAGTGACTGCTTCTTTCTGCAAAGTGGAACAACCAACTGGACCCAGTAATGCAGCAGTTTGCCTTGGACACATTGGCTCCTTTTGTGCAGTTCAACTAAAATCAAAGTCGGAATAAAACCAAGCATTAATTTTGATATCCCTGTAAGCAACAATAGGTATAAGGGAAACAATTACTGAGAAATAACGGTTGATGACTTGTCTTAATGGAAAACAAAGCAGGATAGAAGCAATTCTCCATCAGTGTGATTCATTCATATTGACTGAGACATTATCTTAACAATGCCTTGTTTCAACATGTATAAAGAACGACAAAGCAGAAAAGTACCATTCCTAAAACAATGCAACTGATTCATTTTTAAAGAGACATTATCTTAACAATACCTTGGTTAAACATGTAGAAAGAACTACAAAGCAGGATAGTACCATTCCTAACAAGTGTTGCAGTTTTGAACTAAGATTCAGTAGTTAATTAATTCTGAGAGTGGCATTGCTTAATTTTACCAGCGACATTAGATTAACGAAAAGCATAAATAGTTCCAGGGGAGAGTGGGCGCAACAACAATATGTGCTTCCATCTACTTATAAAGGGGGTGATGCAGAGTTTGTTGTAACAAAGCAACAAGCATCATGCCTGGGTTGGTCCCATTTTTGTTCACTACTTAATGGGAAAAGACAGCAATACAATAGCTTCAATTCAACATTTATTTAAAACAGTACCAATACAGGTAGCACAACATCTCAAAGCACACTGCACAATCATGTGGATGAAGGCCTGTACTGACCTTTCATGAGAACACCAGGATAAAATATGAATCAGCTAACATGAATAGGAAATCCAATCTCCTTTTGTGCAGTTGCACTGAAATCAAGCAAAGTGTTTCGCGTAGCGAAGCAAAATGTTGCAATAGCAACAAGTTGAATAGATATCATGTGGTTGAGACCAAGATTTGAAACAACTCGACAGGAACACTGGAAACAAATCTCGGATCTCCTTTTGTGCAGTTCCACCAAAATCAAGCAAAGTCACCGGCGTGACATTCAAGTTAAACTGCACAAAACACTCTTAAAACATAAGTGTTTCGAGTAGCGAAGCAAAATGTCGCAATAGCAACAAGTTGAATTGATACCCCTGTTTTAACAGAGGCAAAAAAGGAAACAATTACTTGCCGATAAAGGAGGATGAAACAAACGGTGACAGAAAGAAGCATATAACTTATCTTGGATGGAAAACAAAGTAGGATAGTAGCATTTCTAAAACGGTTGCATTGATTCATATTAATAGAGACACTCTCTTGAAACAACATTTGCTAAAAAATGTAATTTACATTGAACAATGGCATTACTTCAATTTTCCGGCGGCATTCTTAGATTAACAACCGCAAATAGCTGTATGGGACATGCTAGCACCATGTGCGTCCACACGTATAAATGGGTGATGCAGAGTATGTAGCCAAGCAGCATATCTGTGTTGGTCCTATATTTGTTCTCTTTGAACTTCTTTCCTATGTGAGGGCAGCAAATCTAGTCCTGCACAAACTACCCGACCCCCCCAGTTTCTTTCCCTTTTCAACAAAGAGATCGGTTCCTTACAAATGTGTGTACTGGCTTACCCCCCTTTTCCCTTTTCGACCAACAAAGCGGCTGGATAGCCAGTCTATACTACTTTTCCTCCCTCCTTTCCTCATTGAACCACGTCCTAGATTCATGCTCCACCCCACCGCACCTTTCTTTCCTCTTTGAACCAAGACCTAGATTCGACTACAGATTGAAAAAGATCCACATGCAGCTAGAGCAACGACAGTTTCAGAGAAACTTATACCTTAGAGTCGTCGGGATGTGGCAAGGCGTGCGGCGGGAGGCCGGATCTGCCCACACTACGTACGACAGCGAGGAAGAAGGGGTCGGTGGCCCTCCCGCACAGGCGCTGGGTGAAAGAGAATAGTGCAGCCGGCAGTGGATTGCCTCCCTCGCCAAAGGCGATAGAGTTAACGCTGCTCCTCCTCCCCTTCCCGGTGCGACGGGATACAGACACCTCCTTCACCAGCTGTGAGGGGGGAGAGAGAGACAAGAGGCCAACACAGTCTTGTTTAGATCTGATGAAGAGAGGGTGAGAGATTGTGAATATAGCAAACCCTAGAAAATGAACGCCGAGCCTCCAGCGTGTAACATATATGTATTGCGTCGAGCATGTGGAGAGTGCAAACCCTATCTTGATGGGAACTAAACCAGGATACCCTAGAAAAAAAGCATTTCTTCATTTAACCAGTGATAGTATTACCACCATATGGACAATGACCACACAACCACCATGTACTTTTTGTCGAAACAACATGTATACCTCCACCATGGCATAAATCATGACAATTTTTAAGGGTCTATCTAGGACACATCTAGATGTCTAAGTTGATGTCCACTCTGTTTGTGGTCTATTTTTTTTGTCCTAGTTTTTTTTGTTTCTTGTTGCTACATTATATACTTGTGGGAGCTTAGATGTGATATCCTTAAATAACATCTAGATGTGAATTAGATAAACTGATTTTCTAACGTACCAAGAAAGAAAACTCGATCAAAAACACGCCCCCGCTTCCAGGTCGCGAGAGTCGTCGCACACACACACATAGACATAAACATGCATATCCGTGTTTACGTAAAATTCCATTTCCATATCCATCTCCAATCATATTTGTCCAACTGGCACATTATTTACATTGTTAATTATATACGCAGCAATATTAACGTACAACATCTCTTGTTTGTGCACGTCCGGACCGCTGCCACAGCCGGTCTTGACCAACCCGAACCCTCTTCATCACCCGCGCGTGCTTCCCGCCCGAAACGGTCAGTGCCGCATTCATGCCCGGCTAGAGCGGACGCGACCTCTCACTGGCGCTGGCATTGAAGCGGCGCGCCGGCCGAGAGAGCGTCGCCCGCGCCGCTTCCGGGTGCACGCGGCTGCTCCACGTTAAAAGGTCGCAATAGTCGGCTACAACATGCCTGTAAAAAGTTCTTGGGAGTCCGTGCTACAGCTAGCTGTCCTCTCCCAACTCGTCAATCTCTTCCAGTAGTGCTAGTAGTACTCCATGGCGCGATCCATCGACAAGCAGGTGAGAAAGTTATCGTATACTCGGTTTGCGGTGAGTGGCATGCCGAGCGACCATGTGGGGTCGAGCTGTGGAGGAGGGTGAGACCCAAACACGACAAACGTGATTTAAACGTTGGTTTTGCTCGATGGCGCGATCCAACGAAACGAAACGTTGGTTTCTCTCCGTTTCCATTTTTTCTCCGGAAAAACGGAAACTTTCCACTCCATTTTCATTCCTATTCCAAGGTTGCCCCGTTACAACATTCCATCAAATACAAAGCAAAACTAAGACACATGCTGATGCATCTCAATGATTCACAGATCATAGCCAATATTTACTTCATAACTAAAGAAAAAAGTTGTGAGAGCGTGTACGAAAGAAAAACTACTGATGGGGTCACTACGACTTAAACCCTAAACCCTAAACATGATTTAATTCCCTGGACAGGTAAAACCTGTCGAAGGAAAGACGACTGGCACCCTCGGATCATACGATGCTTTTGTGCAGTTCCACTAAAATCGACCTGAGCATCCCTGATGGCAAAGATATTGAAGAAGTGTGATTAGAATAATAGTACTGGCACTAGTTCATGAGACATAAACTCATCACAAGTAGAAGACGGTAGAAGTAGAGAAAGATCGACATGGAGATGGAGCTACCACAGTGGAGCAAGCCGGCTCCGAAAGGAAGATGGACTACCTGGGACGTAGGGCTGTACCTAGAAGGGCGGTTGGGACGCGGCATCGGCCCATACCGCGGTGACCCCCGATTGGGATGCACCGACTATGGGTTTTCTCCCTCGCCGATGTCGACCGCGTCTATGTAGAACATTGTTCCCTTCCCCCAGCTGCGGGATCAAGCCCATCGTTCTATGCTTGTGAAGAGAGCAACCTTATCAAGCAGGCTTGTAGCTTAGGCTCCTGCTAGTGTATATATAGTGGTTTTCTTTTTCTCTCCATACCAACCACTTTATATTGCGTACGTGTCATTAAAGAGTGAAATGATGGTTGCTTCTTCCGACTAACTTACTGTGTGATTTGACTGCTCCTTAGTGGCCCCTACACGTACTCCCCCTACGTGTATGCAACAGTCACACGCACACATGGACGCAAAAACGCGCGCGACGCCCTAATGCATGCATGTCCGAGCACACGACGGAACACACACGGTCACACTAAGTGCTCAACCTACACGTGCATGCACACTACTCAGTCAGGGTGAGCTAGTGACCGTATAAACACCGGAAAATACATATATTGAGCGCAATGAGCGTATTATGAAGTCCACTGACCATATTTTTACAAATATACAGTGACAGACAGTGTATTTATCTCGTTTGAAATTAATCCATATTAACCGGAGAGGAGGCAGTATGGACTAGCATTACTTGCGCGCGGTGGCTCGCAGGACAAGGAGAAACTTTTGACTAATGCAAGCTCTCCCTCGCTCAGGTGGTGGACGTGCAACAGTTAATTCGGTGTCAGATTGCCAGAACCATACACTATACTACTTGTGCTACTATTGTTCGACTTCCCGAATAGGCGAACATCCAAGCGCAAAGTTTACTAGTACTAGTACTACTAATATAGTCTATAACGGTACGTACTAGTACTCCCTCCGGTCCTCTTTTGTTTGTGTCTAAGGTGAAGCCAGGATACCAAGGAGCGATTGTTCCATTTGAAATTGGACAGTTCTATCCCTGATGTGCTACCGAGAGAGGCTGGGGTTATTTTTTCTAGGCATGCATACCATTGGTTGAGCCTACCCCACACCGGAATTCTCGCGCTGCATGCATCTCTCTCTCTTTCAAGTATGCATGCATCTCACTCTTCCATGCCTGCATGTGGGTCACTCTATCTGCATGCGCACGCCTTGGGAAGGGGCGATTGGTATGGGAGAGAGAGTTGGGAGTTACTGCGGCTGCACATGCAGTCAAAGCGGAACAGATGGGAGGGGTACCAGTGGAAAGAACGGGGTAAAGAAGCTAAGGCGCAGAGCTTTGAGGGAAAAACTGAATTTTCTTAGGCGCAAACCAAAAAGGACCGGAGGGAGTACTAGGAACCGGATGGAGGAGCGTCTGCACTCTTATTATAATTTTAAAATGTGATAAAGCAATCTTCAACACATTTGGTTCTCTTCGAGGGTTCTCGCATGTGATAATGGAAGTTGATTGCATGGAACACTCGGCACAATTCTCGCTTAATTCTGGCTCATATCCTGTTACAAATAGTAGCGCTCGGTAATATTTCCTCTTTTTTTGTTATTCAGCATGTAAACAGGTCAGCAAACCTTGCGGCGCATCTTCGTGCGAACCGTGCTTGCTGCACTTTGAATGTGGCCGAGAGCTGGCTTGATGAAACACCTCGCTCCCTACTTCTTTTTTTGCGGGGTACCTCGCTTCCTAGTGACCAGTGTCTTGGCTGATTGTCCTAAGAATGCTTATATATGAATAAAGCTCTCTCATTTACCCGCAAAAAAGATTAAGCCATATTAACCGGAAAGGAGGGAGTATGGACTAGCACTACTTTTTGGTGTGTCCCGTCAACTCGCAGAACGAGGAGAAGCTTGCAGGACAAGGTGAAGCTCGCTTACGCCTTTTGACTAATGCAACCTACCCTCGGTGGACATGCATCATACCATTCGGTGTCAGATTGTCAGAGGCATACACTGTAGTACCCAACATGCGGAGTACCATCATTGTTCGTCTTCACGAAGAGGAGAAGAGCCAAGCGCAGTAGTACGAGTAGTACCACTACTAGAACCACATGTGGAGCGTCTGTACTCTTATTTTTTTATCTTTGATAAAGTACACGTTTATTCCGGAGAAGGGCGGAAAACGGCAGCCCAACATGTAATGAATGATATCGATCAACCAACCATGCTCGAATATATCTTGGCCTCAGTGCGAGCCCATCTGTGTGTTCTAGCTCCTCGTCTCTCTCAAGGAACGGCGGGTTGTCTATTTGCCGTCAATTGAGATCGGTTTGCTCACACTCCTGTCCCACATGTCAGTGATATGCCAAGAGGAGGTGCGTTGACCGACTGGCCATATGCGTACTTGGTTTTGCACCTTCATACTACTCCTCCCTCCGTCACATTTTACCGGGCACGCTTCATTATGATGCATTTCTCTCAATGCATTTCCAGCACCAGAGAGACTTTAGATGCCTTTGATTTAATGCTCAATTAATTAGGGCATCGTAACCGCAATCAAGTCCACAACTTTCTCTCCATGTACTCTGTACTACTACGGAGTGGAGTACGTGCATGCATGTGTGTACCCGGGGTGGAAGCACTGCATGCATGTGTGTACGCATTATTCCTCTAGTAATAGACGCCGTGCTATAAGGCTGGTCATAATGATAGTATCATAGCTAGTATCATGCATGCCAACTAGGAAATTTTGATAATGTGTCATAGCATTAAATGAAGAAAAAGAGGGTGTAGTATCATATCATGATACCGTATCATATTAAATGCTATGCTACTTTGTGTCATGCATGGCAATAAATAGAGTACAACATGATACTAATATATGATACTATGCATTAGGAAGGTAGTATCATACACTAGTATCATATGCATGATACTAGTATATGATACTCCCCACTACAACCAGCCTAACTACCAATGCTATTTTTCAGGCTGATGCTAGTCGCCTTGGTCCCACAGATTCGTTTTCTTTTTTCTGAACCACGCTGTATAAACAGTGACAGATGGAGTAGTATGAGCGGATTCAAATAAGAGCGTATTGATGGTTGCTTCTTCAGAGCAACTTACAGTGGGAAAGGTAGGGCTTATGATTTGTCTGCTCATTACTCACTATTAATGCGGCACAACGACCGGGCTGAGTCTCCCATGCGGTTGTGCACCACCCCCTAGGTTCTTAAATATACTCCGGAGTATTTGTATTTCTAGAGATTTCAACGAGTGACTACTCAAATATTTGTCTTTTTAGAGATTTCAAATGGACTGGCACATACGGATGTATATGGACATATTTTAGAGTGTAGATTCACTCATTTTGCTCCGTATGTAGTCACTTGTTGAAATCTCTAGAAAGACGAATAGAATATTTAGGAATGGAGGGAGTACACATACGAAGCAAAATGAGTGAATCTACACTCTAAAATATGCCTGTTTGAAATTTGTAAAAAGACAAATATTTAGGAACGAAGGAGTATAATTTTGTGCATGGCACATGGACCCGGATTATGAAGAGGCTTCTGGCAATGCTATCAAGCTTCCATCATTTGTTTACATAATTGACGTACTATACAAATAATTTTCCAGCGACATGAAATTGTACAATGGTGTGAGCTTTCAGCTTTTGTTTCATGTGTCTTGCCATCGATGCTCTTTTGGAAACAATAAAAAACTAACTCCCTTGCTAATGCATGTCAATTATTAGCAGATCGGAGCTAATAATGACATCACAACTGAAAACAGAGTTGTGAGAAGGTGTTAAATTAAAATTGATCCATGCTTTCATTGGCAGCAATGTCCCCCCAGCTCTGTCTAAATCAACAAGGCATGTTGGGAAAAAAGTAGCTGTCTGGAGCATGCAACATTCCGATCATTTTGTGCAATTCCACTAAAATAGAGCTGAGCATCCCTGTTCCAAAGATATTAAGTGTGATTACGATAATAGAGGACTGCTGATGAAACAATAAACACACAAATAGAAGCCGGTCACCTTTGCAGTCTCTCTTAAGACTAACTAGTTGGAGAAGATTAGGCTCAAAGTTGGATGAGGAGGATAGAGCAAAACCAATCTCCCTTTGTGCAGTCGCACTGAAATGTAGAGACGTTGCCTGTGTGACATTTTAGTACAACTGCACAAAACACTCTTAAGAAAAAAGTGATTTGTGCAGTTCACTAAAAGGTCGCAATGGCAACAAGGTGAAATGGATAGCCCTGTTTGCAAAAAAGAGGTAGAAAGGAAACAATTACTGGCCAATAACAATTGATGACACATGCGACGACAAAAAAGAAGCATATTCCTTGCCCTAAGGGAAGATAACAACACGGTTGTGTTTGTCTAAAACAGTGTGAGGACGAGAATGCAATATGGAAAGTACGCTGGACGAGCTACGTTTTGGGTAAAGAACTATGGAAGATCCACATGCAGCGACGTGGGAAGACGGGCAGTGGAGCAAGGCCGGAGGGGGTACCTGGAGGTCATCGGGATGTAACTAGGTGAGCGGCGGTGGGCGGAGTCTGCGAGCAAGTGGCATAGTCCCTGCCGCACCTGAGCTTGGTCAGAGAGAACGACGTGTACCGCAGATCAAGACGTGCTGCCTCGGCGCCGTCGAACGGAGAAACGATGCACTTCCTCCCTTTCCCCCGGTGGACGAGATGCGGCCGGATCAGTGACCAACGGTGAGAGAGAGAGAGAGAGAGGCCACCGCACTCCCTTTCCCCCGGCGAACGGGATGCGGCCAGATCAGTGACCAACGGTGAGAGAGAGAGTGGCCACCGCACTCCCTTTCCCCTGGCGGACGGGATGCGGCCAGATCAGTGACCAACAGTGAGAGAGAGAGAGAGGCCACCGCAGCCTTGTGTGAGATACTCTGAAGAGCGACAAACCAGGCACGCAAGGCTCCATTGTATATAGTGAGCGGACTACCTTTTTCTCCACAAAAATCGCTTTATATTCTATGTACGTGCCATTGAGCGCTATATCTTTATTTAAAAATAACGCGGCAACGCGTCAAGTCGAACTTTGTTTCGTGCAGGCGTGGTACACGATCTCCCTAAGTAAACAACCGCTACAGTCGTTCAAATTAGCACGTGGGTTGCCATTTCGTAAAGAAATGAGCTCCACCGTGTACCCGCGCGGGTGTGGCTGGGCACGAAGCGTGAGTATGTGCACGGTGCACCTATTCTCTTCTTGTATATGTACACAACCTACATGGGGTTGTGTGAGAGAGATACAAACCTAGAGAGATATAGTGTGTGGGTTCTTGAGAGTTTTTTTGGGGGGGGGGGTTCAATCAAAAAATGTAACATATGCAATGTGTGTGTAATAGAGTCCTGGATATAATATATATAGAGGGGGCGATCCACGAGAAGAGAGTGGAGGTATCACCGGCTTGAGGTGTCCATAGAATCGAAAAGAGGGATGATGTGTGTGTGTGTGTGCGCGCGCGATCGATAAAGAGTGCCATCGAATTTGTGTGTGCCCACGTCAAAGATATAGAGTGGCTGGCCTACTGGAACGTGAGAGGGGACATGTGCAGTTTGTCTCTGTGGCATGGATACCTACGTGCAGCACTCGACTATCGGTGTGTGGTGGGGGAAGAGGGAGGCCCAATTAACTATAGAGGTACAATGGCTGGTATATGTGTGGAGGAGGAGAGAGGCTTACCTCATGTATTAAGGAGA
Organism: Triticum dicoccoides; assembly: GCF_002162155.2. NCBI lineage: Eukaryota > Viridiplantae > Streptophyta > Magnoliopsida > Poales > Poaceae > Triticum > Triticum dicoccoides. Next base: position 209,684,366 of record NC_041391.1, on the reverse strand, counting down.
TCGATCTGCCTCATGTATTTAGGGAGATCGATCGGCATCCATGCATATGTGCAGGAGAGGAATAAGTTTGGGAGAGAGATAGAGCTAGAGTGTTGGAGGGGGTGGTAGTGGAGTTGCTTCTAACAAATGGTGGGATAGGCTTGCTAGACAAACGGAGGGCACGCCCGCAATATCAATAAGTGAGTAGATGGCTGCTTGTTGTCTGTGCACGTGCGTGTGAGAGACGGGTCAGGAGGCATGCACGAATGATGAGGGGGACGATGTGGCTGTGGTAAGCAGACATAACTACATAGGAAGATCAATCGCCCTTTGTTAGAGAAAGGAGTGACATAACTTGTGAGGATCGATGGGGGGGAGGGTAGTTAAAGTCGATCCAGGTATATGTTGGGAGATCGATCGGTATACATGCTTGTGTGTGTTAGAAGCAAACGAGGCACGAGGAGAAGGATAGAGATAGAGGGATGCATGTAGGAGGTGGTACGAGAGGCATACTATATCGAGCGGGGAGGAGTGTGCGAGTACGAGAACAATGAAAAGAGTGGCGGGAGTGAGGCAGGGACGGTGACAAGAGAAGAGGGGAAGCTTGTGTTTGTGCTAGGCACACCTGGCTAGAGAGGCATATCGATCGATGTGTGTCGTAAAGGAGCTGGGGGGGGGGCTACACACACCGTGGGTGAACGACCTAAAGTGAAAAGACGAATTTGCACGATGGAGCTAGAGAATGCTGAGGGAGGGTGAGAGGGATGCGGGCGTGTGCATGCACAAGAGAAAGTTAGCGCTAGCTACAAAAATAAGAGGGTTGTGTGGGTGTAAAAGATGAATAGAGATCATATATACTTCATTATAAAAAGCGAATTCGGATATTTGAAGAATTTATCATAGTGTTTTAAACCGACGCATGTGTGAATATATATAACGGTGATACACATGGTGTGTTTATGAACATGTTATACTACATTTAATATATTTTATCTCTACTCTTATAAAAAAACAGAGTTGTTGATGATGGCGTGCCTGCCATCCTGCATTATAGGCCGTACGATTTATATCTGGCGGATAGCAAGGAAACTATGATGGTTGAAGTTGGCAACAATCATGATTGTAGATTCTTATTGAAATAGAGAAACGAATTCAAATTTAGTTCGAATTGCAGCGGTAGTATAGACATTTGGAATGCACTAAAATGTTGGTATGAGTAGGTTACATGCATTGTACAACAAGCAAAAAAATTTAATCGGACATAACATGGATTCATACTCCCTCCTTACATCTATATAGGGCGTAATGAGATTTTTAAGACCGCCTTTGACTATTGACAAGATTAATAGTACATGACATGCACAATGTGAAAATTATATCATTGAAAGAACCTTTGACAGACGAAGTTAATGGTGTGCTTTGTGTAAGTTGCATGTCATATATCATTGCTCTAATATTTGGTCAAAGTTAGCATCAAAAAACGCATTAGGCCCTATATAGATGGAAGGAGGGAGTAGCTTTGAATAGCATTTGTATAGTAAAACGGGGCAAGACTCTCTCTTTGTGTGGTGTGAATAGTTTTATTTTTTTGTTTTCTTTTTGGTTGAGGGAAGTGCGAATTGATTTGGTACGTACAAGTACAATATTACTACACGTTAGGCTTGTCCCCAAAATTCAACCCGCGTCTTGTTATATCTCGAAAATTCAGATATCGTGCTCCCAAAACTACCGCCTTCACAACCCGCGTCTTGCTATCCTGAAATTACAACGCGCGCGAAAACTCCCTCCAGCTACCAAATCCCGACACGCGAAATCCCCCTTCTAAGCCTGAGCCGAAAGGGCCGCTAGTTCAAATCGGTGGGGGGTACTTTTGTAACACACCCTACATTTTGGACAAGCGCGTCCCTAAGTCATGCTTCACCCCCTCCCATCGCCCCCTTTTCGCCATTCGAAATCCCAGGCCATCATAACCTCTCCGCTCCAGCCGCGAAACCCCACCCTCCTCCGTCCGCCACATCACCACTGCCCAGCCGGAGCCTCTTCCCCGACAACGTCGTCCACAGCAACAGCTCGACGTCCCTCGTCCACCTCCCCGGATGAGGATCCATCGTCCATCTCGCCGTCCAGCCGGTTTTCAGCCGCCCCGTCCTCCACCTCCAAGGAGCTACTCTGACGATCGCCTCGTCTATCGCGGTTGCTCCATCCCCACAATGCCACCTTAACCTGCTCCACCGGAACCGCAACATCCTTACCGACTCCTCGTATGAAGCCGAGGCCTACTCGGCGCCACCAAAGAGGTTGTACACTCATCGCATCGCACCTTCTCCTTAACTTGACCTCCCGGCGCCGACGGTGCTCCATCCCGCACCCCCATGGAGCGGCTACCTTGAAGTCGGCGCCGCGGGCGACATCTCCACGGCGGCTCTCCCCCACTGCGAGGCCCCTTCGGCGGCGGCATCCGTACCAGCCGGATCTGCTGCTGCTGCTCCGACTCTCGCTCGCGCTGCTGCTGCTGCTCCGGCTCTCGCTCGATCGCTCGCTCGCCCAGCTGCTGCTGCTGCTCTCCCCCTCGCTCGTGTTGCTGCTCTGCTCTGATTAAGCCCCACTTCAGTCGACTGAATCGAC
>NC_041391.1:209662270-209681286 GCF_002162155.2 Triticum dicoccoides | reverse complement strand
TAAGGAAGAACCACCCGCAGCAGGGACGGGGGCTCGCTGGAGAGGTATCCCACTATCTATCTTAGGGTTCAGGGTAGGGGGGCGGGGGGCCTAGAGGGCTGGCAGGGGCGGCGGTGGCCAGTTGTGTCAGGGCGGCGAGGCGGCGCTGGGGCTGGCGGTTTGGCTGGTGGTGGCTGGCGGCTCAGGGGGGTGCAGGTTGAAGATGAACTGCAGGCCCTCCCTAAACTACATGTCAAGTGCCTCTCTGCTACCATTGCCTTCAGTTTCGACAGTAGCATTCAGATTCCACAGTAAATTTCAGTTTCGACAGTTAAGTTCAGAGTCAATAGTTTTTACATCATCTGTTGTAGTCAGGTGGTTTTTGGTGATGTTAATTTGACATCCATTTTACATCATCTATTGGAGATGCTATTACAATCCCACTTGAGATTGACGATGTCAGTCTTGTACTGCTTCAGCCTTGACGTCTTACGGCTCACTGAAGCTGCTCCAACGACAGAATGATCCATCACAACAGAGCAGTGCCCTGGACGCCGTCTACAGATTCCTTAGATCTTCCTCCACACCTTCGACAGCCACCTCTGCCTCAACTGCTTCAGCGACCAACCCAATGATGCTGAGATCGACACGGCTACGGCAAAGAGGTTGTACACTTGTTGCATCACTTATTAGTATACATTCACGTCCATCCATTAGGGCTATTTTGGTTCAACGGAAAAACATAGCAATAGGGAATTTTCCAATGGCACTCTACTATTCAATAATTCATGCATTTTGTTGAAAGGAATGAAGCAAAACATCCACTTGGACCTACTTTTCAAAATCCTATGCATGAAAACAAGACCAAGTGCATTAGTGCCAGAATAACATTCTAACTATACACGCTTTCATATGGTTTCTCTTTATTTTGGCCATGTTTCTTCGCATTCCTCTGCTCTTCCAATTCCTGTAAACCAAACACCCAAGTTGACAGAAATCCTGTGTTTACAAATGCTCTGTTTACCATGTGCATTTTCCTATCCTATTCCGGTGTTTTTCCTATCCTTGCATTTTAAGAATCATGCAAGCCAAATGAGCCCTTACAGAATTACTTCAGTTACAGGTACGTGTCGAAGGGAACTTTGTGTGGTTTGTCCTGCTCCTGCCGCGACGTCATCCACCTCACCTGAGCTGCTCCATCGACAGAAGCATCCACCAAACCAGACATCATGACTCCTGACCGTCTTTCGCCGCCTCAGATCTCCTTCCTTGCCGCCGACACCCACCCCAACGACATCACCATCATCGACTCAGCAGATGAACCTGAGGAGTACACGGGTCCACAAGAGAGGTCGCACTCTTTTATTTCTGCTTATGTTATGCATTGCTTAAACTTACCTGCTACTTTATCATCCTGTTCAGCTCTTGGACTCCCAACTCAGGTCCAAATTAATGTTCAAACTTGATTTCTAAATTAGTTGTGGGACACATATCGAGGCAGCAATGAATAGTATGTCTGTCTAATATCGAGGCGACAAGAAGCGGAAGGACTATGCAAGTCCCTGGAGCATTCAGATGCATACTTTCTGGTGCAATAGCAAGCGTTGGAGGATTTTAGCGCCAAACAGGACCAAGCTAATCAGCTTGCTAAGCTTATTGCCAGCATGGTGGATACCCAGGATAACGTTTCTTGAGCTCTTCTGAAGTTGTTTCAGTTATGCTCTTGTTTTGCTGCCGCATTTATTTGCACTGGTGGCCAATTTTGACGGCCAGTGTATGTAATATGCTGCTTTGTTCCCTATATTTGCACTAGTGGCGAACTTTGATGCCCAGTGGATGTAATATGTGTAATAGCGGTAATAGGCTAGCTTTAATTGCTTGCTTATTTATTTCCTTATTGTCTTGTTTAGTTGTTTGCTTGTAGTCACTGCAGTTCTTTTTCTGTGTTTTTCTAGTGGCCACAATAGCCTATTTTTGGTAACTAGGCCAAAATAATCATGGCAACACACGGACTGATGGGCCTCCTGCAGGCCGTATGATCCATGGTCCTTTGTTCGGCCGTCGGACCATTGGCCTTCTATACGGGACATAGGATCCATCGGCCTTCTTCTATACGGGCCTTAGGGATCAATGGGCCTTCTACGGGACGTAGGGTACATTGGCCTTTTACGGGCCGTATGATCGATGGGCCTTCTACGGGCCATACTATCCATGGGCCTCATACGGGTCGTAGGATCCATGGGCCTTCTATGGGGCGTATCATCATTTCGCAATCATGGGCAACACTATTCATGGACCATAACGGGCCGTTAATAAGCCGTATTTGATAACTCTATGAAAACAGCCCAACGGGTTTTTTTGACATGAAAATGGCCCAACGTATTAACGGTTCACAAACGGGCCGACTGTAATGACGGGCTGAATTTGGCCCACAAGCAGAAAATGACAGTAATGGGCCGTATGTAACCGAATGCTGCAAGTGAGCCCAAGAATCAATGGGCCCTGAGAAGGCCGAAAGATAACTTGGGCTGGAAATGGCCCAATGCAATAACGGGCCGTTAATGGGTATAAAGTGATACACTATTCATTACGGCCCAGTTTCACCACAGGCCGTTAATGGGCCAAGAGTTACAAAGGTCCTCATATGGGCCAAAAGAAGTCATGGGCCACACATGGGCCAGAAGTTAAAATGGGCTGAATCATATTGGACGGCCCAGATGATGCTACTGGGCCTAATTCGGATAGGGCGTAACGGGCCCTGGGTTAGCGGGCTGTAAATGGGCTATATGCGAACAAGCCGTTAATAGGCTTTCCGTGGGCCAGCCCGCCACCTTTTGACCAAGTCAAACGGGTCGGCCTTTTCACAGGAATGGGCCTCTGTTGGGCCGTGCCACGTGTCGCCGTATCATAGGCGCCTTCAGTCCAATGAGCGGATGACTTCTGTCCCAACGGTGAGCCGACATGTGTTTCCTCCAACCAATGATGATTTTACACATGGAAAATCCCCATTGGTCGGGGCTGTTAACGGGTTATCGAATCGAAAACCCGACCCGATAGCTTAACGGCGTTCCGTTACGGTGGATGCCACGTGTCGGTCACCCTTGACGAAAGCACTTCTGTGACACATGATTTATCATCATGGAAGTGGACACTTCCGTGATGATAATTTTGGTAATGTCATGGAACACTTCTACGACAACATAGGTATGACTATCTTGATTCTGTCATAAATTTTTCATGGATGTACATGCATGACAAAAAACGCGACCTACTGTGACAAACACGTATCATCACGGAAGTGTATTTTTTTTTGTAGTGCACGAGGGTGGAGGGGCCCCCTAGGGCGCGCCCCTGTGCCTTGTGGACACCTTGTGGGTCCCCCTAACTTTTTCTCGACACCAAACCCTCCTATAAATATAGAAACCCCCATAAATAAACCTAGATCGGGAGTTCCACCACCGCAAACCTGTGTAGCCACCAAAAACCTCTGCACTTGGAGGCCCAACAACGTCTACAAGAAGAAGGATGTGTAGTAGACATCAAGCTCTTTTCTGGCGCCATTGCTGGGGAGGTTAGTGCTTGAAGGTATATCTTTAGATCTTGCAATTGAATCTTTTTGTTTTTGTTTTATCAGTAGTTTAGTCTATAAAAGAAAACTACAAAAAATGGAATTGAGGGTGCCTCATATGCTTCATCTTTTTAATGTCTTTCATGAAAATGGGGAAAGGAAAATTGTGCTCAATTGCTAGAAGAGGAAAGCATTAAATTGCTTGGCACTAAATATTTGAATGATGAGCATGATTGCAATGTTTTTAGTATGAACTCTTTGAATATCCATGATGCTAATGATATGCAAAGCCACAAGCTTGGGTATGCTATGTTTGATGAATATGATATTTGTAGTCCCCCAAGTTTTGATGATAAAATATATTATGATGATAGCATGCCTCCTATTTATGATGATTATGCTGGTGAAAGTGGGCTTGGGAGAGTGTCAACTTTAGGAAGTAATTGCCCCACTATTTTGGAGGGTGTTGAATCTTATTGTGATAATTATGAAAGTGGACTTGGAGAGGTCATGACTTTATTTAGTGATAAATCCACTATTTCGGAAGAGGCTCCAATTGATTATGAGAACAAAGTTGCTATCTATGGTGATTATTGTGATGACATGTATGCTATAAAGAATAATGATAACCATAAACTAGTCAATGTCATTTTAATTTTCAATTGGATTATGCCTCACATGATAGTTATTTTGTTGAGTTTGCTCCCACTACTATTCATGAGAATAAATTTGCTTATGTAGAGAGTAGTAAAATTTCTATACTTGTAGATCATGAAAAGAATGATTTATGTGATGGTTATATTGTTGAATTCATTCATGATGCTACTGAAAATTATTATGAGGTAGGAATATATGCTTGTAGGAATTGCAATAATATCAAGTTTCCTCTCTTTGTGCTTAAAATCTTGAAGTTATGCTTGTTTTGCTTTCCTATGCTAGTTGATTCTTGTTCCCATAAGTTGTTTTATCAAAAAATCCCTAGTCATAGGAAGTGGGTTAGACTTAAATTTGCTAGTAATATGCTTCATGATGATCCCGTTATGTTTCAATTCTTATCTTTTACGTGAGCATCATTGTCATCATCATGCCTAGTTAAAAAGGCATTAAAGAAAAGCGCTTGTTGGGAGACAACCCAATATTTACCCATACTGTTTTTGTGTGTTCACATGATTATGTTACTGTAGTAATCATGTTTTATAACTTTTGTTTCAATAAAGTGCCAAGTAGATCCGTTGGGAAGACTTGGGTGAAAGTTAATGCGATCTTGCTGTAAAAAACAGAAACTTTGTGCTCACGGGATTAGCTGTCATTTTCTACAGAAGAGTGATTTTATGTTGATTCTTTTTGCAGAGTATTAATAGACAAATTCCTCACGTCCAAAAATTTATTTCATAATTTTGGGAGTTACATAAGTATTTGAGAGTTACAGATTACTACAGACTGTTCTGTTTTTGACAGATTCTGTTTTCTATGTGTTGTTTGCTTATTTTGATGAATCTATGAGTAGTATCGGAGGGATGAACCATAGAGAAGTTGGAATCAGTAGATATTACACCAATATTAATTTAGAATGAGTTCACAACAGTACCAAAAGTGGTGATTTATTTTCTTATACTAATGGAGCTTACGAGTTTTCTGTTGAGTTTTGTGTTGTGAAGTTTTCAAGTTTCGGGTAAAGATTCGATGGACTATGGAATAAGGAGTGGCAAAATCCTAAGCTTGGGTATGCCCAAGGCACCCCAAGGTAATATTCAATGACAACCAAAAGCCTAAGCTTGGGGATTCACATGAAGGCATCCCCTCTCTCGTCTTCGTTCATCGATAACTTTACTTTGAGCTATATTTTTATTCACCACATGATATGTGTTTTGCTTGGAGCGTCATGTCATTTTATTTTGTTTTGCTTGCTGTTTCAATAATACCCCAAGATCTGAAATTATGAAATGTTAGAGAGTCTTCACATAGTTACATAATTATTCGACTACTCATTGATCTTCACTTATATCTTTTGGAGTAGTTTGTCATTTGCTCTAGTGCTTCACTTATATCCTTTTAGAGCACGGCGGTAGTTTTATTTTGAAGAAATTTATGAACTCTCATGCTTCACCTATATTATTTTGAGAGTCTTTTAGAACAGCATGGTAATTTTCTTTGGTTATGAACTATTCCTAATATGATGGGCATCCAAGAGGGATATAATAAAAACTTTCATATGAAGTGCATTGAATACTAAGAGAAGTTTGATTCTTTATGATTGTTTTGAGATATGAAGATGGTGATATTAGAGTCATGCTAGTGGAGTAATTGTTAACTTGAGAGATACTTGTGTTAAAGTTTGTGATTCCCATAGCATGCACGTATGGTGAACCGTTATGTGATGAAGTTGGAGAATGATTTATTTATTGATTGTCTTCCTTATGAGTGGCGGTCGGGGACGAGCGATGGTCTTTTCCTACCAATCTATCCCCCTAGGAGCATGCGCATAGTACTTTGTTTCGATGACTAATAGATTTTTGCAATAAGTATGTGAGTTCTTTATGACTAATGTTGAGTCCATGGATTATACGCACTCTCACCCTTCCACCATTGCTAGCCTCTCTACTACCGCACAACTTTCGCTGGTACCATACACCCACCATATACCTTCCTCAAAACAGCCACCATACCTACCTATTATGGCATTTCCATAGCCATTCCGAGATATATTGCCATGGAACTTTCCACCGTTCCGTCTATTATGACACACTCCATCATTGTCATATTGCTTTGCATGATCATGTAGTTGACATCGTATTTGTGGCAAAGCCACTGTTCATAATTATTTCATACATGTCACTCTTGAATCATTGCACATCCCGGTACACCGCTGGAGGCATTCACATAAAGTCATATTTTGTTCTAAGTATTGAGTTGTAATTCTTGAGTCGTAAGTAAATAAAAGTGTGATGATCTTCATTATTAGAGCATTGTCCCATGTGAGGAAAGGATGATGGAGACTACGATTCCCCCACAAGTCGGGATGAGACTCCGGACAAAAAAAAAAGAGAAAGGCCAAAAAAAGAGAGAAAAGAGAGAAGGGGCAATGCTACTATCCTTTTACCACACTTATGCTTCAAAGTAGCACCATGATCTTCATGATAGAGAGTCTCCTATGTTGTCACTTTCATATACTAGTGGGAATTCATTATAGAACTTGGCTTGTATATTCCAATGATGGGCTTCCTCAAAAGTGCCCTATGTCTTCGTGAGCAAGCAAGTTGGATGCACACCCACTTAGTTTCTTTTGTTGAGCTTTCATACACTTATAACTCTAGTGCATCAGTTGCATGACAATCCCTACTCACTCACATTGATATCTATTGATGGGCATCTCCATAGCCTGTTGATATGCCTAGTTGACGTGAGACTATCTTCTCCTTTTTGTCTTCTCCACAACCACCATTCTATTCCACCTATAGTGATATGTCCATGTCTCACGCTCATGTATTGCATGAAGATTGAAAAAGTTTGAGAACATCAAAAGTATGAAACAATTGCTTGGCTTGTCATCGGGGTTGTGCATGATAAAATATTTTGTGTGATGAAGATAGAGCATAGCTAGACTATATGATTTTGTAGGGATAGCTTTCTTTGCCATGTTATTTTGAGAAGACATGATTGCTTTGTTAGTATGCTTGAAGTATTATTGTTTTTATGTCAATATTGAACTTTTGTTTTGAATCTTATGGATCTGAATATTCTTGCCACAATAGAGAAGATTACATTGATAAATATGTTAAGTAGCATTCCACATCAAAAATTCTGTTTTTATCATTTACCTACTCGAGGACGAGCAGGAATTAAGCTTGGGCATGCTGATACATCTCGAACATATCTATAATTTTTTGATGTATTCATGCCATGTTTATAATATTTCTACATGATTTTGGTATGATTTGATTAGAACTAACCGGGACTGACGCTATTTTCAGCAGAACTACATGGTGTTGTTTTTGTGCAGAAATAAAATTTCTCGGAATGCGCTGAAAATCAACGGATATTTTTTCTGGAAAATATAAAAAATACTGGAACAAAAATTTATCGGAGAGGAGTCCCGTGGGGCCCATGAGGGTGGAGGGCGCGCCCTTGTGCCTTGTGGACACCCCGTGGGTCCCCCTAACTTGTTCTTGACACCAAACCCTTCGATAAATACAGAAACCCCCAGAAATAAACCTAGATCGGGAGTTCCGCCACCGCAAGCCTCTATAGCCACCAAAAACCTCTGCACTTGGAGGACCAACAATGTTTACAAAAGAAGGTTGTGTAGTAGACATCATGGACCTCGAGGGTGATTCCTCCTACATTCACCTTGATGATTACATCGAGTGGAATCCACCAAGGGTGATTCCTCGGGTTTTCCCCTTGACGTTTGGACACACGGTTACCTTGACTTTACTTGAGACCTTTGTGAAAGTCGGGCGGGCCCGGAGAGAACCCGCAAGATAATTACGTGGCACGGCCGCCATTTTGGTCCCTTGCCGTAAGTCCATGAGACGGGGCGATGGGGTCACATCGGTCGTGTGTCTCTGCTAGTCTCCACAAGCTATTAATACACAATGGTTTGGGTATTTGTTCTGAGTTGGCCTTTGGCCTTTACGCAGTAACCACCATGTGAGAATAATTATGGGCCTCGACGACATAGTATCAGCCGAAGCTTTGTCAGATGTCCAGTTCAGCATTATGGCACGGCTGGCCGGCACCATCCTGTAGTGGTGGAGCCTGGACTGGTCCTCCACGCAACCACCCGGAGTGCGTAGGATGTAGACCAGCGAGGACCTCTCTGGTGATCTTAGGTAGGGCTACGACGTGTTGATCTTCCGAGGCCAGGCATTAACCCAGAAAAGTGTGTCCGGCCAGAGTAATCAAGCATGTTGGAAAACATGGTGCACCCCTGCAGGGAAGATTATCTATTAATAGCCATGTCCATGGTAACGGACATTCAGACTTATATCCCGATCTATAATAACTAGAAATGGATACTTGAGATATGTGGCTCCAAGATTGCTTTCTCGCATGGAGTCGAGCATGGATCTCTGGGCATTAATTCTACAACATGCTTGTTAAATATAAACTGCTATTCTTTACTCTTCTACATGCTGCAAGATGCGTGGAGCTACTTGAAGATGCTAGTCTTTGATAGGCTAGGCCTTCCCCTCTATTTTGGCATTCTGCAGTTCAGTCCACAGATACAACCCTTCCATTTGATACCAATGCATACTTAGAATAAATCTGATGCTTGAGAGTACTTTGGATGAGTACTCACAGTTGCTTTGCTACCCCTTTTACCCCTTCTTTCTTCTTTTCGGTTGTTGCAACCATTTGGTGGATCCTTGGAGCCAGATGCCACCGCCGATGGATGCTACTACATGGAGGCCGCCGTAGACCAGGAGTAGTTAGGAGGTCCCAGGCAGGAGGTCTTGCCTCTTCGATCGTTGTTGCTTTTGTGCTAGCCTTCTTAAGGCAGTCTTGTTTAACTTATGTCTATACTCAGATATTGTTGCTTCTGCTCACGCTTGTGTATCGAGCTTGTATTTGAGCCCTCGAGGCCCCTGGCTTGTAATATGAAGCTTGTATTATTTTAATTTGTGTCTAAAGTTGTGTTGTGATATCTTCCCGTGAGTCCCTGATCTTGATCGTACACATTTGTGTGTATGATTAGTGTATGATCAAATCGGGGGCGTCACACTTTCGTATCAGAGACGACTACCTGTAGGAACCCCCTTTACAACTCCTTGGCCGAAGTTGAGTCTAGTCATAGAAAAAACTTTTAGTAACATGGCTATGTGGATTATGGTCCCACGTCGCCAATGGGTGGTATTAGGATCTTTTATTCCTCGTCTATACTCTGGGAATCTTATCTCTCTTCTATTCGGGTTAAATGATTTTGCTAAACTCTAACTCTAGGTTCTCATAAATTCTTTCTCTCGGAGAACCCCTTCATTCTAGATGACGGCCTGCTTCATGAGAAGATTCTGAAGATGCTCTCTGATGTTTTCCCGAGACCCTTGTGTCCTACGTCATTGCGATCCCTACCACCAGTAAATCCTCATGGGTAACTACTTACATTGTCATTCATACCTTCATCCCCATATGCTCTTGTTATTACAATATGTCTTGAAATACTCTCTGATGTTCCAAGAATCCTTTATGCTTACTGCCCTGCAGTTCCTTGCCGCATGAATACCCCAATGAATAATTCCTCACAATTTTCAAGGATTTTGTTGGCGTCCTGGATTCGGGGGTATCCAGCCCTGCCTGCCTGCGGCCCACCACGTGGCTTCATCGATGGCCTGGTACGGCCCGACATCAACACCAACACCGCAGGACCCTCGCGAGGGGCCAAGCCTCGTGAGGCGGACGATGCCAAGACCCCCGAAGGAAGCGACCTCCTCAGGAGGGCTCTTGAGGGGCGGAGAGTTCTATGCAAGTTGTCGGTGTCAAAACCGGTGGATCTCGAGTAGGGGGTCCCGAACTGTGCGTCTAGGCGGATGGTAACAGGAGACGAGGGACACGATGTTTTTACCCAGGTTCGGGCCCTCTTGATGGAGGTAAAACCCAATGTCCTGCTTGATTAATATTGATGATGTGGGTTACAAGAGTAGATCTACCATGAGATCAAGGAGGCTAAACCCTAGAAGCTAGCCTATGGTATGATTGTTGTTCGTCCTATGGACTAAAGCCATCCGGTTTATGTAGACACCGGAGAGGGCTAGGGTTACACAGAGTCGGTTACAATGGTAGGAGATCTACATATCCGTATCGCCAAGCTTGTCTTCCACGCCAAGGAAAGTCCCATGCGGACACGGGACAAAGTCTTCAATCTTGTATCTTCATAGTCTTGGAGTCCGGCCGATGATGGTAGTTCGGCTATCCGGACACCCCCTAGTCCGGGACTCCCTCAGTAGCCCCTGAACCAGGCTTTAATGACGACGAGTCCGGCGCGCATATTGTCTTCGGCATTGCAAAACTAAATTCCACATACCACCGTAGAGAGAATAATATTACACAAGATTAATCTGCTGACGTATTCTGCGGCGTGATGTCACACCACTTCCAAGCCTTTACTCGAATTGTTTTTATTGTTCCACCTCAGTGCATTTAGCAAGGCGGTTTCCTTGGCACGTCTTGTCGAAGCAGAGATAGTGTTCCCCTTATTCCGGGATTCCCATCAATACGGACGTGGGTAACCCAACCGCGCCATTGATTGTGACGCTTGGGAGATAAGCGAGTTTTACTAGGCCGGTGGGGACGCGTGTTTCTGTCCGCCCATATAAGGGGATAAAGATCCAACCTTTTTACCTGCGCCTTCTTCCTCCTTGGCTTATCCATCTCTGCAAACTCGAGCTCTAGCGCCCAAGCCCGCACATCTCACCTCAACCTTCTCCAAATATGTCCGGAGCGGGAGGCAAATGGATGGCCTCCTCTGTCATGGAGGGGCATATCCAGAAGCTGCGCAGCGCCGGATACTTGTCCAGCGACATCGCGCATCGGCTCCCCGATGAGGGAGAGCTCATCCCCACCCCCAGGCCCCATGAGAGGGTAGTATTCCTTCCCCATTTCCTCCGCGGACTGGGCTTCCCACTTCATCCCTTTGTCCGGGGGCTCATGTTCTACTACGGCCTAGATTTCCATGATCTGGCCCCAAATTTTATTCTCAACATCTCGGCATTTATCGTCGTGTGCGAGGCCTTCCTCTGCATCCAGCCCCACTTCGGCTTGTGGCTCAAGACCTTCAGTGTCAAGCCGAAGGTTGTGAAGGGCAGCCAAGCGGAGTGCGGAGGCACCATGGTGGGCAGGATGTCCCACGTTACGCGGCTGGAGGGCACCTTTGTGGAAACCATCAAGGGGTGGCAATCGGGGTGGTTCTACATCACCGAGCCGCGTGATCCCGAATGGGCAGCGGCCCTCGAATTCAGATCCGGCATCCCCACACGGCTCACCTCCTGGAAAGAGAGCGGCCGGATTTGGGGCGATTCAGAGGAGCTGACCGGACTCCAAGCCTGCGTCCAAAAGCTGGTGGACAAGAAGCTCAAGCTTGTCAACGTAGTCCAGGTCATGCTCATCCGCCAGATTCTCCCGTGCCAACGACGGGGCTTCAATATGTGGGAGTTCGATCCGGCGCAGCACCAGACTTTGAATGGGCTCTTCGACACTACGTACGAAGCGTTCTGGAAGGTGCTGTTCAAGGGCGCCGAGGCTCCCGCATCTGCTACCGAAGATCGCAGATTCAGCTCGCAGCGTCCAGCTGACGAGGTAAGTGATATTGTCCTTTACGGGATGCTTGTTATTCATAGTTTGACTCTATGCGGGATCGAAACTCCCTTTCCTTTGACAGTACTGACTAAAGAAGGCCGCACAGGCTATCTGTCCGGCCCCATTGCCAAAGGACCCAGCTGACGCCCGCCTAACGAGGCTGCTGGCTCCGGCACCCCACGTGGTGCCGGAGAAGAAGGCCCAGAAGAAGGCCACGGGGACTCGGAAGAGTTCCTGTTTTCAGGTGCTATCGGACGATGAATCTGAGGCCGACTCCTCCCACCAAGGCGAGGAGGAGAAGAAGAAAGCCTCTCCCCTAGCGGGGGGAGAGAAGAAAAGGAAGGCCTCCCAAACAAGGGAGGCCGAAGGGTCCAAGAGGGGAAAAACTCTTCCCCCGGACTGTTCCGCCAATGCTAGTGGCGACGACGAGGACTGGCCTCCAAGGGCCAAGCCTCTGGCGAGATCGTAAGTATCCGGACTCCCGAATAACTTCAAGGTTTTCGTTTTCCGCCACATTATGTCTTTCTAATGCCGCATACAACCCTGCAGTCCGCCTACGGATGATCTCCCCACTTTGTCGAGCGGGTCCTTAGGGGCGTCGGATATGGATTCTCTTCCGACTGCCTCCACCCCCCGTGATGCGGACGATGCCGAGGTGGGATCCCAGGAAGGGACCCACCAGGAGGAGAGGGCCCCGGAGGTGTCGCAGGACAACCTCCCGGACTTTGCACCGGACTCAGCCCCGGAACCCATAGTGGCTCCGGAGTCCGGCAGGCGACCCCTTCATAAGAAGGGAAAGACTGCGACGCCGGCTGCCTCCGTCCAACCGGAGGTGCCGGATAATTTGCTGGAGGCGCTCAACGGCGCCTCCATCGAAGAGGAACACCACACTGTTATGAGTGCGGTGATTCAGAAGGTTCAGCTCGCCAAGAGCGGGCTGACCGAAGCCTGCAGCAGCCTTCTAACAGGCTTTGAGGTAAGAATTTCAATATATGTAAAATGGTACCGCATAGACAGTAGCCCCTGATGCTCGGTTCGGTGTTCGGAAAGAAAACCCGGACTGCGGATCTTTAGAAAGATAAACGCAGGAGTCATGAAAAAATGTCAATATGGGATTGCAGGCTGTGCTGCTGACCTCTGCCGCACTGACTGCAGAGGTCAATACTTTGAAGGAAAACCTCGAGCGGTCCGAGAACGAGCTCGTCCATGCCAAGAAGTAGCTCAAGGAAAAAGAAGGTGAGTAATACCTTATGAAAATTGTACCTTACAGAAAAGGATTTGGTTGCAAGAAAAATGACAAGGATAACTGGGGTATTGCAGGGGCCACTAACAAGGTGGCGACCCTGAAGGAGGCGGTGGCCGCGGCCGAACGCAATGCGGCTGCGGAGCGCACCGAGCGAGAGAAACAGGAGGCGCGGGTGGCGGAGGTATAGCAAGAGCTCCAGGATCTCGTGAGGAAACATGAGAGCCTGGAGCGTGACTCGAAGACTCGAGAGTCTGAGCTTGCAACGGCTCTTGAGAGTGCCAAAGCTGCTAAGGCCGAAGCCTACAAGGCCCTCCAGGAGATAGAGGCGGTGAAGAAAATAGCAGCGGGTAAGGAATTTTTCATGCAAAGTAAGCATGTGAGTGTTAATTACCTGTCGCTTACCCGAATTCGAAGCTCTCCTGGAGCGTACGCAGATCTTCCCTGCAGCGTGTCCGATGCTGCCGCATTCTACCGGGCCGAGGAGGGGAGCTCAACGGAGAAGGTCTTCTGGTCTCAGTATGCTGAGGCCGGACATCCGATGCCCCTTAGCGACCAGCTGAAGCAGCTGGTCGAGCTCCACAAGGCGGCCGAACAGGCCATGAAGGGCCTCATAGTTCGGCTATGGCCTAAGGAGGCTATGCCTGGGAGCTACTTCGGCCTGGTGCGGTGGCTGGTGGGCGCGTGCCCGTGGGTTGAAGTTATCAAGCACTCCGCCTGTATCGAGGGTGCGTGTCGGGCCCTTGCCCGCGCAAAGGTGCACTGGGGCAAGATGGATGCCCAGAAGCTTGTGACGGGCCCCCCACCAGAGGGCAAGGAGCATCGCACGCCCAAGATGTATTATAGGAGTGTGCTAAAGGGCGCCCGCATTATTGCGGGTGAGTGCTCCAAAGAAGAAGTTTTTGAGTAGACTCGTGTTTTGTTATCCTGTGCGCTGAAAACTAAGTTCATATGCGCGAAGCAACACTTGTTAATTTAAAATATTACCTTCTGTGCGGCTGTTTATCAAATCTGAGAGATGGCAAGTCGTCGGTTTCAGCCCCCATGCCATGAGTGCTAGGGTGTTCGGGATAAATTTGGGCACTCTTGTTCCCATATTTGGGTCCATCGAGGGAGGCGCTCAACACAACGAACAAGGCAACCGGACTTATAATGCTTGAACACTCTCACTTAGCCATAGAATTCTATAATTTAAATTTTGGCGAAGCCCCTAGTTTTCGGAAGTCCGAATTTGGGGCGCTGTCCACGCCTTGGCCGGACAGAATCTGGCTCCTAGCTCGAAGCGACATAAGTCTTTAGGGACTCGCAAAGAACCTCTCGAACAACGACCAGCTCTCGCCTCATCATGACGGTCAGTTTTAGCTTTCTCCACTGAGGCGTTAACCCAGCTCAACTGGGGCGCAATCGCAGTTGTTCTCCCAGGGCTACCTTAGCCGATAAAACGGAACGTAAGGTACCAAAACATGGGAGCCGGGCAAACCCAACTATTGACCCAAGAACATGATTCGGAGCCGATGCATATAATGCTATAAGTTCGGGGTGCCGCACTTGTGAAAGTGTTCGGACTTATCACACCATAACGCGGGAAACATAAGCCCCTGGTGTATTTAGCCGTACCAAAACGTACGGATGCAACATATCATAGATGAACATATGTGTAAGAAAGAAATGCAATTGGAAGCAAAAATGTGCTGCATTGCTTTATTCAAATAAAAACTGCTGTAAGTGCAGGACGATACAAGTGGTGCGGTAAGCAAGGGATGGGACTGTTTAACATGTCCCCCTCCAGGGGTAGGCTACGGAATAATGCATAAAACAGATTTAATGCTCATAATGGAGACCACCTGGATTTTTGTTGTAGCCTTTCTCCTTCCCCGGCTGTTGTATCGTGGGTTCGGCATGTCTGCTGCCGGACAGGGCCTCTGACGAACGGAGTCCTGTAGGTAAAAAATAAAAGGAAAAGAAAAAGAAACGACACACTTAAGAGCCCCTGGTGCAGTTGAGCCGCAGTTTGCGCTTATCGTGGTCGAGCCCCTTGCCCCATGCCCATGGTATCTTCAGAGCGTAATGGAGTACGTGAAGGGTCTGTCTTAATGTTTTACAGGGGCTGGGGTTGGGGCCGCACTGCTACGCGTGCTCGGAACGTGCCAGGTGTTCGTGTTGTAGGTTACTCCGGGCACGCTTAGCTGTGTCCGGCCGCTTAGCAGCCGGACTCGAGAATTGCCTTAAAAGGCTGCTTTGTACTTCTGCCGCGAGAGCCGCTGTATGTTCCTCCGTTCGGAGGGAGCGTTCAGTGTTTCCGTTGACCGTGATGACTCCTCTAGGGCCTGGCATCTTGAGCTTGAGGTATGCGTAGTGCGGCACCGCGTTGAACTTTGCGAACGCGGTACGTCCGAGCAAGGCATGATAGCCGCTGCGGAACGGGACTATGTCGAAGATTAACTCCTCACTTCGGAAGTTATCCGGGGATCCGAAGACCACTTCCAGTGTAGCTGAGCCTGTACAATTGGCTTCTACACCTGGTATGACGCCTTTAAAGGTCGTCTTGGTAGGTTTAATCCTTGAGGGGTCTATGCCCATTTTGCGCACCATGTCTTGATAAAGCAGGTTTAGGCTGCTGCCGCCATGCATCAGGACACTGGTGAGATGAAATCCATCGACGATTGGGTCCAGAACCAATGCGGCGAACCCACTGTGACACTCCAAAATTTTTGTGATTTTGTTTTCAGAAAGAACCCTTGCTTGGTTTGAAAGAAGGTCATTTAAACCCTTCCTAAAAACCATCTTCTAAGTTTGCCCTCTCAAAAATCCTTTTCTTCGATTTGTTTTTTTTTAAATAAAAACCCTTTTGAGTTTTGGGCTTTTATTTGGTTTTGCATCCCTTCAAAAAAAAATTCACCATGTTTACTATGGTGAAATTTTCCCAAAAACCTTTCCTCCCACTTTGGTACAACCCTAACATTCTGTCCAAACTAATAAAATCCATTTTTGGATTTTATTCCAATTATTTCTCCTGCCAAAATAATTCTGTCTTTTCTTTTGAGCCTAGGTGGATTGCAAAGCAAGTGCCCAAATGCTTTTGATTTTTCACCTCAACTCAACACCCTTGGATAGTCCTTTGTACCCACAACCCAGAACCATCTTGATCCACTCTTCTCCTGTTCAAATATTTCAAATTGCACTCACTACAAGTTTGGACCAGATTTGCCAAATTTGGTGAAATTCATATCTACACCTCTCCAAAAATTCCACAAATATTCAGGCAGCCTCTAGATGCAATGAGAGGCCCCTCCACCAAAAAACCAGCTCAAGGCAAAATCCCTACATACCTGGATCATTCTGTCGAACACCTTGCATGTACTGTTCTAGTCATATTCAGTTAAATTTAGAAGTTCAGTGTCGATCTTCGTCAGCAACTTCAGTCACGAGCTCACAGTGCGCTTGGCACGTAGCTCACGGCCAGGCTTGCTTGTCCGGAGCCTCACACGCGCGCTTGGCGCCTTCCTGGCATCGATGGCACCCTGGCCCACCTGCGCTGGCGTGTCTTGCGGCGGCCGTAGCACCGTAGCGGCCGACAGGAAGCAGAACGGCGGCACAACGCCGTTCGGCGCCGCCCAAGCGTCCTGGTGGCTCCACGTGGCCACCTCCTTGCCAGCGCACGCATGCAGCACCGTCGCTGTGGCGCGGCACGCCCAGAGCGCGCTCCCTGCCGCCGATGGGCCCGCGCCGCCCCGTTCCGTCGAGCTCCCCCTAAACCCCCAAATCCCGACGTGGTTAGCACCAAAACGGAACCATAGAGCACCCACGACGACGTTCAGCCTCTGAAACCTCCCGTACAACCGCAGCGCCGCCGTAATCACCTCGACGAAGAACCCTGTTCTCGGCAACCGCCTCGGGGCGGCTATATATAGCACCCCGAGCCTGCTCTCGCCCGCGGCACACCTCCTCTACCTCATCAGACCTCGCATAGCCACTGAACGGGCCACGAGGAGCTCTTCTTCCCCGACTCCGGCCACTCCGTTCCGCCTCGGCCCCCACCGTGATTCACTCCGGTAAGGCCATCTCCGGCGCCCTATCCTCGTCGGATACCTCCTCATACTATCGTGAGTCTAACCCCCTCACCAATTCCACCTCCGCAGCTCTCTTCGGCGAGATCGCCGACCACCCGAATCACTGTCCGCCGGAGCAAGCATCGCCGCCGACGTGGTACTCGCCGGCGACCACCACCACCTCCCACAGACGCGGAATGGTGCCCTGATCACGGAGGTACACTCCGATCTCCCTGCCTTGCCGTGGATCGCCGCCGGCGACCACCGCGGCTCTCGGGCGCCGACGAGCCCCGACTCCCCTGTTTGAACTTTCAAACCTGACGTGTGGGACCCGCCCGTCAGCCTCTCTTTTGTTTTTTTAAATCATTTGCAGAAGGCGTACTCTGGCAAATACGCCTCCTCTCTGAACCGTTTTTCTGGATTCTTCTACATAGCCCCTGGAAGTTTTCTGTTTCTTTATAGATGGGTCCTTGGACCAAAACTCTTATAACTTTTGATCAGAAAAGTATTTTTAATTAATTCTTTGTCTGTTCTCTTTAGATTTTTGTCTAGTTTTTTATCATATTTATTTGAAAAATATTTGGAACACTTTTCTGTACACTCACGGTATTTACGTTGCGTACGTATTTTCTTTATACCATAGATACCGGAGGAGGTGACGGAGCTGCAAACTTCGCCCAGTTAGACTCCGACAACTCCGAACCAGGCAAGAATGTTTGAACTCTTGATATGATGAGTGTTGTTGCACGTTTGCATTTTAGTATAGTCATGGCATGTTTATGAACATCACTTTGCATGATATATCTCATGCACATAATCGGAAAGTAGGTTTCGGAAAGCATTATGTTGTTGGATACATATTTGCAAAAGCCATGTGTTGGTATGAGGATGGGTAAGATGGTAGTGTTGTGACATGCCAGTCTTATGCCAGATTATTTGACTTCCGTGTCGTCATGACACAATTCACATTCCCATTCATTCCATCCTATACTGTCACATGTTTTCCGAAAGGAATATGGCATGGTAAGTTGCAAATCGTTTTCCTGGTACACACCAAGTGGAGAGGCCGGGATGAGGGTTCCATGGCCCTGGATTAAAGTCCATCATCCGGTCAGGGGGCATGGGTGTTTCCGGTTGGGACCGAGAGGGGGGCACCCCTTAGAGCGCGCGTATAGAAATTTGATCCCATGCTATTCGAGGTTGTGGCCTCCCCATCTCAATGTTTTTCTTTGACATTGGCTAGGGTGATTCCTGGCAACGTGAGGTGAAATGAGTGTGTACTAGTTAAATGTGTTTCTACTGAAATACCGTAAACGGAACTAGTCCTTTGTGACTACGGAAATCCGTTGGCTGTGTTCAGTTCTTCCAAACTCTGTAGAGTCTCAATCTTTCAATTATCTTGTACTTTGTTCAAGTACTATAATTATCTTATCTTGTCAGGTATTCAGCCTCAGTGACAAAAACTCCGGTGGGATTTATGTGTAATAAATCCGGTTAAAAGATTATTCTTGTGGATGGACTAATCTCGTTATTTACATTTATTATAAAGCCCTGTCTGTGATGTTGCTCAGACGTCCGACGGTGGCATACCTGTTATTTGCTTTTGTTAAAACCCTGTCTGCGATGTCGCTCAGACGTCCGACTGTGGTATTTCTTTTAAAACCTTGTCTGCGATGTCGCTCAGACGTCCGACTGTGGTATTTCTATTAAAACCCTGTCTGCGATGTCGCTCAGACGTCCGACTGTGGTATTTCTTTTAAAACCCTGTCTGTGATATCTCTCAGACGTCCGACTGTGGTATTTCTTTTAAAGCCCTTTATGTGATGTCGCTCAGACATCCGACTGTGGTATTTCTTTTAAAGCCCTGTCTGTGATGTCGCTCAGA
>NC_041391.1:209651645-209661691 GCF_002162155.2 Triticum dicoccoides | reverse complement strand
TCAGACGTCCGACTGTGGCATTTCTTTTAAAGCCCTTTATGTGATGTCGCTTAGACATCCGACTGTGGCATTTCTTTTAAAGCCCTTTATGTGATGTCGCTCAGACGTCCGACTGTGGTATTTCTTTTAAAGCCCTCTATGTGATGTCGCTCAGACGTCCGACCGTGGCATTTCTTTTAAAGCCCTTTATGTGATGTCGCTCAGACATCCAACTGTGGTATTTCTTTTTAAAGCCCTTTATGTGGTGTCGCTAAGACGCCCGACTGCGGCATGCATTTTATTTATTTACCTTTCGAGGCGACACCCGATCGGTTTTCAGTTATTAAATTTATATACATCAAATTCTGCAATATTATCGTTGTTATTTGAGTATCATACCTTGTTCTTGGCGCATTCATGCATTCATTGATTATATCTTTTGTCTGAACTGTCTTGCGAGTACTTTCAAGTACTCACCTGGCTTGTTGATTTGGCCAGATGCTGATGAAGGCGATCTCATGGATGAAGAGTTTGATAGCGAGTCCGACGCCTAGAGGAGTCCCAGTCAGTCCCGTGCGATCCTGTCTTGGTCATTGTATTATCCGCTTCCGCAACCCCAAATAAATTCATCGAGCCTCACCTCGACGCTCGATGTACTGCCAGTAGAAGTCAAGTTATATACCACCACTTTTCCCTTGAGCTAGTAGCATGCCACCCCACCCCTGTGTCATAACCGCCCATATGTAATATATTGGTGAGTCTGTAATAAATGGTTGAGCAACCTCAGCTCAATCCTATAATATATTTGATGCTACTGGTTCTCTGTTTATCAAGCTTTGTCTACCAGAAAGGATGACTTTTTCCTATACTGGGATTTAAAGATTGGATTTCTCAATAAATATTTTTATTGAAAAACCGGTCGTGACAGACTTGGTATCAGAGCCAGGCTGACTGTAGGAAGCCACTAGGTGCGATTGCTAATTGGTTATTAGCATGATAGAGTTATTCATGTTTTTACAAATGTAGTCATTTTCTGGCAGTCAGCATAAAATTTATGATCTGACCACTCAGAATTTTTGCCTACTTTTGTAGATGGCCGGCAATGTCTGCGAGTCTCAGATGTTCGCCAACGTGCCTGAGGGGTTCGTCAAACTCCTCTCCTTCATCATTCAGGTCGCGATGGGGCCATCTGTGCTCCCAGTCTTCACGCTTTATCCACACAAGATCAACGACAGTCTGACTATGCACCAGGCCGCGGTGCAATTCAGGGGAGGCCATGCTGAAGTACACCGTCTCCGATTCGTGGGGAGAGCCATGCCTACAGAAAGGCATGCTATGCAGATGGCTGCCCGCGAGACGATAGCCCGTCTTCGGGATGTTCTTCCTGCAATGAAGACCCATCGCTACCGCTACCTTCCATGCCATGTGCCTTACACCTGTCACTACTCTTTCTCTTGCCCCAGAGGAGAGCGAGACGAAGCCTTTGAGATGCTTGTCGAGTACCTCCGATCCCTAGAGGCAGCATTCGACTGCATGGTGGACGACCTCGTGGCTGCACGCATGGACTCAGTTCATGGCTGTGCCGCTAACAGGAGGGAACTCCTGCACACCACTCCACCACTGACTTTTGTGTCATCCACAGCCTCTCACTCACCTACCATACTCTCCACTGCTCGTCGTCTGCCTACCATAGAGGAATTTAACCAGGCTATTGCACCCACTCCCGTCCACTCTGCACCACTTGTTGCACCCACTCCCGTCCCCTCTGCACCACTTGTTTCACCCACTCCCATACGTGCTACCCCACCTATTCCACCCATTCGTATTCGTGTTATTCCGCCTACGGCACCTGCTCCATCAGCTCAGCACAACGTTTCTCGTCTGGAACCTATTAGCGAGGAGGAGGTTGATTCCCCAGCGTCTCTGCGTCTCACCCTCGGCAGGCCAAGGGAGATCCTCACCATCTCCGACTAAGTACGCATAGACGCCATGCGATGTATCAACTTGTGTAATATGTGTTTGTGTACTTAGGTTGTGAGAAGTAGCCTGTTTGCACATCATGTAGGATCTGGAGGAGTGCACTAGTTTAAATAACATGTCAGGATTATGTACGCATATCCTGAGTGATGTAATGTATAATTATTCCCGCGTGTAAGATATGCACTAGTCCTTCTCCGCGCGCAATCGTGTGTTTCCAAAAAAATACCATGGAGTTTAAAAATGTTCTTTGTGTGTGATTTCGTTGACTTTTGCGACTCTCCTTCTTGTCTTACGAGTTCACAGAAATATATCCCCAGAGTGAAAGATGTCTCGTCCTTAGACGCGCTCCATGGCAACTCAGCCAGAAGAAAATTATGGCACACCGCCAAACCAGAATTTCACTCAGGGTCAGACAAGTCAACAGGACAGTGAAACAACTTTTACACAAGTTTGTCGTTTGTATGAACAGAGTCAGCAGCAACACCAGGAAATGATGAACCAATTCATCAATATGGGAAGTAACCATGGTCAGTATCAACCGCAATCCAAATTATCTGAGTTACAAAAGACGCGTCCTCCAACATTTTCTCATACTAACAAGCCTCTTGAGGCCGAGGACTGGCTTCGAGACATGGAGAGAAAATTAATTATCGCATAGTGTTCAGACCGTGAAAAAGTACTGTATGCACCACATTATCTCACAGGTGCAGTTGCATCGTGGTGGGAAAACTTCCTGCACATGCACCCCAACAAAAATGAAATCACCTGGGAAAATTTCAAAGAAGGTTTTCGTGGGGCACATATTCCTAAGAGTGTCATGAAAATCAAGAAGAAGGAATTTGATGAACTCAAGCAAAGAGCCATGGCAGTGTCAGAATACAACAGCCAATTCACACTGCTGTCTCGCTACGCCAATGAAGAACGCATGACCGAGAGCAAGAAGATGGAAAAATTCTTGGAAGGCCTGGACCCGCCCTTAAGTGCCAGCTAGTTGTGCACACCTTTCCAGATTTTAAAACACTGGTGGATAAGGCCATTACCCTGGAAAATGAGCGACGTAGCCTGGAAGATTTCCGCAAACGAAAAAGGGACCAGACTACTTTTACTCGCAATCACAGAAGCAAGAGGGAATTTCAGAAGGGGGATTCACACAAAACCCCTCCGAATAATTCACGTCCAACCAAGAATTTCCATGCAAGAGACAAAGAGTTCACCTATCGCCCAGGAGTTACCTGTTATGCTTGTGGAGAAGAAGGGCACTATGCCAAGCAGTGTCCCAAGCCAAGTAACTCAAACCCGAAGCTCAATAATGGTGGAAATAATTCAGCACCAAAGCGAAGCAATTTCAACCCCAACAACAACCACTGGAAAGGTCACTTGAACCACGTGACCCGAGGGGAAGCACAGAACGCCCCAGATATCGTACTCGGTACGTACCCCGTCAACACAATACCTGCCATGGTTTTGTTTGATTCTGGAGCTTCTCACTCATTCGTTTCGAAGAGTTTTGCTTTGCAAAATAATTTTTCGATGCTTCCCTTGGAAAAATCGATGATCGTCAAGTCCCCTGGGATTAAGCAAGTGACCCAGAGTTACTGTCAAGGTGTGGTTATTGAATTTGAAGGATTGAAATTTTACGCCAACCTTATTGTACTGGATAGCAAAGGACTGGATGTCATCCTAGGAATGGATTGGTTAACCACCAACAAAGGTTTTATTGACTGCTTCAACCATACCGTGATTCTCACCCACCATCAAGGGAAGAAAATAAAAGTTTCAGCCAAAGAGAGACAAATACCTCGGCAACCTAGATTAAACAAGGTGGACGTTTCTGAGCTGAACAAGGTTCCAGTGGTATGTGAATTTCCAGATGTATTTCTAGAAGAACTACCAGGCATGCCACCAGACCGAGAGATAGAATTCAGCATTGAGCTAGCCCCGGGAACCACTCCCATTTACAAGAAACCTTACAGAATGGCACCATCTGAATTGGTAGAGTTGAAGAAGCAAATAAAAGAATTATTGGAGAAAGGATACATACGAGCCAGCTCCTCACCTTGGGGTTCACCAATTTTATTTGCCAAGAAGAAGGATGGAACAATGAGGTTGTGTATTGATTATCGAGCTCTCAACATGGTCACAATCAAGAACAAATACCCAATGCCCCGAATAAATGATTTATTCGATCAGCTCGCACAGGGCAAAGTCTTCTCAAAAATTGACTTGAGATCAGGGTACCACCAATTAAAAGTACGAACAGAAGATATTACCAAGACCGCATTCACCTCCAGATATGGGCTGTATGAGTTCACAGTGATGCCATTCAGACTAACCAACGCCCCCGCATATTTTGTTCACCTCATGAACAAAGTGTTTATGAAGTATATGGACAAGTTTGTTGTGGTGTTCATCGATGATATTATGATATATTCCAAAACACCAAAAGAGCACGCCGAACACCTCAGGATTGTACTCGGAGAACTCAGGAAACATCAATTGTACGCCAAATTCAGCAAATGTGAATTTTGGTTAAGGCAGGTGGGTTTTCTGGGCCACGTGCTAACCCAAGAAGGTATTGCAGTGGATCCGGAAAAAGTCAAGGCCGTACTTGACTGGAAACCACCAGCTAACGTAACGGACGTACGGAGTTTCTTGGGAATCGCAGGCTATTATCGGGGATTTATTGAAGGATTCTCCACTATTGCAAAGCCCATGACACAATTGCTCAAGAAAGGCAAGAAATTTGAATGGACAGAAGCATGTGAGAAAAGCTTCCAAGAGATAAAAAGAAAATTAACAACGGCACCAGTACTAATTGTGCCAGATATACACAAGAATTTTGAGGTATATTGTGACGCATCCCGGAAAGGCCTCAGATGCGTATTGATGCAAGAAGGCAAGGTAGTTGCGTATGTCTCTAGACAACTACGCAAGCATGAGGAGAATTATCCCACCCATGATCTGGAATTAGCAGCAGTCATCCATGCACTCAAGGAATGGAGACACTTCCTACTTGGGAATCGTTGTGAGATATACACAGACCATAAGAGTCTTAAGTATATTTTCACACAGCCAGAGTTAAATTTACGGCAACGACGCTGGTTAGAATTGGTGAAGGATTATGATGTTGGAATCCACTATCATCCTGGAAAAGCAAACATTGTGGCAGATGCACTTAGTCGCAATCCCAGCACGGAAGACGACAGTATGCCAAAATTGAGGCCAAAAGTTCAACAAGAATTTGCCCGACTCAATCTAATAATGGTTAGCGAAGGCAGTGTGTCGAATATAGAACTACAGCCTACCCTAATGGAAAGTATCAAGGAAGCCCAACACGGACACCCCAGCATTGAGGGCATAAAAAGAAAAGTGAGTTTGGGAAGAGCCTCTGATTTCAACATAGATGAGCAGGGAATATTGTGGTACAGAGAAAGGCTATGCGTACCAAATGTCAAGGACCTCAAACAGCAGATATTAACTGAAAGTCACACAGCTCTGTATTCAATCCATCCTGGAGGGGCAAAAATGTACAAAGACCTTCAGGAAAATTTTTGGTGGCACGGTATGAAGAGAGATATAGCGACGTTCATTGCATGCTGTGACTCTTGTCAACGTATCAAGGCCGAGCATCAGAAACCAGCCGGACTGTTACAGCCAAATAAGATACCCGAGTGGAAATGGGACGAGATTGGAATGGACTTTATCGTTGGACTGCCCCGGTCACAACACGGAAACAATGCCATATGGGTCATAACCGACAGATTAACCAAGGTGGCACATTTTATTCCGGTAAAATCAACTTACACCACTCAGAGACTAGGCAGACTTTATCTTTCCCGTATCGTCTGCCTACATGGAGTCTCTAAGACTATTATCTCCGATAGAGGCACACAGTTCGTCTCTACATTCTGGGATCACCTACAATAGGCACTGGGAACCCAGCTAGCCTTCAGTACCGCATACCATCCCCAGACTAATGGACAGACAGAACGCGTAAACCAAATCCTAGAAGACATGCTAAGAGCATATGTCCTCACCTACGGGAACAGTTGGGAAGAAAGTTTGCCATATGCAGAGTTCGCATACAACAACAACTATCAAGCCAGCTTGCAAATGGCACCCTTTGAAGCTCTATATGGGATAAGATGTCGTACCCTGCTAAATTGGTCAGAGACCAGAGATAACCATATCTTTGGCCCAGATATGCTCAAGGAGGCCGAGGAGAAAGTTAAGACGATTAGAGAGCGACTCAAAATAGCTCAAATTCGGCAAAAGAGTTATTACGACCGAAAGCATCGGGAAATCAGTTTTGAACCCGGAGAATTGGTATACCTCAGAGTTTCTCCTATGAAGGGTCTGCAACGATTCAAGATTAAGGGGAAACTAGCACCAAGATTCATCGGACCATTTCATATAGTGGCCCGACAAGGCAAGGTAGCCTACCAGCTGGACCTGCCCGGAGACTTATCCGGTATCCACAACGTGTTTCACATCTCGCAGTTGAGAAAATACATAAGCAACCCAGAGAAGCAAGTTTCACATGAGTATATTGACGTGCAACCAGACCTCACTTACCGGGAGCACCCGATAAAAAAATTGGAAGAATCTGAGAGGAGGACCCGACAGAAAACCATTAAGTTTTTCAGAGTTTAATGGAGCAATCACACCGAGAATGAAGCAACTTGGGAGAGCGAGGATTTTCTTCGGACAAAGCACCCACACCTGTTCAAGGATCAGCTGAAATCTCGGGGACGAGATTTTTCCTAAGGGGGAGGTGCTGTGACACTCCAAAAATTTTGTGATTTTGTTTTCAGAAAGAACCCTTGCTTGGTTTGAAATAAGGTCATTTAAACCCTTCCTAAAAACCATCTTCTAAGTTTGCCCTCTCAAAAATCCTTTTCTTGGATTTGTTTTTTTAAATAAAAACCCTTTTGAGTTTTGGGCTTTTATTTGGTTTTGCATCCCTTCAAAAAATATATTTCACCATGCTTCCTATGGTGAAATTTTCCCAAAAACCTTTCCTCCCACTTTGGTACAACCCTAACATTCTGTCCAAACTAATAAAATCCATTTTTGGATTTTATTCCAATTATTTCTCCTCCCAAAATAATTCTGTCTTTTCTTTTGAGCCTAGGTGGATTGCAAAGCAAGTGCCCAAATGCTTTTGATTTTTGACCTCAACTCAACACCCTTGGATAGTCCTTTGTACCCACAACCCACAACCATCTTGATCCACTCTTCTCCTGTTCAAATATTTCAAATTGCACTCACTTCAAGTTTGGATCAGATTTGCCAAATTTGGTGAAATTCATATCTACACCTCTCCAAAAATTCCACAAATATTCAGGCAGCCTCTAGATGCAATGAGAGGCCCCTCCACCAAGAAACCAGCTCAAGGAAAAATCCCTACATACCTGGATCATTCTGTCGAACACCTTGCATGCACTGTTCTAGTCATATTCAGTTAAATTCAGAAGTTCAGTGTCGATCTTCGTCAGCAACTTCAGTCACGAGCTCAAGTGCGCTTGGCACGTAGCTCACGGCCAGGCTTGCTTGTCCAGAGCCTCACACGCGCGCTTGGCGCCTTCCTGGCGTTGATGGCGCCCTGGCCCGCCTGCGCCGGCGTGTCTTGCGGCGGCCGTAGCGCCGTAGCGGCCGACAGGAAGCAGAACGGCGGCACAATGCCGTTCGGCGCCGCCCAAGCGTCCTGGTGCCTCCGCGTGGCCACCTCCTTGCCAGCGCACGCATGCAGCACTGTCGCCATGGCGTGGCACGCGCAGAGCATGCTCCCTGCCACCGACGGGCCCGCGCCGCCCCGTTCCGTCGAGCTCCCCCTAAACCCCGAAATCTCGACGCGGTTAGCACCAAAACGGAACCATAGAGCACCCACGACGACGTTCAGCCTCTGAAACCTCCCGTACAACCGCAGCGCCGCCGTAATCACCTCGCCGGAGAACCCCGTTCTCGGCAACCGCCTCGGGGCGGCTATATATAGCACCCCGAGCCTGCTCTCGCCCGCGGCACACCTCCTCTACCTCAACAAACCCCGCACAGCCACTGAACGGGCCACGAGGAGCTCTTCTTCCCCGACTCCGGCCACTCCGTTCTGCCTTGGCCCCCACCGTGATTCACTCCGGTAAGGCCATCTCCGGCGTCCTATCCTCGTCGGATACCTCCTCATACTATCGTGAGTCTAACCCCCTCACCAATTCCACCTCCGCAGCTCTCTCCGGCGAGATCCCCGACCACCCGAATCACCGTCCGCCGGAGCAAGCATCACCGCCGACGTGGTACTCGCCGGCGACCACCACCACCTCCCTCAGACGCAGAATGGCGCCCTGATCACGGAGGTACACTCCGATCTCCCTGCCTTGCCGTGGATCGCCGCCGGCGACCACCGCGGCTTTCAGGCGCCGACGAGCCCCGACTCCCCTGTTTGAACTTTCAAACCTGACTGGTGGGACCCGCCCGTCAGCCTCTCTTTTGTTTTTTTTAAATCGTTTGCAGAAGGCGTACTTTGGCAAATATGCCTCCTCTCTGAACCATTTTTCTGGATTCTTCTACATAGCCCCCTGGAAGTTTTCTGTTTCTTTACAGATGGGTCCTTGGACCAAAACTCTTGTAACTTTTGATCAGAAACGTATTTTTAATTAATTCTTTTTCTGTTCTCTTTAGATTTTTGTCTAGTTTTTATCACATTTATTTGAAAAATATTTGGAACACTTTTCTGTACACTCACAGTATTTACGTTGCGTACGTATTTTCTTTATACCATAGATACCGGAGGAGGTGACGGAGCTGCAAACTTCGCCCAGTTAGACTCGGACTACTCTGAACCAGGCAAGCATGTTTGAACTCTTGATATGATGAGTGTTGTTGCATGTTTGAATTTTAGTATAGTCATGGCATGTTTATGAACATCACTTTGCATGATATATCTCATGCACATAATCGGAAAGTAGGTTTCGGAAAGCATTATGTTGTTGGATACATATTTGCAAAAGCCATGTGTTGGTATGAGGATGAGTAAGATGGCAGTGTTGTGACATGCCAGTTTTATGCCAGATTATTTGACTTCCGTGTCGTCATGACACAATTCACATTCCCATTCATTCCATCCTATACTGTCATATGTTTTCCGAAAGGAATATGGCATAGTAAGTTGCAAATCGTTTTCCTGGTACACACCAAGTGGAGAGGCCGGGATGAGGGTTCCATGGCCCTGGATTAAAGCCTGTCATCCGATCAGGGGGCATGGGTGTTTCCGGTTGGGACCGAGAGGGGGGGCACCCCTTAGAGCGCGCGTATAGAAATTTGATCCCATGCTATTCGAGGTTGCGGCCTCCCCGTCTCAAAGTTTTTCTTGGACGTTGGCTAGGGTGATTCCTGGCAACGTGAGGTGAAATGGGTGTGTACTAGTTAAATGTGTTTCTATTGAAATATCGTAAATGGAACTAGTCCTTTGTGACTACGGAAATCCGTTGGCTATGTTCATTTCTTCCAAACTCTGTAGAGTCTCAATCTTTCAATTATCTTGTACTTTGTTCAAGTACTATAATTATCTTATCTTGTCAGGTATTCAGCCTCAGTGACAAAAACTCCGGTGGGATTTATGTGTAATAAATCCGGTGAAAAGATTATTCTTGTGGATGGACTAATCTCGTTATTTACATTTATTATAAAGCCCTGTCTGTGATGTTGCTCAGACGTCCGACGGTGGCATACCTGTTATTTGCTTTTGTTAAAACCTTGTCTGTGATGTCGCTCAGACGTCAAACTGTGGTATTTCTTTTAAAACCCTGTCTACGATGTCGCTCAGACGTCCGACTGTGGTATTACTTTTCAAGCCCTGTCTGTGATGTCGCTCAGACGTCCGACTATGGTATTTATTTTAAAGCCCTTTATGTGATGTCACTCAGACGTTCGACTGTGGTATTTATTTTAAAGCCCTGTCTGTGATGTCGCTCAGACGTCCAACTGTGGTATTTCTTTTAAAGCCCTGTCTGTGATGTGGCTCAGACGTCCGACTGTGGCATTTCTTTTAAAGCCCTCTATGTGATGTCGCTCAGATGTCCGACTGTGGCATT
>NC_041391.1:209582379-209651256 GCF_002162155.2 Triticum dicoccoides | reverse complement strand
GACTGTGGCATTTCTTTTAAAGCCCTTTATGTGATGTCGCTCAGACGTCCGACTGTGGTATTAAAGCCCTCTATGTGATGTCGCTCAGACGTCCGACTGTGGCATTTCTTTTAAAGCCCTTTATGTGATGTCGCTCAGACGACCGACTGTGGTATTTCTTTTTAAAGCCCTTTATGTGGTGTCGCTAAGATGCCCGACTGCGGCATGCATTTTATTTATTTACCTTTCGAGGCGTCGCTCCAGACACCCAATCGGTTTTCAGTTATTAAATTTTTATACATCAAATTCTGCAATATTACCATTGTTATTTGAGTATCATACCTTGTTCTTGGCGCATTCATGCATTCATTGATTATATCTTTTGTCCGAACTATCTTGCGAGTACTTTCAAGTACTCACCTGGCTTGTTGATTTGGCCAGATGCTGATGAAGGCGATCTCATGGAGGAAGAGTTTGATAGCGAGTCCGACGCCTAGAGGAGTCCCAGTCAGCCCCGTGCGATCCTGTCTTGGTCATTGTATTATCCGCCTCCGCAACCCCGAATAAATTCATCGAGCCTCACCTCGACGCTCGATGTACTGCCAGTAAAGTCAAGTTATCCACCACCACTTTTCCCTCGAGCTAGTAGCATGCCACCCCACCCCTGTGTCATAACCGCCCATATGTAATATATTGGCGAGTCTGTAATAAATGGTTGAGCAACCTCAGCTCAACCCTGTAATATATTTGATGCTACTGGTTCTCTGTTTATCAAGCTTTGTCTACCAGAAAGGATGACTTTTTCCTATACTGGGATTTAAAGATTGGTTTTCTCAATAAATATTTTTATTGAAAAACCGGTCGTGACACCCACCATGGCGAATGCTGGTGGGGTGGTCCCTTCGGTCAAAGGTGATCGGGCAAGAGGACCATGGATTGAACTTCGGGGCAACTGGCTCCATCGCGTATACATCCCTGAGTGCACGCTTCCGCTCCCTTTTGGGTATGTGCGTGGCATATATCATGTTCACCGTCCACACCTGTGGGGGGAAACCCTTCTGTCCTCTATTGTTCGGCGGTCGGGTCTCTTCCTCGTCGTCGCTATGTAGCCCCTTGTCGCTGTTTTCAGCAATTAACTTGCCTGCCTGCTTGAACACCCAACAGTCCCTATTGATGTGGTGAGCTGGCTTTTCAGGGGTGCCATGTATCTGGCACAAGCGGTTGAGAATTCGGTCCAAATTGGACGGACCCTGAGTTGTTCTTTTGAATGGCTTTTTCCGTTGACCGGGTTTAGAGCCTTTGAATCCGGCATTGACTGCCGTATCCTCACTGTTATCGCCGTTAATGCGGCGTTTGTTTTTGTTGCGACGTGACCTGCCACTACGGTCCTTGATATCCGGACTGCCAGAATTTTTATTGAGGTTGTTGCTGCATGCTAGCCAGTTGTCCTCACCCGCATAGAAGCGGGTCATGAGTGATGTAAGGGCTGCCATGGATTTCGGCTTTTCCTGTCCCATGTGCCGGGCAAGCCACTCATCGCGGATGTTATGCTTGAAGGCCGCGAGGGCATCCGGACAATCGATGATTTGGTTTTTCTTGGTTAAGAACTGTGTCCAGAATTGTTTGGCCGATTCGTCTGGCTGCTGAATTATGTGGCTTAGGTCATCAGCATCTGGTGGTCGCACGTACGTGCCTTGGAAGTTATCGAGGAATGCGGCTTCCAGGTCATCCCAACTCCCGATTGACTCTGCTGGCAAGCTGTTAAGCCAGTGCCGGGCTGGTCCTTTAAGTTTGAGTGGGAGATATTTGATGGCGTGGAGATCGTCTCCGCGGGCCATGTGGATGTGGAGGATATAGTCCTCGATCCAGACCGTGGGGTCTGTTGTGCCATCATAAGATTCAATATTGACGGGTTGAAACCCTTCTGGGATTTGATGATCCATTACCTCATCTGTGAAGCACAGTGGGTGTGCGGCGCCTCTATACTGGGCGATATCGTGACGGAGCTCAAAAGAGCTTTGTCTGTTGTGTTCGGCCCGGCCGGACTTACTGTGTCCGGGGTGACGGTGATCGTCACGTATCGTGGGGCTCCCACGTGATCCATAGATCGATCTTGATTGTCTTTCCTTATCCTCCAATATGTCTCGCAGGTCCGGAGTGTTCCCCTGTGGCCTTGTGCTTTTCGAGCGATGCCGGGGTACGGGTCTAGTGAAGGGCCTTGAGGCCTCTCTGTCGCGACCACGGGGTGGTCGATCAGCCGTATTGTATCCTGGTGAAGCGGGATCATATGCCTCCACCTCTAATCGGGGGAGCAGCTTACGTTTGGGGTAGCTTTTGGAGGGGCGTTCGAGTTCATGCTCTTCGGCCCCGAGGACTTCGGTCCATCTGTCGGCTAGCAGATCTTGATCAGCTCTAAGCTGCTACTGCTTTTTCTTGAAGCTGTTTGCCGTGGCCATAAGCCTGCGTTTGAAACGCTCTTGTTCGACGGGATCCTGAGGCACGACGAATTCGTCGTCGTCGAGGCTTGCCTCGTCTCCGGAGGGAGGCATATAGTCCTCTACCTCTTCTTCGGCCGCTCTCTCATGAGGGATGGCGTCCCCCTCCTCCTGTGCTGGATCTTGCTGGAGTGGGTTGTCTTTGGCGCTATCCGGTGTATTATTGTCTCCGGTGCCGGAATCCTCATTCTTGCTATGGCGGGATTTAGAGTGGCGCCGCTGACGCCGGCGCTTGGGCTGTTTCTTGGAGGGGTCATCCTCCGCTATTCCTTCGCCATTCCCATCCTTTGGGATATCCACCATGTATATGTCATATGAGGAGGTGGCTTTCCAGTGCCCGGTGGGCGCTGGTTCTTGGTCGTCTCCGGCATCATCGTCCATACCGTCGATGTCCTCAGAGTCGTAATCTAGCATGTCGGTTAGGTCGTCGACAATGGATACCAAGTGGGTAGTGGGTGGGCTCTGAATTTCTTCATCGTCCGCATCCCAACCGTCCTAGCCGCAGTCCGGCCAGGCCTCTCCTGATAACAAGAGGTACTTTAGCAAACTCAAGATGTCGCCAAAAGGTGAGTGTTGAAAGATGTCCGCCGTGGTGAACTCCATGATCGGCGCCCAATCGGATTCGACTGGAGGGGGCGCGGGAGGTCCGGAGTCCGGCAAGGAGTCCGGCACCTCAGAGTCACAAGCTTCATGGGGGACAAGATCGGTGTTCGGCTCTATCGCCGTAGAGGTTGCAGCCCCCGAGGTGGTGTCTAGCCATCCATTCTTGGTCTGCGCAGCCGGCTCCGAGTCAAAGATCGGAGCGGGTTCGAGTGCGGCCTCCAGGGTACTGTCCGGCTACAGAGCTAAATCATGCCCATCGTGACAATACGGCACGCTCGGCTGTGGCTCGAATCCGTCGCGGATCAAGTCCCCGCGGATGTCAGCCATGAAGTTCAAACTTCCAAATCTGACCTGACGACTAGGGGCGTAGCCTTCGATCTACTCCAGCTGGCCAAGCGAATTGGTCGGCAGTGCGAAGCCGCCGAATACGAAGATCTGTCCAGGGAGGAAGGTCTCACCCTGGACTGCATCGTCGTTGATGATCTAAGAAGCCATCGAGCCTATCGGTGACGACACAGAGGAACTCTCAATGAAAGCACCAATGTCGGTGTCAAAACCGGCGGATCTCGGGTAGGGGGTCCCGAACTGTGCGTCTAGGCGAATGGTAACAGGAGACGAGGGACACGATGTTTTTACCCAGGTTCGGGCCCTCTTGATGGAGGTAAAACCCTACGTCCTGCTTGATTAATATTGATGATGTGGGTTACAAGAGTAGATCTACCACGAGATCAAGGAGGCTAAACCCTAGAAGCTAGCCTATGGTATGATTGTTGTTCGTCCTATGGACTAAAGCCATCCGGTTTATATAGACACCGGAGAGGGCTAGGGTTACACAGAGTCGGTTACAATGGTAGGAGATCTACATATCCGTATCGCCAAGCTTGCCTTCCACGCCAAGGAAAGTCCCATCCGGACACGGGACGAAGTCTTCAATCTTGTATCTTCATAGTCTTGGAGTCCGGCTGATGATGGTAGTTCGGCTATCCGGACACCCCCTAGCCCGGGACTCCCTCACAAGTTATCTCACGAGGCTCAGCAGACGTGAGCCGTGATGACCAAGGCCAGGCGGGAGCCAGGCGGGCACAGAGCGCATGTTTCCTCTTTGGTGCAAGGGAGGCAAGCCACATGCGCCGAGTCTCGAGGAATCAGCCAAAGGTTTCCATTTCAGTGCAATGAGACCAGGACCGCCAGGACGGAAGGACGGAGGTCATCGACGAGCCCACCACAGCGTCACGACCAGAGGCTTTTTGCAGGCGAAGACTACTTTTGTCAGGATAGACTGTACTACTTGTCCCCTTTCAAATACGGCCGTTGTGGGATCCCTTCCCGCTCATATTTTGGAAGAGGACCGAGGCCATGATGACCCACAAGTATAGGGGATTGCAACAGTTTTCGAGGGTAGAGTATTCAACCCAAATCTATTGATTCGACACAAGGGGAGCCAAAGAATATTCTCAGGTATTAGCAGTTGAGTTGTCAATTCAAGCACACCTGGATAACTTAGTATTTGCAGCAAAGTATTTAGTAACAAAGTAATATCGAAGTAACAGTAACAGTAGCAAAAGTAACAGTAGACTTTTTGTTGTAATTGTAACAGTAGCAATGGTAAAGTAACTAAGCAAAGAGCAATATGTAAAAAGCTCGTAGGCATTGGATCAGTGATGGATAATTATGTCGGATGCGATTCCTCATGTAATAGTTATAACATAGGGTGACACAGAACTAGCTCCAATTCATCAATGTAATGTAGGCATGTATTCCTAATATAGTCATACGTGCTTATGGAAAAGAACTTGCGTGACATCTTTTGTCCTACCCTTCCGTGGTAGCGGGGTCCTATTGGAAACTAAGGGATATTAAGGCCTCCTTTTAATAGAGTACCGGACAAAGGCACTAACACTTAGTGAATACATGAACTCCTCAAACTACGGTCATCACCGGTAAGTATCCTGATTATTGTCACTTCGGGGTTAACGAATCATAACACATAATAGGTGACTATAGACTTGCAAGATAGGATCAAGAACTCACATATATTCATGAAAACATAATAGGTTCAGATCTGAAATCATGGCACTCGGGCCCTAGTGACAAGCATTAAGCGTAGCAAAGTCATAACAATATCAATCTCAGAACATAGTGGATACTAGGAATCAAACCCTAACAAAACTAACTTGATTACATGGTAAATCTCATCCAACCCATCACCATCCAGCAAGCCTACGATGGAATTACTCACGCACGACGGTGAGCATCATCAAATTGGGGATGGAGGATGGTTGATGATGACGACGGCGGCGGATTCCCCTCTCCGGAGCCCCGAACGGACTCCAGATCAGCCCTCCCGAGAGAGTTAGGGCTTGGTGGCGGCTCCGTATTGTAAAACATGATGAATCTTTCTCTATGATTTTTTTCTCCCCGAATGTGAATATATGGAGTTGGAGTTGAGGTCGGTGGAGCTTCAGGGGGCCCACAAGGCAGGGGGCGCCCCCTGGGGGGGGGCGCCCTCCACCCTCGTGGATAGGGTGTGGGCCCCCTGATGTTGATTCTTTCGCCAATATTTTTTATTAAATCCAAAAAGTTGCTCCGTGGATTTTCAGGTCATTCTGAGAACTTTTATTTCTGCACAAAAATAACACCATGGCAGTTCTGCTGAAAACAGCATCAGTCCGGGTTAGTTCCATTCAAATCATGCAAGTTAGAGTCCAAAACAAGGGAAAAAGTGTTTGGAAAAGTAGATACAACAAAGACGTATCAACTCCCCCAAACTTAAACGTTTGCTTGTCCTCAAGCAATTCAGTTGATAAACTGAAAGTGATAAAGAATTTTTTTTACAAACTCTATTTGCTTTTGTTGTTGCACATATGTAAAGCCATCATTCAAGTTTTCAGCAAAGATTATGAACTAACCATATTCACAATAACACTTAGGTCTCATGTTTACTCATATGAATGGCATAATCAACTAGCGAGCAATAATAATAAAACTCGGATGACAACACTTTCTCAAAACAATCATAATATGATATAACAAGATGGTATCTCGCTAGCCCTTTCTGAGACTGCAAAACATAAATGCAGAGCACCTTGAAAGATCAAGGACTGACTAAACATTGTAATTCATGGTAAAAGAGATCCAGTCATAGTCATACCCGATATAAATTAATAGTAATGTATGCAAATGACAGCGGCGCGCTCCAGCGGGTGCATTTTAATAAGAGGGTGATGACTCAACATAAAAGTAAATAGATAGGCCCTTCGCAGAGGGAAGCAGGGATTTATAGAGGTGCCAGAGCTCGATTTTGAAATAGAGATAAATAATATTTTGAGCGGTATACTCTCATTATCAACATAACAACCAAGAGATCTTGATATCTTCCATGCTACACACATCATCGGTGGTTCCCAAACGGAATGGTAAAGTTTATACTCCCCCACCACCAACAAGCATTAATCCATGGCTTGTCCAAAACAACGAGTGCCTCCAACTAACAACAATCCTGGGGAAGTTTTGTTTGCAATTATTTTGATTTGATTTAAGCATGGGACTGGGCATCCCGGTGACCAGCCATTTTATCGTGAATGAGGAGCGGAGTCCACTCCTCTTGAGAATAACCCGCCTAACATGGAAGATACAGACAACCCTAGTTGATACATGAGTTGTTCGAGCATACAAAACATAATTTCATTTGAAGGTTTGGAGTTTGGCACATACAAATTTACTTGGAACATCAAGTAGATACCGCATATAGGAAGGTATGGTGGACTGATATGGAATAACTTTGGGGTTTATGGATTTGGATGCACAAGCAGTATTCCCACTTAGTATAGATGAAGGCCAGAA
Organism: Triticum dicoccoides; assembly: GCF_002162155.2. Taxonomy (NCBI): domain Eukaryota; kingdom Viridiplantae; phylum Streptophyta; class Magnoliopsida; order Poales; family Poaceae; genus Triticum; species Triticum dicoccoides. The sequence continues at coordinate 209,644,336 of NC_041391.1, read as the reverse complement.
AGAGACTGGGAAGCAACCAACTAGAGAGCGATAACAGTCACGAACATGCATTAAAATTAATCAACACTAAGTGCAAGCATGAGTAGGATATAATCCACCATGAACATAAATATCGTGAAGGCTATGTTGATTTTGTTTCAACTACATGTGTGAACATGTGCCAAGTCAAGTCACTCAAATCATTCAAAGGAGGATACCACCCTATCATACCACATCACAACCATTTTAATAGCATGTTGGCACACAAGGTAAACCATTATAAACTCCTAGCTAATTAAGCATGGCATAAGCAACTATAATCTCTAATTGTCATTGCAAACATGTTTATTCATAATAGGATGAATCAGGAATGATGAACTAATCATATTTACAAAAATAAGATAGGTCGAGTTCATACCAGCTTCTCTCATCTCAATCAGTCCATCATATATCGTCATTATTGCCTTTCACTTGCATGACCGAACGGTGTGGATAATAATAATAGTGCACATGCAATGGACTAAGCTGGAATCTGCAAGCATTCAATTCAGGGGAGAAGACAATGTAATATGGGATCTTGGTTAAATCAACAACAATGCATATAAGAGTCACTCAACATTTTCATCATGGTCTTCTCCTCTCGACCCCCAAAGAAAAGAAATAAAACTATTTACACGGGAAAGCTCCCAACAAGCAAAAGAAGAACTAGAAATCTTTTTGGGTTTTCTTTTAATTACTACTACTACATGCATGGAAAGTAAACTAGCTAAAAGCTACAACTATTTTTTTTGGTTTTCTTAAGGTTGTTCAAACACACAAGAAGAAAACAAGAAAAGAAAATAAACTAGCATGGATAGTACAATGAAAAAGTATGAGCACTGACAACTAGAATGAGTGTGTGAGCATAAATGTAATGTCGGTGAGAAATATGTACTCCCCCAAGCTTAGGCTTTGGGCCTAAGTTGGTCTATGCCCACAGATCAAAGTTGTAGCTGGGATTGTACCGAGATGCATCAGCTATTGCCTCCTGAGCTACAGCTTGGAGGCGAGCTGCCTCCGTCCTCCTATCATAATCATTTGCCTCCTCCCTGGTTATAAAGTATCTCCCTTTTGCCTGAAAGTCAAAGAAAGTAGGAGCAGGGAGAGCAATATGGACAGTAAGCCGCCTATCAAAGATTAGTCGATACTGGAGGAACTGTTCATTTCTGTCAAGAAACTGATGGCTAACCATGGCACTATAGTCTAGATAAGCAGGAGGCAACTCCATATCATTTTAATGTATGGGTATCTCAAGAAAGTTAGCCACACGGGTTGCATAAATTCCACCAAAAAAACTTCGAATTAAACCATTATTATGCAATCTACATGCAACGATGGCCCCCAGGTTATATTGTTTATCTCCTAACACCGCACTCCTGAGAACACTAAGATCAGGAACACACATGTGACATGCCTCATCCTTACCATTTATGCATCTTCCTATAAAGAGAGCAAAATAATGTATAGCAGGAAAATGAATGCTCCCTATGGTAGCTTGTGCTATTTCTCTGGATTTCCCCACCGTGATACTAGCAAGAAAATCTTTAAATTCAGATTTGCGAGGTTCACTAGCACTACCCCATTGCGGGAGTTTACAAGCAGTACTAAAATCTTCTAAGTCCATGGTATAAGATTTATCATAAAGATCAAACAGGACATTGTGAGAATTGCGCGAAGATGTAAATTTAAATCTTCTCACAAAGGAAACAGTTAAATAGTAGTACCGAGGACACTTATCTTGCATGAAGTCCTCAAGGTCAGCATTACGCACATATGCATCAAACTCATCCTTGATGCCTGCTTTGACCATAAACTCCTCTGACGGCCATTCACAAGGCCGCACATAAGCTACCCGCGGTGGTTCCTCGTCCTGCTCACGTATTGCGAGCCTGGGTCCTTGCTACTTGAAGAACCACCTTGGTACATTTTCCTAGACATATTTCTTCAACAACAACAACAACAAAGCCTTTAGTCCCAAACAAGTTGGGGTAGGCTAGAGGTGAAACCCATAAGATCTCGCAACCAACTCATGGCTCTGGCACATGGTTAGCAAGCTTCCACGCACCCCTGTCCATAGCTAGCTCTTTGTCGATACTCCAATCCTTCAGGTCTCTCTTAACGGACTCCTCCCATGTCAAAATCGGTTGACCCCGCCCTCTCTTGACATTCTCCGCACGCTTTAGCCGTCCGCTATGCACTGGAGCTTCTGGAGGCCTGCGCTGAATATGCCCAAACCATCTCAAATGATGTTGGACAAGCTTCTCCTCAATTGGTGCTACCCCAACTCTATCTCGTATATCATCATTCCGGACTCGATCCTTCCTCGTGTGGCCACACATCCATCTCAACATACGCATCTCCGCCACACCTAACTGTTGAACATGTCGCCTTTTAGTCGGCCAACACTCCGCGCCATACAACATTGCGGGTCGAACCGCCGTCCTGTAGAACTTGCCTTTTAGCTTTTGTGGCACTCTCTTGTCACAGAGAATGCCAGAAGCTTGGCGCCACTTCATCCATCCGGCTTTGATTTGATGGTTCACATCTTCATCAATACCCCCATCATCCTGCAACATTGACCCCAAATACCGAAAGGTGTCCTTCCGAGGTACCACCTGGCCATCAAGGCTAACCTCCTCCTCCTCACAGCTAGTAGTACTGAAACTGCACATCATGTACTCGGTTTTAGTTCTACTAAGCCTAAACCCTTTCGATTCCAAGGCTTGTCTCCATAACTCTAACTTCCTATTTACCCCCATCCGACTATCGTCAACTAGCACCACATCATCCGCAAAGAGCATACACCATGGGATATCTCCTTGTATACCCCTTGTGACCTCATCCATCACCAATGCAAAAAGATAAGGGCTCAAAGCTGACCCCTGATGCAGTCCTATCTTAATCGGGAAGTCATCGGTGTCGACATCACTTGTTCGAACACTTGTCACAACATTATTGTACATGTCCTTGATGAGGGTAATGTACTTTGCTGGGACTTTGTGTTTCTCCAAGGCCCACCACATGACATTCCGCGGTATCTTATCATAGGCCTTCTCCAAGTCAATGAACACCATATGCAAGTCCTTCTTATGCTCCCTATATCTCTCCATAAGTTGTCGTACCAAGAAAATGGCTTCCATGGTCGACCTCCCAGGCATGAAACCAAACTGATTTTTGGTCACGCTTGTCATTCTTCTTAAGCGGTGCTCAATGACTCTCTCCCATAGCTTCATTGTATGGCTCATCAGCTAAATTCCACGGTAATTAGTACAACTCTGAACATCCCCCTTGTTCTTGAAGATTGGTACTAATATACTCCGTCTCCATTCTTCTGGCATCTTGTTTGCCCGAAAAATGAGGTTGAAAAGCTTGGTTAGCCATACTATCGCTACGTCCCCGAGACCTTTCCACACCTCAATGGGGATACAATCAGGGCCCATCGCCTTGCCTCCTTTCATCCTTTTTAAAGCCTCCTTCACCTCAGACTCCTGGATGCGCCGCACAAAACGCATGCTGGTCTCATCAAAGGAGTCATTCAGTTCAATGGTAGAACTCTCATTCTCCCCATTGAACAGCTTGTCGAAGTACTCCCGCCATCTATGCTTAATCTCTTCGTCCTTCACCAAGAGTTGGCCTGCTCCGTCCTTGATGCATTTGACTTGGCCAATATCCCTCGTCTTCCTCTCTCGGATCTTAGCCATCTTATAGATGTCCCTTTCACCTTCCTTCGTGCCTAACCGTTGGTAGAGGTCCTCATATGCCCGACCCCTTGCTTCACCAACAGCTCGCTTTGCGGCCTTCTTCGCCATCTTGTACTTCTCTATGTTGTCTGCACTCCTATCCAGGTATAGGCGTCTGAAGCAATCTTTCTTCTCTTTAAGCGCCTTCTGGACATCATCATTCCACCACCAGGTATCGTTATCTTCGCTTCTCCTTCCCCTGGACACTCCAAACTCCTCCGAGGCCACCTTACGAATGCAAGTCGCCATCTTCATCCACACATTGTCCGCATCCCCTCCTTCCTCCCAAGGGCCCTCCTTAAATACCCTCTCCTTGAACACCTGAGCTACCTCCCCCTTGAGCTTCCACCACTTCGTTCTAGCGACCTTGGCACGCTTATCCCGCTGGACACGAATCCGAAAGCGGAAGTCAGCAAACACCAGCTTATGCTGGGGTACAACACTCTCCCCAGGTATCACCTTACAGTCTAGGCACGCACGCCTATCTTCTCTTCTCGAGAGGATGAAATCAATCTGGCTAGAGTGTTGGCCACTACTAAAAGTCACCAGATGTGATTCTCTCTTTCTAAAGAGGGTGTTAGCTACAATCATGTTGTAGGCTAGAGCAAAGCTTAAGACATCTTCTCCTTCTTGATTCCTGATGCCATAGCCAAAGCCCCCATGCGCCCCTTCAAAACCTGTGTTAGATGTACCCACGTGGCCATTGAGGTCTCCTCCTATGAAGAGCTTCTCACCAATCGGTACACTCCTAACCATGTCTTCCAAGCCTTCCCAGAACTCCCTCTTGGTGTTCTCATTGTGGCCTACTTGCGGGGCATATGCGCTGATAACATTGAGAACCAAGTCCTCAGCTACCAGCTTGACCAGGATAATCCGGTCCCCACGTCTCCTGACGTCTACCACTCCATACTTGAGGCTCTTGTTGATCAAGATGCCTACGCCATTTCTGTTTGCAACCGTCCCCGTGTACCACAGCTTGAAGCCGGTATCCTCCACCTCCTTCGCCTTCTGTCCTCTCCATTTGGTTTCTTGGACGCAAAGGATATCAACACCTCTCCTCACTGCTGCATCAACTAGCTCCCGAAGCTTCCCTGTCAGAGACCCTACGTTCCAGCTACCTAAGCGAATCCTCCTAGGCTCGGCTAGCTTCCTTACCCTTCGCACTCGTCGAGTCAAATGCGAAGACCCTTGCTCATTTTCCACTACATCCGGGCGCCGATGTAGCGCGCCACTAAGGATGCGACGACCCGATCCTCGCTCACTTGCCACCGTATCCGGATCAAGATACGGCGCGCCACTTGGGGGGTGACGGCCCGGCCCTTGCCCATTTTCCACCACACCCGGGTTCCGATGTGGCGCGTCGCTGAGAGGGTTACGCCCCAACGAAAATCTTTTGGGTTTCATCTCCATAAGAGTGGCTGAGTTTTTACGTTGGCTCGCCAAGCCTATCACAACCCTCCTCCTTTACCCGGGCTTGGGACCGGCTATGTTGAGACAACATAGGCGGAGTTAAAAGGGCAACCTGGTGCATGTAGCTCCCGCTTGCGCAGGGTCCAAGGAAGGGTCCGACCACTTTGGGTCTATAGTACGCAGCCTTTCCCTACATTTCTGTAAGAGGCTGTTTCCAGGACTTGAACCCATGACCTCGTGGTCACAAGGCAGCAGCTTTACCACTGCGCCAAGGCTCCTAGACATATTTCTTTCTCTGAAAAATTTCTGAAATTTTTAGTAACTCAAAATAAAAGTGAACCAAACTCAACCAAATTGATAGCAACTACTCCCACAAATGCCTAGAGACTATATCATCCATTGGAACTACTTGGGACCATATAAATTTGACATGCAAGCTCAAGAATAGGGTCACCTAGGCAGAAAAAATTTACAATGAGTAAAGCACTAGAACAAAAACTAATTGGACCATTGGAGGAGTCACGTACCAAAGGACAATCCCCCAAAGTAGTTTTGTGAATGGAGCTTTGAGCAAGGAGATCGAAGATGGTAGCAAAATGAGCTAGAACTCATGCTTGACCTGGATAGTGATTTTTTTGGGAGGAAGAAGGAGAGCATGGGTGCAGGAATAAGTGGAGGGGGCCACTGTGGGCCCACGAGGCAGGGGGCGCGCCCCAGGGCGTGTGCCCTGGACCCTCGTGGCCAGGTGATTGCTCCCCCTGCTGTGTTCTCAGTGCCAGATATTCTCAAATATTCCAGAAAAAATCATATTAAATTTTCAGGGCATTTGGAGAACTTTTATTTTCGGGGTATTTTTTATTGCATGGATAATTCAGAAAACATACATAAAATACTATTTTTACTTTATTTAATCTAAATATCAGAAAGTAAAAGGAGGGTACAGAGAGTTGTGCCTTCTAACTTCATCCATCTCATGCTCATCAAAAGGAATCTACTAACAATGTTCATCAAGTCTTATTAACAAACTCATTCCGAATAACATGGGAACGGAGAAATTTCGAATAACACTAGGTTACCTCAACGGGGATATGTACATCCCCAATAATAAGAATATCATATATCTCCTTGACAGTAGGAAGAGGAAATTCAAAACCTCCAATAATAATCGATGAAATTTTTTCAATAGAATTGATGTTGTGGACTTGAGGTTGGTTCGTCGGAAAGTGTACCGTATGCTCATTACCATTAACATGAAAAGTGACATTGCCTTTGTTTCAATCAATAACAGCCCCTGCAGTATTCAAAAAGGGTCTACCAAGGATAATTGACATACTATCGTCCTCGGGAATATCAAGAATAACAAAGTCCGTTAAGATAGTGATGTTTGCAACCACAATAGGAACATCCTCACAAATACCGACAGGTATCGCGGTTGATTTATCGGCCATTTGCAAAGATATTTCAGTAGGTATCAACTTATTCAATTCAAGTCTATGTTATAAAGAGAGAGGCATAAAACTAACACCGGCTCCAAGATCACATAAAGCAATTTTTAACATTGTTTCTTTTAATGGAGCATGGTATAGTTGGTACTCTGGATCTCCAAGTTTCTCAGGTATTCCACCCTTAAAAGTATAATTAGCAAGAATGGTAGAAATTTCAGCTTCAGGTATCTTTCTTTTATTTGTAATAATATCTTTCATGTACTTAGCATAAGGATTCACTTTAAGCATATCGTTCAAATGCATACGCAAAAAGATAGGTCTAATCATTTCAGCAAAGCTCTCAAAATCCTCGTCATCCTTTTTCTTGGATGGTTTAGGAGGAAAAGGCATGGGTTTCTAAACCCATGCTTCTCTTTCTTTACCGTTCTTCCTAGCAATGAAGTCTCTCTTATCATAACGTTGATTCTTTGATTGTGGGTTATCAAGATCAACAGCAGGTTCAATCTCTACATCATTGTTATTACTAGGTTGAGCATCAACATGAACATTATCATTAACATTATCACTAGGTTCATGTTCATCTACAGATTGTGTTTCAACATCAGAAATAGAAATATCATTGGGATTCTCAGGTGTGTCAACAACAGGTTCACTAGAAGCATGCAAAGTCCTATCCTTTTTCTTTTTCTTCTTTTTAGGAGAACTAGGTGCAACTACATTATTTCTCTGAGAATCTTGCTCAATTCTTTCAGGGTGGCCCTTAGGATACAAAGGTTCCTGAGCCATTTTACCCGCTCTAGTTGCTACTCTAACAGCAAAGTCATTTTTATTATTATTTAATTCATTGAGCAAATCATTCTGAACCTTAAGCACTTGTTCTACTTGAGTGTTAACCATGGAAGCATGTTTACTAATGAGTTTAAGTTCACCCTTAACTCTAGACATATAATCACTCAAGTGTCCAATCATATAAGCATTACTCTTCAATTGTCTACCAACATAGGCATTGAAATTTTCTTGTCTAGCCATAAAGTCATCAAACTCATCCAAGCATTGGCTAGCAAACTTAGTAGACGGGATTTCAACTTTATCATATCTATAGAGAGAATTTACCTTTACTACCTATGTCGGGTTATCAAGACCATGTAATTCTTCGATAGGTGGTATATTAAGGCCATGTATTTCTTCAACAGGAGGTAAATTCTTAACATCTTCAGCTTTAATACCTTTCTCTTTCATAGATTTCTTTGCCTCTTGCATATCTTCAGGACTGAGAAATAGAACACCTCTCTTCTTCGGAGTTGGCTTAGGAGTTGGCTCAGGAGTTGGCTCAGGAAGTGTCCAATTATTTTCATTAGTCAACATATTATTCAATAGCAATTCAGCTTGATCGACCGTTCTTTCCCTGAAAACACAACCATCACATCTATCCAGGTGGTCCTTGGAAGCATCGGTTAGTCCATTACAAAAGATATCAAGCATTTCATTTTTCTTAAGAGGATGATCAGGCAAAGAATTAAGTAATCGGAGAAGCCTCCCCCAAGCTTGTGGGAAACTCTCTTCTTTAATTTGCACAAAATTATATATTTCCCTCAAGGCTGCTTGTTTCTTATGAGCCGGGAAATATTTAGCAGAGAAGTAATAAATCATATCCTGGGGACTGCGCACACAACCAGGATCAAGAGAACTAAACCAAGTTTTAGCATAACCCTTTAATGAGAACGGGAAAATCTTAAGGATATAGTAGTAGCGAGATTTCTCATCATTAGTGAATAGGGTGGCTATATCATACAATTTAGTAAGATGTGCCACAACAGTTTCAGATTCATAGCCATAAAAAGGATCAGATTCAACCAAAGTAATTATCTCAGGGTCGACAAAGAAATCATAATCCTTATCAGTAACACAAATAGGTGAAGTAGCAAAAGCAGGGTCATGTTTCATTCTAGTATTTAGAGACTTTTGTTTCATCTTAGCTAATAATTTCTTAAGATCAGATCTATCATTGCAAGCAAGAAAATCTCTAGCAGTTTCCTCATCCATAACATAGCCCTCAGGCACAACATGCAATTCATATCTAGGGGGAGAATCTTCATCATCACTTTCATAAATATTATTAGTTTTAATAATTTCATTCTCTCTGGCCCTAGCAAGTTGTTCATCAAGAAATTCACCTAATGGCACAACACTATCAAGCACAAAAGTAGTTTCATCATAAGCATCATGCATAGAAGAAGTGGCATCATTAATAACATGCAACATATCAGAATTAATAGCAGAAGCAGGTTTAGGTGTCGCAAGTTTACTCATAATAGAAGGAGAATCAAGTGCAGAGCTAGATGGCAGTTCCTTACCTCCCCTCATAGTTAAGGGATAAATCTTAGTTCTTTCGTCTTTCAAGTTAGTCATAGTGACCAGCAGATATAAATCCCAAATAACTCAAAGAATAGAGCTATGCTCCCCGGCAACAGCGCCAGAAAATAGTCTTGATGACCCACAAGTATAGGGGATCGCAACAATTTTCGAGGGTAGAGTATTCAATCCAAATTTATTGATTCGACACAAGGGGAGCCAAAGAATATTCTCAAGTATTAGCAGTTGAGTTGCCAATTCAACCACACCTGGATAACTTAGTATCTGTAGCAAAGTATTTAGTAACAAAGTAATATGGAAGTAACGGTAACAATAGCAAAAGTAACAGTAGCAATTTTGTAGTAATTGTAAAAGTAGCAACGATAAAGTAACTAACCAAAGAGCTATATGTAAAAAGCTCGTAGGCATTGGATCAATGATGGATAATTATGTCGGATGCAATTCCTCATGTAATAGTTATAACATAGGGTGACACAGAACTAGCTCCAGTTCATCAATGTAAAATAGGCATGTATTCCAAATATAGTCATACGTGCTTATGGAAAAGAACTTGCATGACATCTTTTGTCCTACCCTCCGGTGGCAGTGGGGTCCTATTGGAAACTAAGAGATATTAAGGCCTCCTTTTAATAGAGTACCAGACCAAAGCATTAACACTTAGTGAATACATGAACTCCTCAAACTACGGTCATCACCGGTAAGTATCCCGATTATTGTCACTTCGGGGTTAACGGATCATAACACATAATAGGTGACTATAGACTTGCAAGATAGGATCAAGAACTCACATATATTCATGAAAACGTAATAGGTTCAGATCTGAAATCATGGCACTCGAGCCCTAGTGACAAGCATTAAGCATAGCAAAGTCATTGCAACATCAATCTCAGAACATAGTGGATACTAGGGATCAAACCCTAACAAAACTAACTTGATTACATGGTAAATCTCATCCAACCCATCACCGTCCAGCAAGCCTACGATGGAATTACTCATGCACGGCGGTGAGCATCATGAAATTGGTGATGGCGGATGGTTGATGATGACGACAGCGATGGATTCCCCTCTCCGGAGCCCCGAACGGACTCCAGATCAGCCCTCCCGAGAGAGTTTAGGGCTTGGCGGCAGCTCCATATCATAAAAGATGATGAATCTTTCTCTTTGATTTTTTTCTCCCCAAACGTGAATATATGGAATTGGAGTTGAGGTCGGTGGAGCTTCAGGGGGCCCACGAGGCAGGGGGCGCGCCCTGGGGGGGCACCCTTGTGGACAGGGTGTGCCCCCTTGACGTTGATTGTTTCGCCAATATTTTTTATTAAATCCAAAAAGTTGCTCCGTGGATTTTCAGGTCATTCCGAGAAGTTTTATTTCTGCACAAAAATAACACCATGGCAGTTATGCTAAAAACAGCGCCAGTCCGGGTTAGTACCATTCAAATCATGCAAGTTAGAGTCCAAAACAAGTGCAAAAGTGTTTTGAAAAGTAGATACGACAGAGACATATCAGGCCACTATAAATAGGACTAGCCACCACCATAGAAGGGGGGTGAGAACAAGTAGAGCTAGCATACACCATCCTAGCTCAAAACACCTCACCTCCTGAGGCTTGTTCATCCGCTGTACCAGTTCATCCATAACCCTTCGAGGCAATCCACCACACCACACTGGATTACGGTATTACACCACAATGGTGGCCCGAACTAGTATAAATCTCTGTGTCTTTGTGTCTCTCTGAGCTCGATGTGCTAGGCTTAGGAGGATCGCGAGTAGGGAGGCTGGGCAGGCTGAGATCTCTGCACGCACCCCAGAGTTCAAACTCTCTAGGGTTGCCAGATCCCTAAATCTGACATTTGGTGCGCCAGGTAGGGGTGCATCGAAATCTTCTTCCTCGACCTCTAGATCGTGCCACTGACTCCTATGGCGAGCGCTTCTCCATCAGCCCGGTCGACGTGCGTTCCCAAAGAAGCACCGAGACTGCGCTGCTTCACCCTCTCCCTGCAGCAGGTGCAGTGGCCGCCCAAGTTCCAGCCGGAGAGGCCGCCATGCTACAGGGGGGGGGGTAGATCCGACCCCCTTTCTTCAAGCATACGAGGAGGCAGTTTGGGCGGCCGGCAGAGACGACCAGGCGAAGGCTCACTAGCTCCCCATAGCCCTTGTAGGCGCGCCATGCGCCTGGTTGCTTAACTTGCCGGCATCTTCTGTGGCCTCCTGGGAGGAGCTGCGCGACCTCTTCCTCACCCACTACGCGGCACCGGCGCCCCCGGTAGCTCTCCTAGGTGGCTCGCAGGCACCACCTTCCGACCGCCACATCAAGCAGTCCTGCCGGCGGGCATTAGCCACTCAGGCGAGCTTGGGGGCGCCCCCGGGCTGGGCGGCGCCCCAAGCCGACCTCACCTTTAGTCCCAAGGATCACCCTATCTCACCGACGGGAGCAGGCGCGCTCCCAATGCTCTACACCCCCACCATCTGCCATATGGCGATCACCAGGACCGTTATCGACGGTGGAGCCGGCCTCAACGAGCTTTCCCCAGAGGCGTTCGGCCTACTCCATGTGCCGCCCAGCCGACTCTGCCCCTCCAAGCCCTTCTCCGGGGTCGGTGGCGGCTCCAGCAGGCCCCTGGGGTAGATCCGTCTCCCTGTCACCTTCGGGACCCATGACAATTACCGCACCAAACTCATCGACTTCGACATCGCCAAGATCGACCTTCCGTACAATGCTATTCTGGGATACCCGGCCTTGGCTCAGTTTATGGCTGCGATCCACCCCGCGTCCAACCTCATGAAGATGCCTGACAACAACGGTGTCCTCGTGGTGGCAGGGGACAGCAAAGGCGCACTGCAGGCCCTCAAGCTCGCCTTTAGGACAGCCGCGTCCGCGCTACCTGGCAAGAAGAAGGGTCAGGAGGCCCCAGAAGCAGCGCCAACCAAGAAGAAGCAGTTGTTCTCCCAAGACCGAGCCGAGACGAAGCAAGTGCCGATCTGCAAGGATAGGACGGCCAGCGCCACCTTCACCATAGGGGCTAGCCTCCCTCTGGATCAAGAGGAAGCATTGATCAACTTTTTGCGAGCCAACAAGGATGTATTCACTTGGGAACCCAAACACCTGGCCTGGGTCCCAAGGGGGATAATCGAGCAACACCTTAGGGTATGTCCAAATGTGCGGCCAGAGTAAAGCAGAAGGCTCGCCGTCAGTCCACCGAGAAGCAGGCCTTCATTGTCCAGGAAACCCGTAAGCTGCAAGCCGCAGGGGTCATCAGAGAGTTACGGTACCCAGAGTGGCTGGCGAATCCTGTCATCGTCCCCAAGAAAGGAGGGAAGGAGCGCATGTGTGTCGACTTCACCAACCTCAACAAGGCCTGCCTGCAAGATCCATTCCCGCTCCCTCGCATCGACTAGATAGTCGACTCCACCGCCGAGTGCGACCTGTTGTGCTTCCTTGATGCCTTCTCCGACTACCACCAGATCAAGATGGCCGCGGAGGATGTGGAGAAAACGACATTCCTCACCCCGTGCAGGGTGTACTGTTACACCTGCATGCCCTTCGGGCTGAGTAATGCTGGGGCAACCTTCTAGCGATTGATGCACATCGCCCTGGGTTTGCAGCTCAGGAGGAACACAAAGGCCTATGTTGACAATATAGTGGTGAAGTCTCGGGAGGCTAGGACTCTGATAGAAGATCTAGAGGAGACGTCCGCCAGCCTGCGCAGGGTGGATCTTCGGCTTAACCCCGAGAAGTGTCTGTTTGGGGTCCCTTCTAGCAAGTTGTTGGGCTTCCTGGTGTCAGATAGGGGGATCGAGGCCAACCAGGAGAAGGTCAAGGCGATAGAGGACATGAACCCCCCACAGACCCTGAAGAAGATGCAGAAGCTGGCTGGCTGCGTAACCTCACTTGGGCGTTTCATTTCCAAGTTGTGGGAGCGCGCCCTTCCGTTTTTCAAGCTGATGAAGAGGAAGGAGCCTTTCGAGTGGACCCCAGAGGCAGACGCAGCTTTCCAGGACCTCAAAAGATATTTGACCAGCCCTCTGGTGATGGTGGCACCACGCCCTCTCGAGCCTTTGGTGCTCTATCTGGCAGCAACCGCGCACTCAGCCAGCGCTGCCCTGGTGGCGCTAAGGAAGGAACACCCGATCAAGAAGGCTCAGTCGGATGGACAACCGTCAAGCAAGGCACAGTACCCTCAGGGCGAGGCACCTAGGGTCGCGACCAGCGCGGTGGACGACATTCCTCCTGAGGCCACAATTGATCCCGTGGCTATCAAAGCTCCTGAGGATGGGCCTCCTGAGGACATGGAGGACCTGTGCCCTCGTGAAGAACAATATTCCGCTCATGCCTCCCCCTCATTGAGCACCCTATCTACTTTGTCAGCACAGTACAGAGGGAGGCCCGGGCGCGCTACCCCATGCCCCAGAAGCTCTTGCTCGCACTCCTAATTGCCTCCAGGAAGCCGCGCCACTACTTTCAAGGCCATCCCATCAAGGTAGTTTAAGCGTACCCGTTGGAGAGGGTGCTCTGGAGCCCGAACGCAGCTGGGCGAGTTATTGAATGGAACATTGAGCTTCAAGCATTCAATCTCGAGTTCAGCACCACCAGGGTCATCAAGGGCGCGGCCCTCATGGACTTCGTGGTTGAATGGACTGATGCTCATGACCATGGAGTGGGCGAGGCCTGCTCCCTCCTGCCAGGAGACGAAGAGCTAGACGGATGGATCATGTACTTCGACGAGGCGTTTGCGCGACAAGGCGCAGGAGCGGGGGCCATCCTCATCTCACCTACCAAGGACAAGCTCTGTTACGCAGTGCAACTCTGCTTTTAGCATGGTGAGAAGGTATCCAACAACATTGCAGAATTCAAAGGCATGCTCGCCGGGCTCAGGGCCATAGCCGCGCTGGGAGTAAAGTGCCTCACCATCAAGGGCGACTCTCAGCTTCTCGTCAACTTCTCCAACAAAGAATACACTCCCAAGGACGAGCACATGGAGGCGTACCTAGAGGAGGTGCGCAAGATGGAGAAGCAGTTCATGGGCATGGAGCTGCAGCGCGTGCCGGACGGGACAAACAAGGAAGCAGACGACATCGCCAAAAGAGCCTCTCGTAGGCTCCCTCTGGAGCCGGGGGTGTTTGAGGAGCGGCTCTTCAAGCCGTCTGCGACCCCAGACATCACGACCCCAGCACCACCTCCGGAGGACTTGCCACGGGCACCCGGGATGGGCGCCCCAGCCTGTGGTCGCCCCTCGGGAGCCCGCCTGCTGCTCACGCTTGAGCCTCAGGAGGGGTGCTAGACCGAAGAGTTCAAGACGCACTTGCTTCAAGGGACCCTGCCAGAGCAGGAGGAGGACGCCGAGCGCGTGGCCCGCCAGGCCACCGTGTACTGCATCAAGGATGGTGAGTTATATTGCAGGAGGCCCAATGACGTTTTGTTGCGGTGCATATCCAGGTAATAGGGGCTCGAGCTGCTAGAAGACATACACGGTGGGGACTGCGGGCATCATTCCTCGTCGCGCACTCTGGTGGGCAAGGCGTTCCATAGAGGCTTCTACTAGCCCACCGCGCTCAACGATGCTACAGAGCTGGTGCGCTCTTGTGAAGCATGCCAGTTTCACGCCAAGCAGATCGACCAGCCCGCGCAGGGCCTCCAGACGATTCCGCTCACGTGGCCATTCATGGTTTGGGGGCTGGACATCTTGGGACCGTTCCCTCGAGCGCCAGGGGGCTACCGATACCTCTACGTCGCCATCGACAAGTTCACCAAGTGGGTGGAAGTAGAAGCCGTGCGCACCATCCCAACTGGGTCAGCCGTCAAGTTCATCAAGGGAATTGTGAGCCGGTTTGGGGTCCCCAATCGCATCATCACCGACAACGGCTCGCAGTTCACCAGCAACCTTTTCAAAACATATTGTGCTAACCTTGGAACACAGATCTAATATGCCTCAGTAGCGCACCCACGGAGCAATGGACAGGCTGAGAGAGCCAATGCGGAAGTCCTGAGGGCAGTCCGGACCTTCAAGAAGAAGCTTGAGGCCTGCGGCAGGGGCTGGCTCGACGAGCTGCAGTCCGTGCTGTGGTCCATCCGCACCACCGCGACCAAGCCAACAGGAAAAACACCATTCTTCCTCGTCTATGGAGCAGAAGTGGTTCTCCCTCACGAGGTCAAACATTGTTCCACGTGCATCCTGGCGTTCGATGAGACGCAACAGGACGCCACGCGGAGTATGGATCTTGTGCTGGGGGAGGAATGCCGCCGTCAAGCCTCGCTCCAAGCAGCGAGGTACCAGCAGGCGCTGCGGCGGTACCACTGCCGCAACATTTGCTCCAGGATGTTAGAGGTGGGCGACCTTGTCCTGAGGTGGGTGCTCTCCAGGGAGGGGTTGCACAAGATCTCTCCCATGTGGGAGGGCCCGTTTAGGATTGCCCGTGTCTCTAGGCCTGGCGCCGCGCGCCTGGAGACACAGGACAGGGTCCCCATCCAGAACGCCTGGAACATCCAGCACCTGCAGAAGTTCTACCGCTGAAGAAAGGCTCCGGCCTATGAAGCAAGGCTCCGACCTGTGAAGGTCTCGATTCGTGACACTCTCACGTAATAATGAGTGGGGCTGTACACGCCCCGGAGTCTCCTGAGAGCCGCCCTGGGGCCTCATGGGGGCTCCCTCCCACGTCCTAGTGGCAGCACTTAGCTCCACTCTGGTGAGAAGACTAGATTAGGTGCCGGATGCGGTTGTTCATTTACTTTCTGAAGTTGCTTGCAATTTTTTAGTAATCTTTCAATGGATTTGGTATTCTCGAACTCTGGCTCCTTGAGTTGCTTTCTTCCTGAGTTGTTTCTGCCTGAGGGCGTGAAGGAGGCGGTAGTCGCCCGTCGTTTCCTCTTGCGCACCTCGCGCGTGGGGCTAGGCAGGTGTGTGCGCCTCAGGCATGCCTTCGCGCGCACGCACGGCGCAAAACCCTTGTGTTTCGGCCTCGTCCTCGCGAGGAGCCCTCGGTCAAGCTCACGGGCACCAGCACACCTCATATCCATGCCTCTTAGGCAACGCGATGCTGTGCGTCAAGCTCAAGCTAATCTATGACAGGGGGCTCACACAAGAGGGAGTGAGCCGCTCGACATCTTTTTCTTTTTCTTCGAGAGCAGTCCTGCAGCGGCTCCGCGGCAGCTCCTGAGACCCCACGGCAAGGGGGCCCCGTCGAGTGCCTGAGGCCAAGCCTCGTGAGGTGGCAAACTACTACGTACATACCAAGGTAAGTCATCCTACCCTTGCATACCAAGAGCACAAACATTACGACACAACATTAAGGCAACAAGCATAGCATAAGGGCATAACTGCCACGATTCATTACACACCCCAGCGGGGTACATGTCTTCTTTTTTTGAATTACAGGAGGAAGGAAAAGCTAAACAAGGGGGATCGAAAGCGTGCGAACCTGGCACCAGAACTACATCCTCAAGCAGCGCCTCAAGGTGCTGCTCTTGAGCCCAAGTTCGTCAGTCCCCAGCCTCACACTGGGCTCCTCTCCAGCTTCACTGGGGCGCCGCGGCGGGATGAACCACCGGCGTCCTCGACACTAGGACGACAACGTGGAGGCCAGTCGTAGCCACCGCTGCTCGAGCTCTCGTCCAAGGAAGAGCTGCCGTCACGGGAGGAGGAGCACGCGCCATCGAGACCAAGCTCGCCGTCGCCACCATTATCGTCGCTGCCGTCCTCCGGGCAGCACCCCATGCGGCGGCCGTTCTCCTTGAACACCCTCACGTAGAGGGTCGTCAGGCCGTCGTACTTGAACTGGAGGGTGCACCTTCCGCCCAGGCCACGCGCACGGGCGAAGGTCTACCAGCCGCGTGTCAGGACCACGCTGCCGGAGGCGGTGACGTCGGTGCCAACCCACGAAGTTCTACTGCAGCACCCGTCAGCCTGCAGCCAGAGGCCATCAGGCCCCAAAGAAGGTAGCTCGCCGGAGAAGAAGCGTAGGAGCCAGAGCAAGGTGCTAGCCGGGCTCTCCGACCACACCACAAACTCAGGGAGCATGTCCACGAGGAAAAGCGCGGCTGAGGCAGGCGCACGATCACGGCGCGCCTCCCTTCATCATGGGGGCTACTCCAAAGTCGGTGGCCCCCGCCGCGGGAAAAGGTGCCATTGTGGGCGCCTAGAGCAACGCCGCCTCTAGGGGGCGCACGCCCGCGCCCCCTGGAAGCTACCGGAGGGACCGCGGGGTGCTTGCGGGGACGGCCACGACCCCTCTTGGGAGGAGGAGAGGTCGGCCCCTCCTTGGAGGCCTTCCCCTTCTCGGTCACTGAAAACCTCTTCGGCGACGCCATGGGAGCAAGACAGAGAGGAGAAAAGCAGGCGGGAGCAAGACAAAGGAAAGATGGGCGGGGGGGGCTCTTCCCGTCCCTCACATTTATAGCCAAGGGAGGCCAACCACCGGCCTCCATGACCTCGCACCATCATGACCGTCTGCATGCCGCATCGACCAGTCAAGTCAAGCAGTTGCCGAGGCAGCGTGGGGAAGAGGAGTCGCCCACGTCCCATCAATCGCCACGCGTAATCAAGGACGTAGGCGGTTAGGGCCCGCGGCGCTCCGCACTTGCCCATTGGCTTCGCCTGGAAGCCATGTCCGAGCGTGACTTGGGCCCGGGGGCTACTGTTGGCGTCCTAGATTCGGGGGTATCCAGCCCTGCCTGCCTGTGGCCCACCACATGGCTTCATAGATGGCCTGGTACGGCCTGGCATCAACACCAACACCGCAAGACCCTCACGAGAGGCCAAGCCTCACGAGGTGGACGACACCAAGACCCCCGAAGGGAGCGGCCTCCTCAGGAGGGCTCCTGAGGGGCGGAGAGTTCTATGCAAGTTATCTCACAAGGCTCAGCTGGCGTGAGCTGTGACGACCAAGGCCAGGCGGGCGCCAGGCGGTCGTAGAGCGCATGTTTCCTCTTTGATGCAAGGGAGGCAAGCCACACACGTGGAGTCCTAAGGAATCAGCCAAAGGTTTCCATTTCAGTGCAATGAGACCAGGACTGCCAGGACGGCCGGACGAAGGCCATCGACATGCCCACCGCAGCGTCACGACTAGAGGCTTTTCGCAGGCGAAGACTACTTTTGTCAAGATAGACTGTACTACTCGTCCCCTTTCAAATCCAGCCATTGTGGGATCCCTTCCCGCTCATATTTGGGAAGGGGACCGAGGCCACTATAAATAGGACTAACCACCACCATAGAAGGGGGATGAGAACAAGTAGAGCTAGCATACACCACCCCAGATCAAGAACACCTCACCTCCTGAGGCTTGTTCATCCACTATACTAGTTCATCCATAGCCCTTCGAGGCAATCCACCACACCACACTGGATTAGGGTATTACACCACAACGGTGACCCGAACCAGTATAAATCTTTGTGTCTTTGTATCTCTCTGAGCTTGACGCGCTAGGCTTAGGAGGATCGCGAGTAGGCAGGTTGGGTAGGTTGAGATCTCCGCACGCACCAAAGAGTTCGAACCTCTCAAGGGTTGTCGGATCCCTAAATCTGACAGATTTGTTCCTTCCTAGTTGATAAAGTGATTCACAATATACTTTGAAGTACTATCCGATCTTCCGATAATCCTCTCCAACTATTGCTCTGCATATACTTGTCTGCTTGCATTATGGTTACTTCCATATGTCTAGCAATACTCATTAGCATCCTCTGTAATCATAATTTCGAGCATTTGATTCGATTTGTTTGTGAATGCTCGTGATCACCAGTCCTGCTTAAAATTCTTCCCTTGATTCAGACGTCACCCCAGACATGAGCTGATTCTCAACCTATCAAATTGCCATGGATTATACCCCTTAGCCTATTCAACCTATCCATCCTTAATCAGAGTGTTTGCTTCTGATCCCTTGAATTGGAAATCTTAATTTCGTTACATTTGAGCTTTGAACTAGTCAGTTGTTTCTATAATCTAATCTCCTTGCATTCCTTCTTCTTCTGGTTGAGTACCGATGCTCACATCTAATCCATTGTGAACCACCAGATCTATTATTGGGTTAGTATCTGATAGTGTCTTTCATATTAAACCCTCTTGTTAGTTGTTTCCTTGATACATAATGCCTTTGGTAAATTGTATCATCTCCTTTCGTCAAACATGCTCTGCTTCCGAGCTTGTGTTATTTACTCCCGAAAATTACGGTATATGTTCCTAAGATACCCCGATGGGTTGAACCTATGCCTTCCATAATCTGTGTGAGCCCGGAAACTTCTATGCCTACTCTACTGGTGTTATGCCAGCTAAAATCTCAACGCTACAACTTCTTCGAATACGAGAAATGAATGGAAGGTTGTGCATTAGAGAAGTGGGAGTCAACCTTGAACCTTTGCGTTCATGCCCATGGACCTGATGTGGAACTTATCATGGAAGCTTCTTGTTATTATAATAATCACCTTGTGATAAGTTCATCTTGTATATATATTTGGTCCTTTGCAACTGTGGTTTCGACCTTATTGTTCTCATTTG
The DNA here is from genome assembly GCF_002162155.2 of Triticum dicoccoides. NCBI lineage: Eukaryota > Viridiplantae > Streptophyta > Magnoliopsida > Poales > Poaceae > Triticum > Triticum dicoccoides. The sequence goes on along the minus strand of NC_041391.1, from coordinate 209,624,870 downwards.
ATTCCATTTACTGGATAAGTTAAAGTACTTGTCTTCTACAGATCATTTCACTCTCCAACCTCTACTTTGATCTAACTTCGAATATTACCCTCTGGTATCTCAAGAATACCATGGAACTACATAACCTCTTATGAGTTCTTCATCAACTATTGTTTCTCGCTGACTCAAATTTTCCACGGGTTCTGAGTTGTTAGACACTCGAGGACACCGATAACTGATTCGAGGCTATACTTTCCTTTCCATTATTTTGTTTAACCTTTCTTGTAACCTAACATATCTGAGCAGTGATAATTCTCTTCTTAGGTATACACCTCAGTGTACAAACTCGGTCGGTAAGATCTTGTTACTATTGTTGATGGCATTCTGGTAGCCACCAATGGACGAGAACTTTGCCTATTGGTCCGTCTCGCCTTGTGAGCAGGAAAATGGTTCTCTTCATCCCTCGCCCTTGGTACCAATGTTGTTGCCGACATAATTGACAGTCTATGCTCTGACATGCCTTGCTATCAGCGCCCTTCCTACTTTTAACCCACATGGTGGGCCCATAACCCACAGTTCCACAGGATCGAAACATGACTCTCCTGTACATCCCTATTTTCCAAAACTGTCCCTCGCGCTTGGCTTCGTAAGTAGATCACGAGCCACCTTCCTAGTGATCTATTCTGGTATCAGACGCAATAGTTATCCCCATTGGTCTAAACCCCTTTCACCCTCTGTTTCAGGCAACAAACGATTGCCTACCCGCTTGAAGCTTCTTATGGCACCTTCTTACCTTGCTCTCAATGGCTTTCTTGAATTTCAACTCGAGAGATGCCTCTATGCCACGTTCACTGAGATAGTCCCCAGGTACCTATCTTGTGTTGAGCTCCGTCCTTCCCGAGTCTTTCCCCCTTACTCCACCCCTTAAATCTCGGGACGACATTTCTTGTAGTGGAGGAGAATTGTGATGCCCGGATAATTAAGCTATAGTAACCCTCTACTAATGATGCCACGTCACCACAGTTACTGTTGATAAACTCGCGTTGATTCAAAGCCCATTCAAATTCAAATTTAAAATCAAGTCAAACTTTAAAAGTTTTCAAATGTTAAAACTAAAATGTTCACCTTATCCTATAAATTCCCCTGATCTTTATCAAGTTGAAACCAACCTCATTTGATTTCCCAAAATGCCCATGGGAATTAATTTAGTGGTCCAACAAATTTATATTGGCCTTTTCAATTTCTAAAATTGGCTGAACAACTCCTTTTGGCCCCAAACTTTTTGTTCCATCTCAAGGTATTGTGTTAGATTTATGTGCCAAGTTTTGTTCAAAACAAAACTCTTTTGGTACAAAAGGAAAATGCAAAACCAAGGAAAAAATAAAAAGAGTTAAACAAAAGAAAAAGGGAAAAGGAAAGGGCCCCGCCACAAGTGCACAATAACATGCCAAATCCACCCGAGCCTAATTTCCCCCTGCCTTCTTCTTCCCCTGTTCAACCCTGGCATGCTGGACGCCAGTCGATCATCCACCTCCTAGATCATCACGCATCGAGCATCCGACGCCTCCCCATGCGATAAGGATGCCAGCGGACCCGTTGGGCGAACCCTAGCCCTTATTCCCTCCCCCTCCACGCCGCCTTCTTCCTCCTTGTGCAGAGCCGAGCATAGACGTTGCCATGCCATCTCTAATTCATGCCCAGGAGCCACCCCAAGTTGCGTAGAGATGTGAGGAGCCGCGCCATCCTCGACTTCGCACTCTACACGCATGGATTCAAGCTGGACGCTGCAGGATCGAGCTTCTTCTTCAGCTTCGGCTGCCGCCGCTGCATCTCGTCGATCTGTAGCACTACAACCACCCGTGTGAGCACCGCTGCAGATACCCCTCTAATTGACCCCTAGTTCCACCTAAGCTAGTTCCCCCACTGTAACCGCCGTGCCCGTATGCGAGGCCATTGGAGCTCGTGCTCCCAAATGCCTCTGGTCGTGTCCCCGTTCCCGCACCCGCGCTGCAGCGCGCGCCCCATGCCCATCTGTCGCTGCTGCCGTGCACCCCGCCCCCTCGCCTGCGCCCCTGCCCGCGTCGTGACCCGCCACTTCCCTGCCCCCCTCGCCGTATACTGCCGCAGCTGCTGCTGCCCTGGTGACCCCGCCGCAGCCACGTTATTGCTGCTCTCGCCGCACTGTTATGTTGTGCCCGCAACCGCCACCACACTCCCTCTACTGCCTCCCTTCACCGTCGCAGCCTCCCGTGCACCCGCTCATTGCCGTGCTGCCCACCTCCGCCTGCGCCGCCGGCTGTTCCGCTGCCACGTGCGTCCCTCGTCCCCTGCGCCGCGCCTACCGTGTTGCGCCGATCGCCGCCTAGCCGCGCCCCCGCCAGCGCCCACACGCGCCGCCCACCGCCGCTCCCCCGTGCACCGCTCCGCTGCCTTGTTCTAGCCAGCGGCCACGCCCAGCTCCCCCACATCGCTTGGGCAGGCTACACCCGCACCCCAGGGCTCCGCCCGATTTCGCCCGCGCCCGCTACCTGCTAACCCTGCCCGGTAGGCCCCTGTGTCTATGACACATAAGGCCCACCTTTAAAAAAATAATTAAAATATATAATTAATTAGTTAATTAAGTTAATTAAAATTGGTTTAATTAAACTGATTATGCGGTTAGCCTAATTAAACAACTAATTAGCGAATGTGTGTATGACAGGGGGCCCCACCCCCTGTTGACCAGTCAAATGATGACTGGTCAACTGGGACCCCCTGGCCCACCTGTCAGCCCCTCGGTACACTTTTGTGTACCCTGAGCTGGGTGTCTCTAGCATTTTAGCTTTTTTCGAATTAAATTAAATTCTAGAATGTTGTTAAAAGTTTGAAAATTCATAGAAAATTATCCGTAGCTCGGATGAAAATACTTTGTACATGAAAGTTGCTCCGAAAGATGAGATGAATCTAAATACGCGGCCCGTTCGTGTGCCACACATCCCTAGAATAGCTGTCGGCTTTAGGGTTACGGCAAAACCCATGAGGTTCAAACACTGGGATGCGCGCAAAGATTTCCCCCTATCGAATCTTGCCCTCAGCCTCGCCGCGATCTCTAAGCTTAGCTCGATGAACTCACAACACAAGAGACATAAGATTTATACTGGTTTGGGCCACCGTTGTGGTGTAATATACCCTACTCCAGTGTGGTGGTGATGGATTGCCTCTTGGGTTGATGATGAACATTTACAGGGGAGAACAGCCTCCTGAGGAGAGGTGTTCTTGTGCTTGGTGGATGCGAGGATGAATTGAGTTCGTTCCGGTCTTGTTCCCGATCTCTCCCCTCTCTTCCGGTCTGTGGTGGCTAGCCCTATTTATAGAGGCCCTGGTCCTCTCCCCAAATATTGAGCGGGAAGAGATCCAACAACGGCCAATTTGAAAGGGGACAACTAGTACAAGCTATCATGACTAAAGGTGTCTTCGCCTGTCAAAGGCGCTGGTGGTGATGCCGTCTTGGACTCTACGATGACCTCCGTCGTGCCATCCTGCTGGTCTTGGTCTTGTTGCACTGATATGGAAACCTTTGCCTGATGCCTCGATACTCCACGCCTGCGCTTGCCCCTTTAGCACCAAAGGGGAAACGAGGACACTGCGCATGCTGGCGCCCGCCTGGCCTTGGTCGTCATGCCTTGCGTCACGGTAACCTCATGAGGTACCCCTTGCCTTGATCTCTCTACCCCCTCACGAGCCTGCCTGGTGAGGCCACTCCTGAGGAGGTCTTGTGTCATCTGCCTCACGAGGCTTGGCCCCTCGCGAGGGTCTTGAGTGTTGGTTGACGAAGATGGGTCGTACTGGGCCGCTGGTGGAGCCACACCATGGGCCACAGGCAGGCAAGTCTAGGGACCCCTGTTCCCAAAACACCGACAGTAGCCCCCGGGCCCAAGTCGCGCTCGGACTTGGCTTAGCGGTGAAGCCAAAGGGCAAGTGCGGAGCGCCGCGGGCCCCAACAGCCTGCGGCCTTGGTCGACACGTGGTGACTGATTGGATGTGGTGTCTTTGCTTCCCCATGCTGCCTCGGCAGCTGCCTGTTTGACAAAAGGCTGGCGCGTGTGTCGGTGTCAAAACCGGCGGATCTCGGGTAAGGGGACCGAACTGTGCGTCTAAGGCTAATGGTAACAGGATGCTGGGGACACGATGTTTACCCAGGTTCAGGCCCTCTCGATGGAGGTAATACACTACTTCCTGCTTGATTGATCTTGATGATATGAGTATTACAAGAGTTGATCTACCACGAGATCGTAGAGGCTAAACCCTAGAAGCTAGCCTATGATTATGATTTTTGACCTTGTCCTACGAACTAAACCCTCCGGTTTATATGGACACCGGAGGGGGCTAGGGTTACACAGAGTCGGTTACAGAGAAGGAGATCTAACATCCGAATCGCCAAGCTTGCCTTCCACACAAAGGTGAGTCCCACCCGGACACAGGACGTAGTCTTGAATCTTGTATCTTCATAGTCCAACAGGTCGGCCAGAGGATATAGTCTGGCTGCCCGGATACCCCCTAATCCAGGACTCCCTCAGTAGCCCCTGAACCAGGCTTCAATGACGATGAGTCCGGCGTGAAGATTGTCTTCGGCATTGCAAGGCGGGTTCCATCTCCGAATACTCCATAGAAGATTCTGAACACAAGGATCATGTCCGGCTCTGCGAAATAATTTCCACATACCACCGTAGAGAGCACAATACTTCATAAATCTAATCTGCTGACAATTTTTCATAGCATGTCCTCACGCCGCGGCCCGGTTTAATATGAACTGTTTTTCCCAACCTGCAATGACACGCGCTGCAAGGCGGTTTTATTGGCACGTCTTGTCGAAGTAGAGATCATGTCCCCCTTATCACGGGATTCTCATCAATACGGGTGTGGGTAACCCAACTACGCCTGTTGGTATGACTCCTTGTTTTTAGGCAAGTCCCAAACGGTTACGCTGAGGACGCTTGATATTCACCCCCTTTATAGAGGGACCGAGGTCTATCCCTTTCTGCCCACGCTTCCTCCTTTCCGCACCTCGAGTTCCAACACCCAAATCTCGAGCTTAAGCACTTCGGATCTTCAATCATGTCCGGATCCAACCTTCAAGGCCGGTGGATGGCCTCCTCTGTCACAGAGGAGGACATTGCGAAGCTCAGGGAGGCCAGATATCTGACTGCCGACATCAAGAACGGGCTTCCTGCTCCAGGGCAGGTCATCCCCACTCCCAAACCCAACGAGAGCATTGTATTTTTTTCCCACTTCCTCCGAAGCTTAGGCTTTAGTCTTGATCCCTCCGTGAGAGGGCTCATGTTCTATTACGGGCTAGATTTTCATGATCTAGCTCCGGATTCCATCTTTCACATCTCGTCATTTATCATCGTGTGCGAAGCCTTCCTCCACATCACCCCACACTTTGACTTATGGCTCAGGACCTTCAATGTAAAGCCGAAGGTGATCGATGGGCGACACACAAAGTGCGGGGGCGCTGTAATAAGCAAAAACACCGATGACCCACGGCCAGAAGGTTCCTTCCTAGAGGTGTCCGATTTATGGCAACGGAGGTGGTTCTACATCACAACTCCCCGAGGCATAAAGTGGGGGGCTACCCCTGCCTTCCGCTTGGGCCCTCCACCTCAACTGGCGTCATGGGCCAACGTGGGACTAGACTGGGGGCCTGCTAATGATGTACCAACATTGCAGAGCCGTATTCGGGAGCTTCTTGACAGGGATATCAGCCTCGTCAAAATAATTCAGGTAATGCTAGTTCGACGGGCCCTGCCGTGCAAACGTTTACCTCTCCGGATGTGGGAGTTCAACCCAGAAGGACCACGAACTATTCATCACTTCTTCGACATGACGCTCGAAGGGATGTATAGGTTATTCTTCGGACCACGAATAAAGTGTCCGGATACCACCGAGGATGCGGGCCTAAGCTGCAATCGCCTAGATACCCAAGTAAGTAACCCTGTAACCGAACACTCTGTTTATATTTATCACAAAATTATTCTAAAAACTATCCGCGACCAGGATTGGCTTAGCAAGGCGGAGAGGATCAGGTGTTCGGCCCCACTTCCCGAAGGCTCGCCGAATCTTGCGATAGCCAGGATGCTTAGACGTGCACTAAGTCAAGTGCCATCGGGGAAAGATGAAGGGAAGAGTAGAGAGCCGATAACGAGCTTCACACATTGTACATCCAAACCGGGGGGATTAATGTCTCCACAAAGGAGGATAATCGGGGAGGTGAATCTAAGGTTCCCTCCCCCCGCGGGAGGAAAAGGGCCGCCTCTGAAGACTTGGGAACGGAGGTGCCTAAACAAGGGAAGAAAACTTCGCCGGTGGGCCCTGCCCCAGAGGGCGTCCTCACCGTGCAACGCCCGCAAACGGGCCAGCCCTCCACCAAGCTGTAACTTAATTAAAAGTATTTTAATAGATATACGCTGCTTTTTCCTCTGGGAGGAATAACCAAGATCTATCTCTTGCAATTCGGCTAGTAGCCCTTCGCAACAGAGTTCGTCTTCGGGTGATCTTCTTGCGGAGATGATGGAGAGTGAAACTCCACCTGCCTCCCCGCCCCACGGGGCAGGCGACCCCAAGGTGTCGTCATGGAGGATTCCTGATCCTTCAAGGCTAGAAGTCAATGCTTCGGCGACCCAAAGCCTGGAGTGTCCGGCTCCCAGGGAGGGTAATAGGAAGAGTCCGGAACTTTCCAACGCTCAGCCGGACACACTGACGGGGCTTCTGGAACGAGCTGCTCTCTCAGAGGATCATCGTACTTTAATGGGTGTGGTGTTTGAGAAGATTTCGTCTGCCAAATGCGGGTTAAATGAAGCTTTTACGAGCCAGCTCAAAGGCTTTGAGGTACGCAACGAAATTCGTAATCTTCCGGTTGTACCGCACATGCTAGGTGTGCTCCATATAGATAGTATCCCCTGAGACTCTGGTTGCCAGCCCTAGGCGGCAAACGGAGGATCACATTCCCAAATAGTGATCGCACTGTATTATGTGCAGATGGCTAAGGGTCCGGCTATTGACCGGTCTGCTGAATTCACCGAACTGAGGTGACAGCTTGATGTGGCGGATGCCGACATCGCGCTTGTGAACAAGCGACTTGATGAGTCACAGGGTATGTGCTCTTTTTCTCATTGTTAGTAAATATTAAGAGGAGTGTGGTTCTAATATAGTATGTTGTGGCTGCAGATGCAGCTACTGTCGTGGAGGCCCTGAGGGCGGAACTTGCCCTAGCCAAAGGAACAAGCCAGGGTAAGCAATGCGGCTGCCCTGAAGGCGGCCAAGGAGTTGAGAGCCGAACAGGCTGCTCATCGCCGGAGCAAGGATAAAATAGTCAAGATGCCTGTGGAGCTGAAAGATGCTGCCGGCCGATATGAACTCTTTGAAAAGGAGAACCAAGCGAAAGTGGCTAACCTGAAGAAGGCCTTGGATGCAACCAAGGAGACACGCTCTAAAGTCAGAGCTGTGCGGGAGGAGCTTCAACAAGCCAGAAATATCGCGGCTGGGAATTCCTATTTGGTGCGGATGAAGTTCGTAGATCCAAAGTATGCTCCTATGGATCAGCTATAGAGTGCAGCGGACGCATATGCGGACCTAGCGAAAAATACCGCTGATGCGACCAAGTTCTTCAAGGATCAGAAATATCATGAGGTGGAAAGGTTGTTCTGGTCGCAGTTCAGTGCTCCGACGCGTCCATTGCCGTTGAATGAAAGGATGGTCGCTTGGGCCGAGCTCCATAGGTTGTCCGGTTTTGCAATGAGATCTGTCATAGATCATCTTTGGCCGAAGGGACCAAGGCCAGACAGTTATTTTGGCTTAGTGCAACAATTCCTTGGCGCTGTATCACATATCAACGCTATAAGGAAGTCAGCGTGCATAGAAGGTGCACGGATGGCTCTTGCCCGTATTAAAACACGTTGGGCAGATATGGAGGCCACCGGTATTGCAACCCAGAGTCCGGCGGGAGGCCAGGACCCGGCCGAGCACTATTTTGAGCAAGTCATAGAAGGTGCCCGTTTAATAGAGGCTCAGTGCTCGAAGAGTGTCATGTTTGAGTGACAAGTCTTTCAATTGTAAAAACAATGCTATTTTAATTTATAAAGGTTGTTTTTATACTTTTGCCCGAAAGTATTGTAGTGCCTCTTGTACGGCCGTTTATGTATATATACAACCTGAAAGTTTGCAGTCGTTGGCTTCAGCCCCCACGCATATAATGCGGGGGTGTTCGGAAAATGCGCATAATCACACTTGACCCAATGTCTTGGTCCATTAAGGAGGTGATCGCACGTCGAACTAGGCAACCAGACTATATAGCTTTAACACTTTCACTTAGCCATAGGATTTTAAAGGTGGGGCTACTATATAGCCCCTGGTACTTCCGTGTGCATCTGAATATGGGTTCGTATGTACATAACCGGGAAATGGTCCTTCGTTAATGCGGAGGAATCCCGAAGATTCCGATAAGTCCTCGAGTGGTTGACCAGTCTCTCGCTGTATCATGACAGTCAGTTTTCGGCTTTCTCTACTGAGGTGCTCATCCGGAATAACCAGGGCACAGTCGCAGTAGTTCTCCTTTGGCCGCCTTAGCCAATAGAACGGAATGTAAGACAACAAACCCAGGAGCCGGGCAAACCCAACATTTGACCAAAGACATGATTCGGAGCTGATGCATATAAGGCCAAACTCGCGACGCCGAACTCTCCCGAAGGTATTCGGACATTATAACATATACTAGGCTGAGTAACGCCCTCGATTATGAACCCTGTATTTCCAGGTATGTGCATTAATCTGTCGTGGCGAAATGCCAATAACGCCAGTATCCCTTGTGGGTGTATTGAATACCCATGGGATGTCAAGCAACGAGAGATAGTAAAGAAGGTCTACACAGGGGCTTAATCTAAAGAGAAACCTTTGAGCGGGGCCCTGCTGCACATCTGCGCCTTTGTCTCCGTTGTGCCGTAAAGGGTGTCGCACGAATGGTGTCTGTAAAAAAGGAAAACACATGTAAAAGAGTCTGGTGTAAGCGTGCGAAAAGTTGGTTATTCTCAATGAATAGTGATAATGCGATATATTGTTATATTAATAAGGTCAAGCCGAATTGCGGGCTTTGTTACATGTTTGCAGCCCCTAGTACCACCTATGGGGGTATATGTATAGACCCCAGCTCAGGTTTATCTGGGCTGTTATCGCTGGTGGTGCACCAGACTCGTCTAACCATGTTTGTGGTCTTAACGACCGATCATGCATTCTGATAGGAGAGGCCGCTTAGTGTTTGGCTGCTAGAGCGGCCACATACTCTTCCGCACGTAAGGAACGCTCTGTGTTTCCGCTAACAGTAATGATGCCACGTGGTCCGGGCATCTTCAGTTTAAGGTAGGCGTAGTGCGGTATTGCGTTGAAGCGAGCGAAGGCCATTCTTCCGAGTAGTGCATGATAACCGCTTCGGAAGGGAGCGAAGTCGAAGAGTAATTCTTCGCTTCTGAAGTTGTCGGGAAAACCAAATGTAACCTCTAATACGATGGGGCCCATGCAGCGGGCCTCAATGCCTGATATTACTCCCTTAAAGGCGGTGTTACTTTGGCTGATTCTTGACGGGTCTATCCCCATCTTGTGGACCGTGTCCTGATATATCAGATTAAGACTACTGTTGCCGTCCATGAGGACTTGAGTGAGATGCTATCCATTGATTATTGGGTCGAGCACCAAGGCAGCCGATCCTCCATGCCGGATACTAGTCAGGTGATCCCTGCGATCAAAAGTGATCGGACAGGCCGACCAGGGGTTGAATTTGGGGGCGACGGGCTCTACAGCGTATACATCTCTGAGTGCGCGCTTGCGCCTTTTCTTCGGTATGTGAGTCGCGTAGATCATATTCATTGTTTTGACTTCTTGTGGGAATTTTTTCTGTCCCCCAGTGTTCGGCTGGCGAGGCTCATCCTCATCTTCACTTGGTGTTTCCCTTCCCTTGTGTTCGGCATTTAACTTGCCGGCCTGCTTGAAGACCCAGCATTCTCTGTGAGTGTGATTCGCAGGTTTTTCGGGGGTGCCATGAATTTGACACAATATGTCCAGGACTTTGTTCAGGCCGGATGGTCCATCTTTGCTGCCTTTAAATTACTTCTTTCGTTGACCGGGAGCCCATGAAACCGGCGTTGACCGCCATCTTATCCGGACTTTCTTCTTTGTTTCGACGCTTGTTTTTATTGCGTCGTGGCTTCCCGTTGCCATCCCTAATTTCGGATGTGCCTGGGTTGCTGGTGCCTCTACGGGCCAACCAGTTGTCCTCACCCGCGCAAAAGCGGGTCATAAGGCTTGTTAAGGCCGCCATTGTCCTCGACTTTTCTTGGCCAAGGTGTCTGGCAAGCCATTCACCCCGGATACTATGCTGAAAGGCCGCTAGGGCTTCGACATCCGGACAATCAACAATTTGATTCTTCTTAGTGAGAAATCTGTTCCAAATCTTACGGGCCGACTCTCCGGGTTGTATTATGTGACTTAAATCGTCTGCATCCGGAGGTCGGACATAGGTCCCTTGAAAATTGGCCCTGAAAGCATCCTCAAGTTCCTCCCAACTTCCAATTGAGTTTTCGGGGAGGCTTTTCAACCAATGCCGAGGTGGTCCTTTCAACTTGAGGGGAAGGTATTTAATGGCGTGGAGGTCATCCCCACGAGCCATGTGGATATGAAGGATAAAATCCTCAATCCAGACCCCAGGGTTTGTCATTCCGTCGTATGCCTCTATATTCACGGGTTTGAATCCCTTTGGAAATTCCTGATCCAGCACCTCGTCGGTGAAGCACCGGGGGTGTGCAGCCCCTCTGTATCTGGACATGTTGGGGCATGCTGTTGACAGTTGTTGTGTCCGGGGTTGATTCCAAACTGGTATTCGATCAGTATGATCGTTTTGGTGACCATAATCTTGCGTCGGAGCACGTCCTCTAGATCCATAGATGGACCTGGTCGTACCAGCCTTTTTGTCCAGGAGCTCACTTAAATCGTGTGCTGGCTTGTGTGCAGCGTTAGTAGCTGTTCTATCGCGGCCACGAGGTGGTCGGTCCAGCTGATCGGCCGTATTATTTTTTGGCAGAATGGGCTCTATGGCCTCATCGTCGAATTCGGGCAGCATATTGCGCTTTGGGTAGCTCTTTGTGTGGCGATCATCGCCATATTTTTCTTCAGTGTCTAGCACTTTGTTCCATCTGCGGTTGAGCGTATCCTGCGTGGCCTTAAGCCTTTGCTTCTGCTTCCTTAGGCTCATCACCGTTGCCATAAGCCTTCGGTGGAGGTTCTCCTGTTCCAAACGTTTTTCCGGAATGATGAATGCATCGTCATCCAGACTGTCCTCCTCTCCGGAGGTGGGTTGAAAAGCTCTACCCTCGGGATCGCTGTGATTGGACGTCTGCTCCGGGATATGTTCGGCGTGACCTGGCTCATCTTGCTCCATCGTTGGGTCCATATGGTCGTTGTTGTCTTTGGAGTCGACCGGGGTGTCAATCTTTCTTGCGTTGTTTTCGCTATTTTTACTGTGGCTGGACTTAGAGCGGCGCCTTCGCCGTCGCTTTGGTTTCTGCCCAGGGGGTTTATCCTCCGCTGCATCCTTTTGGTCGCCGTTTTCCTCCTTGGGTGTGTACACCTTGCATATGTTGTATGATGAGGTGGCTTTCCAGCGCCCCGTGGGCGGTGGTTCTATGTCATCTCCTGCATCGACGTCCATGCCGTCGATGTGTTCGGAGTCGAAGTCAAGCGTGTCGGTTAAGTCATCGACAGTGGCCATCAAGTGGGTGGTGGGTGGGCAGTAAATTTCTTTGTTGTCCGTATCCCACTCGAGCCGGACATAGTTCGGACAAGAGCTTTCTGACAAAGAGAGAGACTTTAAAGAATTAAGCATGTCACTGAAGGGCGAGTGCTGAAAGATATCCGCGGCAGTGAACTCCATGATCGGTGCCCAATCAGATTCGATGGGCACGGATGCACGCGGTCTGGAACCTAAGACCGGAGACATGTCCGGGCGTCCGGTGACATAGACTTCCTTAGAGGCGGAGTCTGTGTTCGGCTCCAACGCCACTGAGTGTGCGTCCTCTGTGGCAGGGTCCATCCACACATCCTTGGATGGCGCAATCTGCCCCGGATTTAGGTCTAGAGCAGCCGCAGGTGCGATATCCCAAATACTGTCCGACGGCAGATCTAAGTCGTGCTCGTCGTGAACGTTCGGCGCTCCTGACGCAGGCCCGAATCCGTCGAAGATCAAGTCTCCACGGATGTCAGCCGTGTAGTTCAAGTTTCCAAACCTGACCTGATGGCCAGGGGCGTAGCTATCGATCTGCTCTAGATGGCTAAGCAAATTGGCCCGCAGTGCCAAGCCGCCGAACACGAAGATATGTCTGGGAAGAAAAGTCTCACCCTGGACCGTATTGTTGTTGATGATTGAAGGATCCATCAGACCTTGCAGCGACGACACAGAGGAACTCTCAATGAAAGTACCAATGTCGGTGTCAAAACCGACGGATCTTGGGTAGGGGGTCCCGAACTGTGCGTCTAAGGCTAATGGTAACAGGAGGCTGGGGACACGATGTTTACCCAGGTCCAGGCCCACTCGACGGAGGTAATACCTACTTCCTGCTTGATTGATCTTGATGATATGAGTATTACAAGAGTTGATCTACCACGAGATCGTAGAGGATAAACCCTAGAAGCTAGCCTATGATTATGATTGTTAACCTTGTCCTATGGACTAAACCCTCCAGTTTATATAGACACCGGAGGGGGCTAGGGTTACACATGAGTCGGTTATAGATAAGGAGATCTAACATCTGAATCGCCAAGCTTGCCTTCCACGCAAAGGAGAGTCCCACCCGGACACGGGATGAAGTCTTGAATCTTGTATCTTCATAGTCTAACAGTCCGACCAGAGGATATAGGCCGGCTATCCGGATACCCTCTAATCCAGGACTCCCTCAGCGGGCAAGGCTTGCCTTCATTGCTTTCCTTCGTCTTGCTCCAGATCCCCTTTCTCGCTCCTTGCTTCCAAAATCTCCAGATTCGCTTCGATCCTTTCCCTTTCAGCGACCGATGGCGCCCCGCAAGGTCAAGGTTGGTGCGCCGCCAGCTTGGTACGAGCCGGCCCGAGACGCGCCACTGTCCCGGAGAATAATCTCGCCGCCACGCGCCTGCTGTCCCGGAGGCTCAGGGGAGCACCTTCTATCCCTTCTTCACGAGCGCCATCGTCGCATGCCTTGTTCCCCCCTTCTCCAACTTCTTCTATGTCGTCCTCCGCCATTACAGGTTGCAGGCCCTTCATCTCCATCCCAACTCCATTCTCCTGTTGTCGATTTTCGCCTACTACTACGAGGCATATGTCAGGTTGATGTCGTCCGTGACTCTGCTACGCCACTTTTCTTCCTCCGAACCAACAACGACCACACCTTGGGGTGCGCCAATTTCTTCGTGTACGGCAAGGCCAACACAATTTCAAAGGCCGGGAAGAGGGTCAACGGCTTCCGGACCAAGTGGGTCATGATGGATGCCAAGTGTGTCCACCCCCGGTTGGCGCTGCCAACGGAGATGCCCCAGTCTGATGAAGGGTGGTCTCGCATGAAGCTCACAGACGATCGGGCGACGTTGGTGCTGGACAGGATGAACATCGACCGGAAGCCAGGCAACATGAAGGCAGCGAAGCTGATGGGGGTCGCGCTCCTAAGGGAATTCTTGATGCAACGGGTGGCTCCGCTTCAGGTGCGCTCGCACCCCTTGTGGATGCTTGGGGTGTAGACGACAAGCTTCGCCTGAATCCGGTGGCTTTGACTAATGAGGAGCTGGACGTAGCTCTACGCCTCTTGGTCGGGGACAACCAGGAGTATCCGCCGAGTGCCACTGTCTCCTTGTTCCTCCGCAAGGACAGGGCGCAGGTGGGGGCTGCTATGCCCACCTTTGATGAGCGCGGCTTGGTGCCGCTGGCGCCCCTTGTGGTCCGGGGGGCGACGGTGCCGGTGGATGTGTCTTCGGGTGACTCCCGCATAGGAGGAGAGGAGGAAGACGAGAAGCATGACTCGGAGGCGACACCCGAGGGGACGGGGGAGACCTCCCCCTTGCGCAAGGCTGACATCCTCCGCACCTTGCCAGACGATGATGAGGACGACGGTACCCAAGAGAAGGAGGATCCGCCCATGATCCCGACGAGGGGCAGATCGGCGTTGATCTCCTGAGAGGCTACTTTTGCCCGGGCGCCGCCTGAAGCCGCTTCCAGCCCTTCTGCTGCACCTTCTTCTGCCCCTGGAGCCCTTGCGGGAGGCGCAAGGCTCTCGGGCTTCAAGCTTAGCAAGAGGAAGGTGGACTACACCGTGGTAGACCAGTAAGTGTTTGTGCTCCATCTTGTTCTTGATTATGCTGTTGGTCCTTGACGTTCACCATCAATTGGCTAGGCCGCCGCCTGCAGCGAAGAAGAGGAAGGGGGACGCGGTGACGCCGTCTAGGGCCGATCCATCTGCCACGGCTGCACCTTCTTCCGTGGGGACGGGAGGCGACAACGCTCGCACCTCCCCTTCCCGGTCATCCTCGCGAGGCCCGGGAGGGCATCCTTGTGAAGAGTCAGCCCCCATGGCCCTGTTGGCTCTGGAGGTGCCGTTACCCGACGCTGCTGCTGAGGTACCCAAGGCTCAGGAGCCCCGGTCCCCCAAGCCGTGGCTACGCGGCCGCCTCCTCCCTCTGCTGCGCCGCTAGTTCCAGGTCCTTCTGCCTCCCTTGATGTCTTGGAATGTGCCCTTTCCGAGATGGCCCAGCTGCGAGAAGACCTCCAGGGCACCGACTCCCATCTGGTAGCCGGGCGTTTGGAGCTAATTTCTGGCTGGCTTCATTCTGATGCCTCTGTCCGAGTGGCGCTAAGGCGGGTTGCGGCGGCCTCTAAGAAGGAGAAGCAGGCTGCCACCCAAGCTGCAGTCGCTCGCGAGGTGGCGCTAAATGATGTCGCGGCCGCCCAGGACCGCTGCAGGGCACTGGAGGCCGAGCTGAAGGATTTGCGCGACAAGTGCGCCGAAGAAGCTCATGACCGCCAGGCGGAGGAGGAGAGGATGAAGGCTCGGGAGGATGCCGTCAGGGGCCGCGATGCCGATCTAGCACAGTCGACACAGGCGCAGGTCACTGAGCGCGGCCGGCTGGAAAAGCTGGAGCAGAAGGTGAGGGCGGAGAAGGCCGAGCTCAATGCCAAGGTGAAGGTCCTAGCCGAGGACCACGCAGCCTTCGCACTCCTTGAGCAGAGTTCTCGCATGGCGCTGAAGGCAATCTATGAGAAGGGCCTGGAGAAGCCGCTGACTACCGACGAGGACGGCCCTGCCCAGCTGCTTCCTTACTTGGTCGAGGCGCTTGAGGAAGTCGTGAGCGGCATCGGCCCCATGGCAGAGGAAGAAGCTCGCATCCTTTCTTCCAATGCACTGACACGCGTCTTCAGTCACCTCCACCTCCGTGACCCTTTTGCCAATCTTGATGAGCTGCTGGAGCCTGTGGACAGCGAGTTCTACACCGCTGCTGCTGAAGCCGTGAAGGGCCAGGTGGAGGCCTTGTTGGAGAAGTTCCGTGCCTTCGATTCTGCGCCCATGGCAGGAGGTGCTACTGATCCCGCGGCCCTGGGTGGTGGTACAGGTGAAGGCGACGCCACCGTGGGAGTGGTGTCCCTAGCGGGCGACGGCGGTGTCCAAGGATGACTGACTTACGGCTTCTTTCCTGCTTAATTCCTGCAACTTGCACCATGCCTCATGGAGGCGTTTAAACTTGCGTTTGGTATTGTGAAGACAATTATGGTTTGTAATATTTGCTTTGAGATTTTGCAATTTTCTTCCTATTTGCTTTACTTCTACGTCGGCAGGGCCCGGCCCTGCGCATACCTCAGCCGCCGTTGGCCCTGACCAGATCACTAGGACGGGACCAAGGAGTGAGGGGCTACGTGACCAGTTAGGCTCCTGAGTCGCGATGCTCAGGAGTCCCCCTTGACGCGCAAACAGCTTATAGGAAGGGAACATAGGGGTAGATCTAGTGTTCTACATCGGCAGAGCGTGGCCCCTCACATACCTCAATCATCGTTGGCCCCGATCAGAGCACCAGGACGGGACCAAGGAGCGAGGGGCTACGTGACCAGTTAGGCTCCTGAGTCGCGATGCTCAGGAGTCCCCGTTGACATTCAAACGACCTTCATACCTTGGCTCCACTCAGGGAGGGTCCACGACGACCAGGTTAGGAGGACCTGGCTGGGTGGCGTACGCTCGGGCGTGACCCGGGCGCAGCCCCCGTTCCCATCCCCCTCGCGCGATGCTTCCGATGGGAGGTGTTGCGATGAGGCTAGACACTAAGCTCTAGGGCTCCCTGAGGTTGATACGGCCGTGGGGCCGCCCTCAGTTGTTTATCACCAGCGCGAAGCATAGTGCTTCCGTATGTGTACGGGCATAACCGCTCCTCGGCAGTGTCGTCGGCCAGCGCGGAGCATGGTGCTTCCACTAGTGCGTGGGAAGGGGACTCCCTGCTACGGAGAGCACCCTGGGACATGTACAACCCCGCCCTGACACATGGCTTGCATGGAAGGGCTAGACGAGGTGTGTCTGGGCACTCGTGAGCCAGCGCGGGACTCATGAGGCCCTACCTCAAGGCGGGTTGTGCCTGGTCTTGGGTCTTTGACGGATGTGTGTTCCTGCGAGACGGTTAGGTATAAATGCTCTGCGTCCTCAGGTCCCGGCCCTCAAGCGAGCTCAGCCGCCACTGGTATGCTAGGTCGCGATGCCGTGGTCAAGGCCAGCGGGTGAGGGCTGTAGAGCCAGTAAGAGCTCCTGAGTCGCGATGCTCAGGAGCCCCCCTTTTAACGCACAAGCGAATTGCATGAGAGAGGAAGGGACCCGTGGTAGATGGCAATCGAGCAGGTGACAATCACAGGTAGATTAGGTATGAAAGGCAAATCAGCTTAGGTAAATGCAGAATGGATACATGCCATTGGGCCAGACCCAAGCGGCTTGGGGATGATGCAGCCCAAGGGGCGCCCCCAGCAAGGTAAGCCAAAAACATAAAAAGAGATAAATACTGCAGGGATGGACCCATGCGGCCTGGGAATGATGCAGCCCTGAGGGCGCTCCAAGCTGAAATGAACTTGGGAGATGTTAGCTGGTTCCGTTGTAGAGGGGGTGTTGGGGCAGCTGGAGATGCGCGGTGAAGGGGCCGACCCTCACGAGCCACCGGGGCCCTGAGCCTCAGGAGGCTCTGGGGGCCAGGTGGTTCCTTGAGGACCGTCTCCATCTCTGTTAGGATCGCGTGGTGCCTGGCCTCATGAGCCACCAGGATGCTCCGCACGTGACGCTGGTAGGTGGCAGCCGCGTTCGGCAGGCTGAAAGGCATGCGAACATAGCTGTGCGGCGGACCCTCACAGCGTCCCACGCGCGAAGGCCAGAAGCGCTCCTGAGATGCGGATCGGTTGAGCCGCGCCAGGCAAGCAGCGGTCGCCACGCATGGCCCTAGCTTCCTGAAGCTCCTGAGTGGTCTTGGAGATGAACTCCTGAACATTGGGCTTTCCATGCCATGTGTCTTCCTGAGGAAAACGTGCCGCGAAGCACGCTTCCAAGTGGTGCTCGAGCGCCTCCCTCACGATGTCGGCAAGGTCTAAGGCCCTCCAGAAGAGAGCCCCCGAGCCCTGCCTGAGGAGGGCGCCAGGCGCGCCTTCCTATGCTATGGAAGGAGGCGCCCCAAGCACGGGCACTGATCTTGACGCGACACCACCCAAGGCGCTGACCTCTTGAAGCCCTATACAGAGCGGTTGCTTCTTTTTCTTGGGGATGGCCTCAGGAGGGTTCTCACCCTTGCTGTCTAGGTCCTCGATTGCTGCGGCTTGGAAGGCATGCTCAAGGGAGCACACCTCATCTCTCTCTTTGCAGGGGACCGTGATGATTCCGCCGCTTCCTGGCATCTTGAGGACGTTGTAGTCGTGGTGGGTCACTGCCATGAACTTGGCCAGGGCTGGATACCCGAGGATGGCATTCTACGGCAGGTGGATGTGGGCGATGTCGAAGTCGATGAGCTTGGTGCAGTAATTGTCACGCTTTCCGAAAGGTGACAGGGAGAAGGACCTGCCCTATCGGGGTGGTGAAACCGTCGGTAACTCCTGAAAAGGGTTTGGTAGGCTAGAGCTGGTCGTATGGCACTTGAAGGTTGTTGAACATCCCAACGGACAGGATGTTAAGCCATGCGCCACCATTGATGAGGGTCTTGGTGACTTGCACGCTGCTAATGACGGGCGAACAGAGCATCAGGGGAACGCCAGCAGTAGCCGTGCACTTGAGTTGACCTGCCGAGCTAAAGGTGATGGCGCACTTGGACCACCTGAGCGGGCGTGTGGCCTCGAGCCTGGGAAGGGCCGTGTTCACCTCGTGAGCAAGCTGCTCGAAGATACGCTGAGAGGCTGGGGCCTGAGCCCCGCCCAAGATGCAAGCGATAGCACGTGGCTCCTGAAAGCCCCCAGCCCCCTCGTCCTGATGATGGTTGTCATTCCTCCTTGGCGGCAGCAATAGCGGAGGAAGGCCTGTGTTATCCTGGGGATGGTCCTTGCGAGACTGATCCCTCCAGGCGCCCTCACAAGCCTGGTCCCTCCAGGTGCCGTCGCGAGGCTGGTCCTGCCAGTGATCCTCACGAGGTCGGTCACGCCACTCCTGGCGAGCGCCACGGTCGTCCCATCGTCCTCCGCCACGTCCTCCTCCTCGGCCGTAGCCCCGGTCATTGCATTCAGGGCGTCGACCAAAGCGTCCTTCTCGAACTGCCCTAAGCTCCTGGCAATTGTTGGTGTTGTGGGTGTGGAGGTTGTGGTAGGCGCAGAACGGTCGGCTGCCATTGGACGACTTTGGCTGGTCCCTGTCGCTCTTCATGTCTGGCTCCGCTGCGAGCACGGCCACTCCCTTGTGCTTCACGTCCTTGGCCTTGGTCTTCTTTCCTTCCGGGTCGGCAACTGGGAGCTTGAGGAGGGAGAGGCGTCCCTCCTCAGCTCTTGCGCTCTTGGTCGCCAGGTTGAACAGCTCCAGGGATGTGCACAACTCCTTGTGGGTGGTGAGCTCCTCCTTCGTCTTGACGTCACGGACGCCATCATAAAATGCTGAGAGGATGGCCTCGTCCGTCACCTTGGGGATCTTGAGGCAGACACTGTTGAAGCGCTGGATGTATTTCTGCAAGGTCTCCCCGGGCTGCCGCCTAATGCGGCGCATGTCGTGGAATTATCATGTCTGATGTCCTAGTGTGAGGACTTAGTCATGAGGTCAACGCATCTATGTTGTAGCATGAGAGGGGTTGAGTGGAATCAAGAAATGCAACACAAGACAAAGGTTTAGACAGCTTTGGGCCCCCGGAAACATCATCCGGTAATAACCCTACATGATGTTTATGACTAGGTCTCATTATGATCATGAGGGAGTCGCCGGTAAGCCGGCTCTTTGTGTCTAGCCCTAGAGATTGTTTCTTCTTGATTGTCCCTCTTGGGGTGCCCTGCCCCTCCTTATATAAGTTGAAGGGGCGGGTAACATGTGGAGTCCTATTAGGATTAGGACTAGTCTATTACAAGTGGATTCCTAGTCTTGCTTCCTTTGTAAGAGATACTCGTTACGCTTTCCTCTTAAGCCGGCCCGCCATTAACATAAACCGGCCTTCTGGGCCTTGGGCCTTGTCATTCATCCACCGCCCGCCGGGTTACCAGTGCATCATAAAGTTCAGGCAAGTTGCTTCTAAACCATCTGGTGAGGGCGGGTCGCCAGTGAATTGCCAAGTGTCAACCGGGTTTCAAGTAAACCGCCAAGCCTAGCCGGGTCATATTTCCGGCAGGTTCATGCCGTGGGGTATATCCCCGACATTAGCCCCCAGTTTAATTTGGATTTATCCATGTTAAACTGATCCTGTAAAACAAACACAAGAATAAATTTGACAGTTGTGCTCTGGGTTAAATATTTTGTAAGCCGACACCTGATCATCCTTAAGTCCTTGTCATTTCCTCCTAGAAAATCCGGGTCAGTAGACCAGCTTCATAATCAATTTGCTTGTAGAAAAAAGGTTGTAAATAAAGAATCCATTTGACTTGGCCTTCAATGCTCTGACTTGATAAAAAATATTGGTCTTCAAATGTTCAACTGATATTAAGTCGGCTTGAAAATATAAAACTTGCCGATCTATGATTTCCAAAATTGTCGGGTTATAAAAACTGATAATTCCAGGTCATGATTGTTGCCAACACCGGTTCATGATTGTTGCCAATGCCGCTTCATGATTATTGATGACGCCAGGTTATGATTGTTGCAGACACCGGGTCATAATGATTGATAACACTGGGTCAATAATTGTTGGTGACGCCGGGTCAATAATTGTTGGTGACGCTGGGTTAATCTAGTTAGCTTAAAACTAAAAATTAGAAGATATTTCTCCCTTATATCCATATTACCTATAGCCCCCAAGGCTTGAACAGAACAAAGTGATGATTTGAGACTTGTTTCCATATAATTACTGTCACTTTGAAGAAATCCATGTTGTTCATCTCAGTCATTAGTGAAAACTGAATACTCCATATATGTAGCCCCCAAGTGCCTGGTTGTCATGCTTGCAGCAACCTGGGACTTGTAATTGCCATATACCCATAAAACCTTCAACCAGTGTAGCCCCCAAGGGCCAGGTCATTATGCAATAATGAGCAGGGACTTTATAAATATGATCATGTAGTCTTTAAACAACGTGTAGCCCCCAAGGGCCGGCTCAGTAATATAATATTGAGTTGGGACTTTATATATACTTTTTTGAAAAGAACATCATATAATGTAGCCCCCATCATGGGGCTTGAACCCACGTCCACAAGGTTAAGAGCTTTGTGCTTTACCAACTGAGCGGTGGATCCTTCAATATAGTGGATTAAGACTTGTGTACCTTAAATTTTTGACAGGAGCAATTGGTAGCCCCCAAGGGCCGGCTCATTATGATATAATGAATCGGGTCTTCAATAAGGTGATGAAAAAATGACTTTGCATTAGCCCCCAAGTGTCATGGTGCATGCTTGCAGCGACACGAGACTTGTATATTTGATGTAATCGCATCTTGAATAATGTAGTCCCCAAGTGCCGGGTCGTAAGCTTGCAGTGACTCGGGACTATTCCTTCCATTGTAGAATAAATTATATCCATTGCGCTAAAGCGACTTTAAAAACCTCAACCATAATATTGATTACTGATAACCATGATAAAAATCCAGCCATCTTGGCTATTTAAAGATTTGAATAATATAACCTGGTTTGAAAACCGATTCCTGCCATATAAACCGGTATATCCATGTACATATGATACATTCTATGATGATGTAATGATAATGCAATATATCATGATGTATGTGTACGATCAAGAGGGTTTAGGCTATAGTTCAGATATGACCAGATCCCCCAAGTAGTCATAATTGTGGTATTGTACCGATCAAGAGGTGTAGCTATGGTTTGGATATGACCGGAGCCCCCAAGTGATTTCCCTGGTGGCCTTATGCCTATCAAGAGGTGTAGCTATGGTTCGGATATGACCAAGCCCCCAAGTGATTTCCCTGGTGCCCTTATGCCTGTCAAGAGGTGTAACTATGGTTCGAACCCATAGCCCCCAAGTGATTTCCCTGGTGGCCTTATGCCTACCAAGAGGTGTAGCTATGGTTCTGATACGACCAAGCCCCCAAATGATTACCCTGGTGGCCCTTATGCCTATCAAGAGGTGTGACTATGGTTTGAACATAGCCCCCAATTGATACTGTGAGCTGTGCTCAAGGGATACCCATGTTTGAGTTGTGCTGTGCAGCAGACTCTCTTTGGCCCCTTATGATAATATTGGCTTGATAGCCGGATTACCGAAGTAACCAGAGTTGTGCTCTTATGATAACATTGGCTTGATAGCTGTATTAATAGGGTAGTCACAACTGTGATCAACCATATGATAAGCCAATAAGGCAGGATACCCATGTTTGAACCGTGCATCATGGCAGCAAGTTATCTTTGGCAACCTTTAATTTTTCTGAGAACTCGAACTTGCGAGAGATGAATTCTTTTGAACCGGAATTTTTAAACCGGATATTGAAAGCTTCAAAGCTTCATGAGAGACAAATTTACCTTGAGCCGGATTCTGAACCGGATTTGTGAGCTTCAAAGCTTTGTGGTAGATAAATTTCCTTGAACCGCATTGTAAACCGGATATTTTGAGAGCTTCAGTGAGACTGACTTCCCTTGAGCCGGATTTTAAACCGGATATTCAAGAGCTTCAATGCTTTATGTGAGACATATTTCCTTGAACTGGATTGTAAACCGAATGTTTTGAGAGCTTCAGTGTGACTGACTTCCCTTGAGCCGGATTTTAAACCGGATATTCGAGAGCTTCAACGCTTTATGAAATAAATATGTCTCTTGAACCGGATTTTGAACCGAAATCCTTCTTGATGACCTAGAACTTCTTCATTGAGTCGGGATTTTGCAATTGTCATATACTTTTTGAATTGGAAATTTTCTGACAGCCTTTAAATTTTCATCAATATAGCAGTAGCCTCTGGGATCGGATTAACTTTCCCTCCAATGACCCAGAATTCTTGAATGCATTGAAACCGGCCAATTCTACCGAGTCATACTATTGTAGCCCCCGAGTCTCAAGACGACTCGAGGAGTTGGCTTGAGATTCTCCATATTTGACCATAGCAGAAGGTGTCTATCATTGGCGTTGATAGCGTGATGTGAATCCATAGAAGGTTGAGGTGACTGCGCCGGGTTGTATATGATCCCGTATGAGCCGTGTTAGCAACTCGGCCAATGGTTCCTTCCAACTGGCTATTTGAAGTTAACATAACTGTAGTGGCGGTGACTTGTGCGCCTCCCCATTGAGCCATCCAGTGCAGACGGCGGCTGATAATACATGATAATTTGCCTCCAATTTGTTGGAAGAAAACCAGGCTACCCAAGCAGTGACTTGCTCATACTCAATAAACAGCTCATGCCGACAGGTGCGGCCTGGTGTGTTGATGTAGAACAGATCGCAAGGGCGGCAGCATAAGCACTTTCCATTGAGCACGGCAGTGCGAATAAATGTTAGTGCAAAATGAGGATGCTATATACTCCAAATCCGCGATATAACTCCACTTCGGTGGTGAATAATTGTCCTGATATAAAAATATACAAACAAAGGTAATTGTTCTTTGACAAAAACAATATGTGTCAAAAATAGACTTAGATAAATTTCACCTGATATGTTAGGCCGGAAATTATCCGTCGCAGAGTTGATGATCACCTCGGTGATGCTACAACCAATCATGACCGAGTCGTCCGTGAGATCAGACAGATGAGCCAGTCGCGGCGTTGTAAGCTGGTACGAACGGGGGAGTCAACCGCAGGCGCGGTAAGCCGTGCGGGCGGGCGATTAATCGCGAGCCCGGTAATCCTCTCAGACGGGCGAGTTCTTGTAGACCAAGCAACAGGGGCGGCAACTTGCGCACGCCCGTTCATCGGGTAGTGTGGCACGGACGAAAAACGTCGCTGCAGAACGTTATCAGTGCGTGCTCCATACCCGCAGTATAATGCCTCATTTGTAATGAACAATTGTCCTGCGAAACAATACTACATTCCCAAGTAATTGTTATCAAAAGAATTAACATGCTGATAAAATACATAGGAAAAATATCACCTGATGTATCTTTCGGACAACATGGACGCATAGCAATGTGACCAAATGAAAGCCTTCACGCCCAAGCAAATAACCACGCATACATTCAGTTTGTAAGGTACCCACATGGATGGCCAGAAGAGACCGTGGGCGCAGCTTGAGGCAAAGACCGGCAAGCCTCAGCAGAGCTCGACATCTTGGTGATGCTCAGAGGCGGAGGTAAAAACCGGCGAGGGGCGCGAGACGGCAACCGGCGGATCAACAGCAGCAGGGCGGCTCGACACGCGACGACAGAGATGGCAGGACCGACTCAAAGCTCGACGGCAGAGGCGGATTGTAGGAGGCGTGGTGAACCAGGGCGGCGGCTCAATAGCGGCTGATGGCTTGCAGGCCAAGGCGGGTGGAGGCAGGCTTATGCGGAGGCGCGGTGGATGGGTGCCGGGCGTAACCGCGTCGGGCGATGCGGGAGGATAGCGCAGGAGGCGTGCGGGCGAGAGGCCGGCAGAGGTGGAAGCGGCAATGGAGCAGACCAGCAAACAGGAGACCCGGGACAAGGCGGGACGGCAGCAGTGACAAGGACGCGCCGGAGCGGGTGGCTCGTGGCCGCGGAAGCAGTTCCGGCGAGGCGAGGTTTCTAGCGCCGGCTTGACGCAGGTGTGAGGCAGACCTGGCGAGGCCGGTGAGGGCATCTCGCGGCATCTTGGCGGCTCCGGCTTGAAGATAAGGCCCCTGGCCATAGAGGCGGGAGCGGTTTTGTCGAGCCCACGGAAGTGGCAGCTCGCGGCGGCCGGCTCAGAGGCCGCGAGGCAGCAGTGTCCAAATCCATCTCCCCGTCCCTGTCCTTGTCCTGGTTGTTGACCAATCCATTTTTTTATCAAGTTTCTTACTGGCCGTATATGCGCGTGTAACACTTGTAGTAGCATTATTACTCATAATTGTAGATGCAAACTTTAGCATATTAGTTTGTGGATTCACTTCGGGGCGACCCTTGTGTCAATCCATCTCGAACACAGATTTAGCTAATTTCTGTGACGACGCCCAATAAAATTTTCTGTTGATCCTGGTCGGATCAACTGCAACCCTAAATTGTCGGGATGTGACATCTCATGAGCCGGATAGTGCTCGTACGTGTAACAGTAGCGCTGCACTCTTCAATGACATGAATATGAACTCCTGTCTGGCTCGGTGGCATGCGGCAACAGCAGCAGAAATTGAATTTCGACGGATCGCCAGCCACGGCACCGTACAACCTGCAACGCTAGTCCTCTTGATCTCAATCTCGTCTCTGCTTTTCTGACTGCTTGTCACCTTGTGCAGACGCATCAAAGTAATGGCCATAGCGGAGGATAGATCAACCCTTGTTTGCCATGTACGCTACCGTTGAAACTTTTTCCGGTCTGGACCGAGGAACTTGAAGTTGATATAGATATTTTTGTGCCGGTTTTTCTTCAGACGGTCAGCCGCGAGCTTCTCAATCCCTGAGGAAGATCCCTCCAAAAACTCAACACCACCGTGCGCAGGTCCCACGGTGGGCGCCAACTGTCGTGGAATTGTCATGTCAGATGTCCTAGTGTGAGGACTTAGTCGTGAGGCCAACGCATCTATGTGGTAGCTTGAGAGGGGTTTAGTGGAATCGAGAAACGCAACACAAGACAAAGGTTTAGACAGCTTCGGACCCCGGGAAACATCATCCGGTAATAACCCTACATGCTATTTGTGGCTAGGTCTCATTATGATCATGAGGGAGTCGCTGGTAAGCCGGCTCTTTGTGTCTAGCCCTAGAGATTGTTTCTTCTTGATTGTCCCTCTTGGGGTGCCCTGCCCCTCCTTATATAAGTTGAAGGGGCGGGTTACATGTGGAGTACTATTAGGATTAGGACTAGTCTATTACAAGTGGAGTCCTAGTCTTGCTTCCTTTGTAAGAGATACTCCTTACGCTTTCCTCTTAAGTCGGCCCACCATTAACATAAACCGGCCTTCTAGTCTTGGGCCTTGTCATCCGTCCACCGCCCGCCGGGTTACCAGTGCGTCATAAAGTTCAGGCAGGTTGCTTCTAAACCGTCTGGTCAGGGCGGGTCGCCAGTGAATTGCCAAGTGTCAATCGGGTTTCAAGTAAACCGCCAAGACCGGCCAGGTCATATTTCCAGCCGGTTCATACCGCGGGGTATATCCCCGATAGCGCAGGCCACCTGCGGCCGGGGGGCAGTCGCGAGTGCCCTAGAAGTTGGCGATGAAGCGGCTGCACATCTCATCCCAGGAGGAGATTGGGCCGGGAGGCAGGTTTAGGAGCCACGAGCGGGCACCGTCCTTGAGTGCCATGGGAAACCAATTCACCAAGACTTTCTCGTCACCTTTGGCCGCCTCAATGCTCAGCTCGTAGAGCTGCAAGAACTCCGAGGGGTCGGGGGTGCCGTCATAGCAAGGAGGCAGGTCCGGCGTGTACTTTCCCGGCTAGGTGACGCTACGCAGCTCGAGGGTGAAGGCGCGGCAGCCTGCTGTGGTCACCGGGGCCCTTTGCTGACATAGAGCTTGCTCTTGATGGCACCCGTGCACCGCTGCCATAGGCAGTACGCGGTCTTGTCGTGCCGGTGCAGGGAGCACGGGGGCGCCTTCTTGAGGCCGAACGATTTCTTGATAGCTTCCTTCTTCTCGCGCGGGCACCAGACGTGGTGGGTCACGCCCAGGGGCCGCGCGCCTTGGCGCCAGGGCACCGTCTTGGGGCAGAGGTGGTGGAGACGCTCCATGAGCCACGTCGCGCGTACCTGGTGGAGGGCGAGGCAACGACAGGGATGGCGCGGGAAAGCCCCCTGCGGCACTGACAAGCTTGGTGATGCGAGCGAGCTACCCCTCATAGAGGTCGTCGACGGGGCGGTAATGCAGGAGCTCGCGCGCCGTAAGCAGCACGGCCTGTGCGTCCGTGGGGGCCCAATGGGCATGGGACGACGAACCGGCTGGGGTCAGCGAAGGAGTGGCGGTGCGGCCGTCCCGCCGCACCGAGGGGTGCAGTGAGGATGCTTGCTACTCGTTCCCTGCTGGGCTGGTGGCGGCGTTGGCGGCAGGCAACAGAGAACAATGGGGAGGTCCGTCAAACAGGAGCCTTCTGGGCGAAGCGTGCGGCGAGAGCGGCCCGACGCTAAAGCGGGCTCAGTGAGTGTCAGACATGGATGCGACGAAGCGATGGGACACAGATCAGTAGAAGGAAGACTTCGGCGCACCCCCTACCTGGCGCGCAAAATGTCAAATTTAGGGTTCCGACAAAACCCTTGAGGTTCGAACACTGGGGTGCACGCGAAGATTTCCCCCTACCGAATCTCACCCTCAGCCTCGCCGCGATCTCTAAGCTTAGCTCGATGAACTCACAACACAAGAGACACAAGATTTATACTGGTTCGGGCCACCATTGTGGTGTAATACCTACTCCAGTGTGGTGGTGGTGGATTGCCTCTTCGGCTGATGATGAACATTTATAGGGGAAGAACAGCCTCCACAGGAGAGGTGTTCTTGTGCTCGGTGGATGCGAGGATGAACCGAGTTCGTTCCGCTCTTGTTCCCGATCTCACCCCTCTCCTCCGATTTGTGGTGGCTAGTCCTATTTATAGAGGCCCTGGTCCTCTCCCCAAATATTGAGCGGGAAGGTATCCAACAACGACCAATTTGAAAGGGGACAACTAGTACAAGCTATCCTGACTAAAGATGGTCTTCGCCTGTCAAAGGCGCTGGTGGTGACGCCGTCTTGGGCTCCATGATGACCTCCGTCCTGCCGTCCTGCTTGTCTTGGTCTTGTTGCACCGATATGGAAACCTTTTCCTGATGCCCCGGTACTCCGCTCCTGCGCTTTCCCCCTTAGCACCAAAGGAGAAACAAGGACACTGCGCGCGCTGGCGCCCGCCTGGCCTTGGTCATCATGGCTTGCATCATGGTAACCTCATTAGGTACCCCTTGCCTTGATCTCTCCGCCCCCTCACGAGCCTGCCTGGTGAGGCCGCTCCTGAGGAGGCCTTGTGTCGTCCGCCTCGTGAGGCTTGGCTCCTCGCGAGGGTCTTGAGTGTTGGTTGATGAAGACGGGCCGTACTGGGCCGCTGGTGGAGCCACGCCGTGAGCCGCTGGCAGGAAAGTCTGGGGACCCCCGTTCCTAAAACGCCGACAATAGCAAACATCGAACCTTTCCCCTCCGGTTCGTCTGTCCAAAAATGCCAAATTTCGGGAAAGCACTCCTGGATGTTTCCCCCTTCGCTGGTATCGTGTAGCCCTGCGTTAGAACACCTCTAGCACTGCTTATTGCCTTGTCATGCGTTGTATTGCTCTTGTTTGCTCTATATTTACTGTTTGTTCCCCCTCTTCTCTCCGGTAGACCCCGAGAGCACTGTTGATGCCCCTACGTCACCGACGACCCTTCTTCCCTTTCAGTGGAGCTTCCAGGCAAGCCCCCCTTTGATCATCCCGATATCGCCCATTCCATTCTCTCATGCTTGCATTAGATTTTACTACTGTAATTGATTGCTCCTATTCTGATGCATAGCCTGCTTTTGTACCTATTGTTGTATGTTACCTGCTTATCCTAAACTGCTTAGTATAGGTTCGTTAGTGATCCATCAGTGACCCCCACCTTGTCCTTGTTGCCCCTGCTTCATCATCGACGACTCGATCAACGCGATCGACGACCAGAGCCAACACCTCACATCACTTCACCCCCCTTAATTGTACGACTCTGCATAGTTATTATCGAGTGCCAAGGGTGATACCTCATAACACACTCCTAATGATAACTATGTAGTGTATCTATTCAGTCATGGTCATCGAGGGTGATTCCTCCTTCACCACTACTGATATGACTCTGTCGTGCAACCCCTCAAGTGTGGACATCGAGGGTGATTCCTCCTACGTTCACCATGATGATTACATCGATTGGAATCCACCAAGGGTGATTCCTCGGGTTTTCCCCTTGATGTTTGGACAAACGGTTACCTTGACTTTACTTGAGATCTTTGTGAAAGTCGGGCGGGCCCAGAGAGCACCCGCAAGATAACTACGTGGCACAGCCGGGCATTCTGGGCCCTTGCCGTAAGTCCACGAGAAGGGGTGACGAGTTCACATAGATCGTGAGTCTCTGCTTGTCTCTGCAAGCTAATAATACACTATGGTTTGGGTATTTGTTCTGAGTTGTCCTTTGGCCTTTACGCACTAACCACCACATGAGAATAGTTATGGGCCTCGACGATGTATTATCAGCCAAAGCTTTGTCAAACGTCCATCAGCATTGCGGCACAGCTGGGACGACACCATCCTTTAGTGGTGGACCCTGGACCCACCGTGCATGCAGTGACCCGGAGTGCAACAGGCGATGGGCCCACACCCCGGAGTGCTTAGGATGTAGACCGGCGGGGACCTCTCTGCTGAGCCTAGGTAGGGTTACGACGTGTTGATCTTCCGAGGCCGCGCATTAACCCAGAAAAGTGTGTCCGTCTAGAGTAATCAAGCGTGTTGGAAAACAGGGTGCACCCCTGCAGGGAAGATTATCTATTAATAGACATGTCCACGGTAATGGACGTTCAGACTTATATACCGATCTATTATAACTAGAAATGGATACTTGAGATATGTGGCTCTGGGATTGCTTTCTCGCAGGGAGTCGAGGAAGGATCTCTGGGCGTTAATTCTACAACATGCTTGTTAAATATAAATTGCTATTATTTACTCTTCTACATGCTGAAAGATGCTTGGAGCTGCTTGAATGTGCTAGACTTTGATAGGTTAGGCCTTCCCCTCATTCTGGCATCTGCAGTTCAGTCCATAGATACAACCCTTCCATTTGATACCAATGCATACTTAGAATAGATCTGATGCTTGCGAGTACTTTGGATGAGTACTCACGGTTGCTTTGCTACCCCTTTTCCCCCTTCTTTCTTCTTTCCGGTTGTTAACCAGCTGGTGGATCCCTACAGCCAGATGCCACCGCCGACGGATGCTACTACATGGAGGTTGCCGAAGACCAGGAGTAGTTAGGAGGTCCCAGGCAGGAGGTCTTGCCTCTTTGATCGTTTTTGCTTTTGTGCTAGCCTTCTTAAGGTAGTCTTGTTTATCTTATGTCTGTACTCAGATATTGTAGCTTCCGCTGACGCTTGTGTATCGAGCTTGTATTCGAGCCCTCGAGGCCCCTGGCTTGTAATATGAAGCTTGTATTATTTTAATTTGTGTCTAGAGTTCTGTTGTGATATATTCTCGTGAGTCCCTGATCTTGATTGTACACATTTGCGTGTATGATTAGTGTACGATCAAATCGGGGGCATCACAAATTATGAATCTTATCTTGACATAACAAATTGAATGATTTGTCTTTATCATACTAACCTATCTCATGAAGTTCCGTTAAGTTTTGTGTGATTGAAGTTTTCAAGTTTTGGGTGACATATCGATATGAGGAGAATAAGGAGTGCAAAGACACTAAGCTTGTGGATGCCCAAGGCACCCTAAGGTAATATTCAAGGAAGATCCAAGCAACTAAGCTTGGGGATGCCACGGAAGGCATCCCCTCTTTCGTCTTCAACATTATCGGTAACCTTACTTGGAGCTATATTTTTATTCGTCACATGATATGAGTTTTGCTTGGAGCGTCATTTTATTTTATTAGGATTTGCTTGCTGTTATTTAGAGTAATTTTTTGCATCTTTTATTTCAATAAAGTGCCAAGTATAGCCTTTATCATGCTTATTTTGCAAGTCCATATGTTGATGTTTTGAAAACAGAAAGTTTTCTATCATTGTCTAAATTCTTTTGGAAAGTCAGAACGTGAGAAAATCTTGAAATTTTACTCAATGGATAACAACAAATTTTCTATTGTGTGGTAATTTTTCAGAATTTTTGGAGTTAGAGAAGTATGAATATTATTCCATTCTTTATAGACTGTCCTATTTTGACAGATTGTTGTTATGTTTGCATTATTTGCATATGTTTGCTTGTTTAATGATTCTATTTGAGGATAGGAGTAATAAATATGCAGAGGCATTTAGTACCATGTTAAATAATAATTTTAGTGATTTGCTACAGTAGAGAATTATAAGGTTTTGCATTGATTTATACTAATTTATCTGACGAGTTCTTGTTGAGTTTTGTGTGGATGAAGTTTTTAAGAATTAGGGAAACCGTTATATGAGAGGAATTAAGGAGACACAAAAGCTCAAGCTTGCATCCCTAATTAATATTTCAAGAAGTCTCAAGCATCTAAGCTTGGGGATGCCCCGGTTGTCATCCCACCTTTCTTCTTCAACAATTGATTGGTCAGTTTTGGTTGAGCCTAAGTTTTTGCTTCTTCACATGATATGTGCTATCCTTGGAATGTCATTTTATTTTGTTCTGCTTGTTGTTTGAATAAAATATTAAGATATGAAATTCTTAAATGAGAGAGAGTCCTCACATAGCTACATAATTATTCAATTACTCACTGATATTCACTTATATTATTTTGAGAGTCTTATAAATAGTATGGCAATTTGCTTAGGTTACGAATTTAGTCCTAATATGATGGGTATCCAAGAGGGATATAACAAAAACTCTCATATAAAGAGCATTGAATATATGAGAAGTTCGATTCCTTGCATTTGTTTTGAGACTTATAGATGGTGATATTAGATTCATGCTAGTGAGTAATTGTGGATTGGTAGAAATACTTGTGTTATGGTTTGTGATTCTCGTATCATGCACATATGGTGAAGTTATGTGATGAAGTCAGACTATCGAAGCACTATTCATTTTTTAGTTGTCTTCCTTATGAGTGGTGGTCGGGGATGAGCAATGGTCTTTTCCTACCAGTCTATCACCCTAGGAGCCTGCGTATTAGTACTTTGCTTTGATGGCTAATAAATTTTTGCAATAAGTATGTGAGTTCTTTATGACTAATGTTGAGCCCATGGATTATACACACTCTCACCCTTCCACCATTGCTAGCCTCTCTAGTACCGCGCAACTTTTGCTGGTGCATTAAACCCACCATATACCCTTCCTCAAAATAGGCACCATACCTACCTATTATGGCATTTCCATAGCCATTCTGAGATATATTTCCATGCAACCTCCATCGCTCTGTTTATTATGACACGCACCATCATTGTCATATTGTTCTCATATACATGAGTCATTCATATAGAGTCATATATTTGTTCTAGTATTGAGTTGTAATTCTTGAGTTGTGGGTAAATAAAAGTGTGATGATCATCATTATTAGAGCATTGTCCTGTGTGAGGAAAGGATGATGGAAGCTATGATTCCCTCACAAGTTGGGATGAGACTCCGGACTTAAAATTATAAAAAGAGGCCAACGAGCCCAAAATTAAAAAAAGAGAGGCCAAAGAGCCCCCAAAAAGGGCCAAAGAGCCCAAACAAAAAAATTAAAAAATGAGAGAAAAAGAGAGAAGGGACAATGTTACTATCATTTTTCCACACTTATGCTTCAAATTAGCACCACGTTCTTCATGATAGAGAGTCTCCTATTTTATCACTTTCATATGCTAGAGGGAATTTTTCATTATAGAACTTGGCTTGTATATTCCAATGATTGGCTTCCTCAAGTTGCCCTAGTCTTCATGAGCAAGCAAGTTGGACGCACACCCACTTAGTTTTCATTTTGAGCTTTCATACACTTATAGCTCTAGTGCATCCGTTGCATGGCAATCCCTACTCACTTGCATCGATATCAATTGATGGGCATATCCATAGTCCATTAATTTGCCTAGTTGATGAGAGACTTTCTCCCTTTTTGTCTTCTCCTCACAACCTCCACCATACTCTATTTCACTTATAGTGCTATATCCATGGCTCACGCTCATGTATTGCATGAAAGTTGAAAAATCTTAAGAACATTAAAAGTATGAAACAATTGCTTGACTTGTCATCGGGCTGTGCATGATAAAATATTTTGTGTGATGAAGATAGAGCATAGCCAGACTATGATTTTGTAGGGATAACTTTCTTTGTCCATGATATTTAGAGAAGACATGATTGCTTTATTAGTATGCTTGAAGTATTATTGTTTTTATGTCAAAATTAAAATTTTGTTTTATATCTTATGCATCTGAACATTCATGCCACAATAAATAAGATTACATTGATAAATATGCTAGGTAGCATTCACACTTCATAAATTCTTTCTTTTATCATTTACCTACTCGAGGATGAGCAGGAATTAAGCTTGGGATGCTGATACGTCTCCAATGTATCTATAATTTCATGCCATGTTTACAACAATATTATATGGTTTTGGTATGATTTTATTAGTACTAACCTGGACTAACGTTGTTTTTAGCAGAACTACCATGGTGTCGTTTTTTGTGCAGAAATAAAAGTTCTCGGAATGGGATGAAAATTTACGGTGATTGTTTATGGACCAGAAGACACCCACGGAGCACCAGAGCTATGCTAGGAGGTGACCAAGGAGGCCACAAGCCTAGGGGGCGCGCCCACCCCCAGGGCGTGCCCCTAGGGATTGTGGGCCCCTCGGGCACCCCCTTACTTGTTTCCAATGCCAAGTACCCCTATATATCACGTAACCTCCAAAAAGAACCCTAGATCGGAAGTTCTGCTACACTGAGCCTCTGTAGCCAAGAAAAACCAATCGGGAGCTCGTTCCAGCACCCTGCCGGAGGGTGGAACCATCACCGGATGCCATCTTCATCATCCCGATGGTCTCCATGATGTGGATGGAGAAGTTCACCCTCGGGGCTGAGGGTATGTACCAATAGCTATGTGTTTGATCTCTCTCTCGTGCTCTTGATTTGGCATGATCTTGCTGTACCATGAGCTTTGTTACTATAGTTGGATCATATGGTGTTTCTTCCCCTGTACCTTCTTGTGAAGAATTGAGTCTTGCTCTTTGAGGTTTCCTTATGTTGGATTGAGTATTGGATTTGAGAACCCTTGATGTATGTCTTGCGATGGGATATATGTGGTGACAATGGGATGTTTTATTGATTTACTTGTACGTTTTGGCACTCAACTTGCGGATTCCCGAGGTGACATTGCGGTAATCACTACTGGAATCAGCTACTTGCCGTCAGTGGCCGACGGCAAAGGCTTGCCGTTAACCACCTAACGGAGTAACAGCGCAATTATTGCCGTCAGTATTCTTTGCCGTCGGCAGCTGATGGCAAAGGATCCTTTGCCGTCAGCCGCCCGAAGCGGACGGCAATGTAGCTCTTTGCCGTCCCGTACGTTGCCGTCCACTTTTGCCGTCCGCGGCGGACGGCAAAGACCTTTGCCGTCCGCCATCCGTGCCTTTGCCGTCCGCCATGGCTGATGGCAAAGTAGCTGATTCCTGTAGTGAATCTATGCATAGGGGTTGATGCACGTTTTCGTCCTACGTTCTCTGATAGAAACTTAGGAGTGATTCTTTGTTGCATGTTGAGCGATTATTATATGATCCAATTATGTTATCATTGTTGAGAGACTTTGGACTTGTGAAAGTATGAACCCTAGTCCTTGTTTTCAAGCATTAGAATACATCATTTGCTCACTTCTGTTACTAGTTACCTTGCTGTTTTTATATGTTCAGATTACAAAAACCTATATCTACCATCCATATTACACTTGTATCATCATCTCTGCGCCGAACTAGTGCACCTATACAATTTACCATTGTATTTGGTGTGTTGGGGACACAAGAGACTCTTTGTTATTTGGTTGCAGGGTTGTTTGAGAGAGACCATCTTCATCCTATGCCTCCCACGGACTGATAAACCTTAGGTCATCCACTTGAGGGAAAATTGCTACTGTCCTACAAAACTCTGCGCTTGGAGGCCCAACATGAATCTACAAGAAAAGGTTGTGTAGTAGACATCAGCCGCCATGGAAACCTTGGACCAGAGGGGGAACTCTCCTCCCATATAGGGGGGAGGCCAAGGAAGAAGAAGAAGGAGGGGGGCTCTCTCTCCCTCTCTCCCGGTGGCGCTGGAATGCCACAGGGGCAATCATCGTGTGACAGCGATCTACTCCAACAACTTCGTCATCTTCACCAACATTTTCATCACCTTCCCCCATCTATATTCAGAGGTCCACTCTCCCGCAACCCGCTATACCCTCTACTTGAACATGGTGCTTTATGCTTCATACTATTTTCCAATGATATGTTGCCATTCCATGATGTCAGAGTAGATTTTTGTTGTCCTATCGGTAATTGGTGAATTGCTATGGTTGGTTTAATTTGCTTGTTGTTATGTTGTTGTCCTTTGGTGCCCATCATATGAGCCACGTGTGGATCACACCATTGGGTTAGTTGTATGTTGATAGTACTATGCATCGGAGGGCAAGGGTGACAACAGCTTCATCCTAAACATAGAAATTGATACATATGGGATTGAAGAGGGACCAATATATCTCTTAATGTTGTGGTTGGGTGTTTTACCTTAATGAATGTTAGTAGTGGCGGATGCTTGCTAATAGTTCCAATCATAAGTGCATAGAATTCTATGTAAGGGACGACATGCTAGCAAAGGTCTCTCCCGCATAAAAACTTGTTATCGGTCTATCAACGTAGTCAATTGCTAAGGGACAATTTCGCAAATCCTACCACAACTAATCCACACTCATTTTACTAAAATTAATTGTTTCTTTATTTAAACAACACATAACTTTTATTTTCACGTTCTTTATTATCTTGAAAACCTATCCACACCTACAATGTACTTATAGTTTTATTCTTGTTCTAGGTAAAGCAAACGTTAAGCATGCATAGAGTTGTATCGGTGGTCGATAGAACTTGAGGGAATATTTGTTCTACCTTTAGCTTCTTGTTGGGTTCGACACTCTTATTTATCGAAAAAGCTACAAACGATTCCCTATACTTGTGGATTATCAAGACCTTTTTCTGGCGCCGCTACTGGGGAGCAATAGCGTGGGGTGAATATTCTCGTGTGTGGTTGTTTGCTTTATCACTAAGTAGTTTTTTATTTTCTATTCTAAGTTGTTCTCTATCTTTAGTTATGGCTATGGAACACAAAGCACCCAAATAAATTTGTCGTACTTGCTACTCATGGAGATAGGGAACCTCCTAAAACCCTCGTTGCTCTAGGATGTGAAAAATATTCAACACTACTTTGATAATCCTGAGAAAACCCCATTCAACATGATAATAGGAGTAACTTTGGATCAACGTGAATACTTTAGGGATTATTCATTGACTCAAAAAGAAAACTTTTATGGGATCAAATTGAAATGTTGCAATGGTATGCTTGGAATTTATGCTCGAGATATGATTATACTTGTTGCTCTAGGCTAAAGGCTCGACACCTTCCCTTTTCATGTGAATTTAGTGATAATGAAACCTTGGCTTCTTATGCTAACGGTAGATATGATTACTATGATGTGGAATGAATAGAAGAATTTGTTGCTTTTAAGGGTGCTTATGAAATTGAATATCTTTTTGCAAATTTTGAAAATTATGATGATTCTGTTTGTAGACCTGAAAATTTTGATATACTTAAATATTGTTATGAAAATTATAAATACAATGCCAATATTGATGCATTTATTGAGAACGTCTCTATTGTCCAAGAAGAGACTAATATTTTCCAGGAAACTATGGAAGAAGAAATTAATGAAACAGTGAGCTCATTGGATGAAAAAGAGGATGAAGAGAGCGAAGAACAAAAGGAGGAAGAGCGGATTGATCACCCGTGCTCACCTTCTAATGAGAGTGACTCTTCAACTCATATATTGTTTAATGTCCCTTCATTCTTATCGAAGGCTGAAGGCTGTGATAATTGCTATGATCCCGATGATTCATTTGAAATATCCCTTTTTGATGAACTTGATGCTTGCTATGCTTGTGGCCAAGATGCCAATATGAATTATGCTTATGGAGATGAACTTGCTATTGTTCCTTATGTTAAACATGAAATTGTTGCTATTGCACCCACACATGATAGTCCTACTATCTTTTTGAATTCTCCCAACTACACTATTTTGAAGAAGTTTGCTCTTGTTAAGGATTATATTAATGGGTTACATTCTACCATTACACATGATAATTTGATGATTATAATATGCATGTTCTTGCTGCTCCTACTTGCAATTATTATGAGAGATGAACTACATCCCCGCCTCTCTATGTTTCCAACACCATAAAATTGCAAGAAACTGCTTGTGCTA
Organism: Triticum dicoccoides; assembly: GCF_002162155.2. Classification (NCBI taxonomy): domain Eukaryota; kingdom Viridiplantae; phylum Streptophyta; class Magnoliopsida; order Poales; family Poaceae; genus Triticum; species Triticum dicoccoides. The sequence goes on along the minus strand of NC_041391.1, from coordinate 209,588,085 downwards.
TGTATTGGCCTTTACTTGATGTGCATGAATTGTTCTTTTATGGCATGATGATGCATAGGAAGAGAGTTAGACTTCGTCATTGCATGATATATGTTGCTTTGTGCTCACTATTAAATTCTAAATCATTGCTAATTTAAATTTTCTTTGATATACCTTGGGATCTAGGTGGATCAATTACTTGAGCACTTTATGCCTAGCTTAATGGCTTTAAAGAAAGCGGTGCCAGGGAGACAACCCGAAAGTTTTAGAAAGTCTTTTTTTATTCTATTGAGTGCTTTTATAAATTTTTAAAACAAAAAATATAGAGGGGAACTTAAAACTTTTCGAAAAGAAAAGTGAAAGTGAGAAAGACGAACACCGTTGAAGTTGGGGACGTCCTTGAACTTTGTTCATGCCCATGGAAACTTTGTGAATCTCAATTACAGAAGCTTTTCAACAAAAATAATTATCCCCTTGTACAAATCCATTGTATTATAAAAATAATGTTCCAAGGTTTTCCTTTAGGATGATTAGATTGCTTGTTGGTATGTGCGGTGCAAAAACAGAAACTTGGGTTGTAGTGCATGATTTCACATTTTTTTACTGGAACATCACATGTTTCTTAATTTTTTTACACAGTATTGCTATAAAACTTGGTTTATTTGTCCTAATTTTTCAGAATTTTTGGAATTATAGAAGTATGGTCAATGTTCAGATCACTGCACATTGTCCTGTTTTAGACAAATTATGTTTTTGATGCATTGTTTTGCTTGTTTTGATGAAACTATTGATTCTATCAGTGGTATAAGCCATGGAGAAGTTATAATACAGTAGGTATATTGAAAAAACAAAATATGAATGGGTTTGGAACAGTACTTAAAAGAGTGATTTGCATTATTATACTAACAAATCTCACCAAGCTTTCTGTTAAGTTTTGTGTGGGTGAAGTGATGAAAGATCCCGGAGGTCTCGATATGAGGAGAAAGTGGAGAGGTAAGAGTTCAATCTTGGGGATGCCGAAGGTACCCCAAGTAAATATTCAAGGAGGCTCAAGCGTCTAAGCTTGGGGATGCCCGGAAAGGCATCCCATCTTTCTCCAACAAGTATAGGTATGTTTTCGTCTTCGTTTCGTTCACGTTATATGCATAAATCTCGGAGCATCTTTTGTGTTTAGTTTTCACTTTTCTTTTATGAACCACGCCGGTACGAGATAGTCCATGGTTTATTTATAGAATTGTCATTGCACTTCACTTATATCTTTTGAGTATGGCTTTATAGAATGCTTCATGTGCTTCGCTTATATCTTTTGAAGTTTGGATTGCTTGTTTCTCTTCACATGGAAAACCATTATTTGTAGAATGCTCTTTTGCTTCACTTATATTTATTAGAGCATGGTCTTTTGTAGAAATAATTAAATTATCATGCTTCACTTATATCTATTTAGAGAATCAACAGGAATTTTTTATTTGCATGGTTAATCATAAAATCCTACATAAAACTTGTGGATCACTGAATATGATATGTTTGATTCCTTGCAATAGTTTTGCGATATAGAGATGATAATATGTGGGAGGTAATAGTGGATGATCATGTTTAGTAAGATAATTGTGTTAAGGTTTGTGATTCCCGAAGCATGCATGTATAGTCTCCCAGCATGCTATGAAATTGGAGCATGATTTATTATGGATTGTCTTCCTTTGTGTGGAGGTCGAGAGCGTGCGATGGTTAACTCCTAGAAACCTTACCCCTAGGGGCATGCATAGTAGTACTTTGCTTTGAGGTCTAATTAACTTTTGCAATAAGTATATGAGTTCTTTATGACTAATGTGGGTCCATGGATTATATGCACTCTTACCTTTCCGCAATTTTCTGGCCTCTTTGGTACCGTGCATTGCCCTTTCTCACCTCGAGAGTCGGTGCAAACTTCACCGGTGCATCCAAACCCCGTGATATGATACACTCTATCACACATAAGACTTATTATATCTTCCTCAAAAACAGCCACCATAACTACCTATTATGGCCTTTCCATAGCCATTCCGAGATATATTGCCATGCAACTTCCACAATGTTCGTTTTGATGACTTGAGCCTTCATTGTCATATTGCTTTGCATGATATTTCCATGGCATGTCCGTTTTTGATATCATTGTTAAGCTAGATCACTGTACATCATGGTACACTGCCAGAGGCATTCATATAGAGTCATACTTTGTTCTAGGTATTGAGTTGTAATTTTTATTTCTTTTGAGTTGTAAGTAAAAAGAAGTGTGATGATCATCATTATTCATTATTAGAGCATGTCCCAATGAGTAAAGGATGATGGAGACTATGATTCCCCCACAAGTCGGGATGAGGCTCCAAACAAATATACAAAGAAAAAGAAAAAAAGTGAGGCCAAAAAGAGCCCAAAAAAGAAAAAAAGGAAAAAAAGGAAAAGAAAAAAATGAGAGAAAAGAGAGAAGGGGCATGCAAATACCACACTTGTGCTTCAAAGTAGCACCATGTTTTTCATATAGAGAGTCTCCTATGTTGTCACTTTCATATACTAGTGGGAATTTTTCATTATAGAGCTAGATGCACACCCACTTAATTAGTTTTCAGGTTGAGCTTTCATACACTTATAGCTCTTAGTGCATCTGTTGCATGGAAATCCCTACTCCTGGCATTGGTACAATCGATGGGTATCTCCATAGCCCAATTATTAGCCACGTCGATGTGAGACTTTCTTATCTTTTTGTCTTCTCAATATTTACCCCTATCATCATACTTTATTCCACCCATAGTTCTATATCCATGGCTTGTGCTCATGTATTGCGTGAGAGTTGAAATGCTGAAGCGCGTTAAAAAGTATGAACCAATTGCTTGGCTGACACCGGGGTAGTTCATGATAAATATTCTGTGTTAAGAAGATAGAGCATGACAAGACTATATGATTTTGTAGGGATAGCTTTCTTTAGCATTGATATTTTGAAAGACTTGATTGTTTGTTGGGATGCCTGAGTATTGATGTCTTTCTGTCAAATTATAGACTATTGCTTTGATCAATCATGTCTTAATATTCATGCCATGATTAGATATATGATCAAGATTATGCTAGGTAGTATTCCACATCAAAAATTATCTTTTTTATCATTTACCTACTCGAGGACGAGCATGAATTAAGATTGGGGATGCTGATACGTCTCCGTCGTATTTATAATTTTTTATTGTTCCAGGCCAATATTATACAACGTTTACATACTTTTGGCAATATTTTATATGATCTATTGGACTAACGTATAGATCCAGTGCCCAGTGCCAGTTCCTATTTTTTGCATGTTTTGTGCCGTGCAGAATATCCATATCAAACAAAGTCCAAATGCAATAAAAATTTACAGAGAATCATTTCGGAATGCATGTGATTTTGGGAGGTGGAATCAACGCAAACGGGGGCCCACAACCACCACAAGACACCTGGGCGCGCCAGGTAGCCCAGATGTGTGGTGGTGGGTTGTGCCCTCCTCATATATCGGTTGGAGCCCTAATTCAGGCGCAAGGAAGCTTATTTTCGAGAAAAAAAATCATGTTAAAATCTTAGCGCAATCGGAGTTGCGGATCTCCGGGAATATAAGAAACGGTTTCTGGCCAGATCTGGGGAACGCAAAACAGAAGAGAACAGAGGGATAGATCAAATATAGGACGGGCTCCTGCCCCTCCACTGCCATGGCTACCATGGAACAGAGGGGGAACTCTCCTCCCATCTTGGGGGGAGGCCGAGGAAGAAGAAGAAGAAGGAGGGGCCTCTGCCCCCTCTCTCCTGGTGGCGCAAGAACGCCGCTGGGGCAATCATCATGTGACGGCAATATACTCCAACAACTCTGCCTTCTTCACCAACATATTCATCACCTTCCCCCATCTATATTCAGCGGTCCACTCACCCGTAACCCGTTGTACCCTCTACTTGAACATGGTGCTTTATGCTTCATACTATTATCCAATGATATGTTGCCATCCTATGATGTCTGAGTAGATTTTTGTTGTTCTATCGGTAATTGGTGAATTGCTATGGTTGTATTAATTTGCTTGTGGTTATGTTGCTATCCTTTGGTGCGCATAATATGAGCACGCGTGCGGATCACACCATAGGGTTAGTTGTATATATTGATAGGACTATGCATTGGAGGGCAAGGGTGACAGTAGCTTCAGCCTAAACATAGAGGGTTTTACCTTAATGAACGTTAGTAGTTGCACATGCTTGCTAATAGTTGCAATCATAAGTGCATAGAATTCCAAGTAAGGGACGACATGCTAGAAGTGGCCTCTCCCACATAAAAACTTGCTATCGATCTAGCAAAATAGTAAATTTCTAAGGGACAATTTCGCAAATCCTACCATCACCAATCCACACTCGTTTTACTAAACTCAATTGTTTCTTCATTTAAACATCACCTAACTTTTACTTTCATGTTCTTTATAGTCTTGCAAACCTATCCACACCTACAAAGTACTTCTAGTTTTATTCTTGTTCTAGGTAAAGCAAACGTTAAGCGTGCGTAGAGTTATATCGGTGGTCGATAGAACTTGAGGGAATATTAGTTCTACCTTTACCTCCTTGTTGGGTTCAACACTTATTTATCGAAAAAGGATACAAACGATCCCATATACTTGTGGGTTATCAGGCGCCTGGAGTTGGCATCTCATTCGCCACGTCGATGTCATGAATGTTCGGCAGACGGATGACTGGTCAGCCGACTGAGTGCGGTAGGAAGACTTCCCATCGTTCCGTCTGATCACGAATGCAGCCGGAGAGCGTGCGGACACGGTGGGAGGTGGGAGAGGAGTTTTTCTGTGTGTCCATGTTGTCGAATGCATATATGGCGGACGTCTACACTACAAAAAAAGACACATCCGTGACATTTTGGGCCGAACAAATTTTTTTCTGTCATACATATGACACTTCTATGACAATAATTGTGACAAAACCCGGTATCATCATAGATGTGGTGGGCTCGTACTTATATGACAAAAAATCATGACAGAAAATGGGCTTTTCGTCCTGGGCGGGCTGGAGACGCAGCTGCATGACATTCTTTGGGCGTCCATGATGGAAAAAGCTGTGGTAGAAGCGAGGGGGAGGAAAATTTCGGGGAGTTGCCAGTTACGGTGAGAGGTAGGGGGCAGAGCAATGCGTGTTTCTCTCGTACGTACGCGCGAGTGTGCGAGGCATTGGCTCTAACTGAAGTCGAGCGAGGCGTTGGGCTCTAACTGAACTCGAGCGATTGCACTGCAGGCTACACGTTACTGAACCCGAACGATCGATCGATGGCTGTTAACTAAACCCGATGGAGCGATTCCTTCGCTACTACTGCTAACTGAAGCCGATCGATGCTGCCTCTGGGATGAACAGTGAGTGTTGCGGGGGGTTTGGATGAACAGTGAGCGGTGGCGTTGCCTCTGGATGAACAGGAACCCATGGTGTGCAGGGCTGGATGAACAGTAGACATTGGAGAGGTGGCCGTGGAGGGGTGGTTGAACAGGATCCCGTGGTTTGGAGGGCTGGATGAATAGTAGACGGTGGAGGGGTGCCCGTGGAGGGGTGGTTGAACAGTAGCTGGTGGAGTAGCGCGTGGTGGAGGCTGGATGAACAGGAGCCCGTGGAGGTTGGAGGAGGTCGACGGTAGCCCGTGGAGGCTGGAGGAGGTCGACGGTGGAGATGAACAGTATCCCGTCGAGTCCCGTTTTGCGG
>NC_041391.1:209581290-209582142 GCF_002162155.2 Triticum dicoccoides | reverse complement strand
CGTTTTGTCCGTTTTGCAGTACGCCACACCCCTCCCGATCAACAGGACCCCCATTTCGAACGTAGCGCTCCAACACAAGTCCGTTTCGTCCGTTTTGCGGTACGCCACCCCCTCCCGATCAATAGGACCCCCGTTTCGATCGTAGGAAGTATGTTTCATCCGTTTTGCGGTACACCACACCCCTCCCGATCAACAGGACCCCCGTTTCGACCGTAGGAGGTCCGTTTCCTCCGTTCTGCAGTACGCCAGGCCTCGTTTCCATCGTCTGTTCCGTCCAAGCCGGTTGGCTCCCACGCGTTCCGTTGCCTCCCGATGAACATGACGCATTCCGTTGCCTCCCCATGAACACGACGCATTCCATTGCTTCCCCATGAACACGATGCATTCCGTTGCCTCCCCATGAACACGACGCATTCCGTTGCCTCCCCATGAACACGAGCCCTCGCCGTACGTATGCGTGACTAGGCATTCGAGACCCCGCCCATATGTACACATACGTGGCCCTATTTTCTTTCTTGCACCCTGGCCGCTGTGCGTACGTGTACATGCTACGTGCGCGCCTCTACTATGTCACGTACGCGCCTCTACTACGACACGTCCGTGCCTCTACATCGACCAATATATATGTACGTACAAGTTCGCGACCAGAATGACAATGCTACGTACGCTTCGACCAGGTGGGTCCCGACTGTGAGGCAGTTCCTTGCGTGCGAAAATGTAGCTGGTGGGTCCCAGCAGTCAGAGGGGCGAATCGTTTTTTTTGCCCGGACGCACTTCCTTTGCATGCGAAGATGTAGCTGGTGGGTCCCAGCAGTCAGGGGGGCGAATTGTTTTTTTTTGCCCGGACACACT
>NC_041391.1:209565209-209581021 GCF_002162155.2 Triticum dicoccoides | reverse complement strand
TTCCTTGCGTGCGAAGATGTAGCTGGTGGGTCCCAGCAGTCACGGGGGCGAATCATTTTTTTTGCCCGGACGCACTTCCTTGCGTGCGAAGGTGTAGCTGGTGGGTCCTAGCAGTCAGGGGGGAATGTTTTTTCGCTAAATATGGTGGCCTGTCCGGTGGGTCCCCGGTGTCAGGTGGAGGAATAATTATTTTGCGCGTAATAAGGAGGCACTTCCTTGCTGCGGCCGTGGACCCAGCTGTCAGCCTCTCCACATACATTCCACGTCCTATGGAAGCCGTTCCTTGACCACGTTGACCACGCCACACCGAGAGCACCAGGGCGATGGACGACGGCGAGGCCTAGGAAGGGGACGACACGGAGCCGGGAAGACGCGGCAGTGGATGCCCACGCGTAGAGGGGTACGCGGGTTCACTGGTTCGCCGTGGTGTGAGGTTGCCATTGCCGTAGAATAACAGGGGGTGTGGGTGAGTAGAGGGATGGCCTGGCCAGCGGTGGGAGTAGTAGGAGGCCGTGATGCCTCCGCCGCATCGCAGCGGGCCACGGGAGGCAGGAGCACGAGGCACGACCGGCGCTGGTTTGGGCGGCTGGAGCAAGAAGACCAGAGGTTCAAGAAGCACTACGGCCGTTGGATGGACATCGTATGGTCACTGGAGCTAGAATCGTGCATATTGACTAAGTTGACAAAGCCCTCCGTCCCTGTCAACTTAGTAGGCCCACAAGTCAGCCTGCCACTATACTGGGTCCCAGCTAACAGGGGGAGTATTCATTTTTTTGTTCGTAATAAGGAGGCACTTCCTTGCGTACGAAGATATAACTGGTGGGTCCGAGCTGTCAGAGCCGGCCACGGGGAGGAGGGAGCAGGCAGTCCCGCCGGTGCTTGTTTGAGCGGCTGGAGCAGGAAGAGCAGAGATTGAAGAAGCACGACGGCCGTTGGATGGCCATCCAACAGTCACTGCTTGTACGTCAACCTTTTTTTAGGAAAGCCTCAAATCTGTGGAAAACAGCATACATCCCATCTGCCATTATTTTTAATAATTCACAGCCCATTCGCTAATTCTTAAGGTTTTTTTTGGAGCCCATATTCTTTTTGTTAGCATTACAACCCATATTGTGGCCACGGTTAAAAACTTATATGAAATTTTGCATATTTCGGTGCGGTCCGAACTGCTTTTAATCCCAAAATTTCGACTCACATTCAAACTAATTTAAAAAATAAATGTATATCAATATAAAATCCAACAAATTCTCCATGCATAAAAATTAATGTAATTTAAAATCTCGAAATGAAAAAAAAGATATTTGAAACTAACTGCCGGTTTGATGTGTTTTAAAAATGTACAACCCATTTCTCATTACTGATGGGCCATTTTCTCGGCCAGCCGAATGAAAGCTCTCCTCGTCTTGAAAGATTTGTAGCCCAACAGGCCTAACAAAGTGACTTACTTGGCAAATCACAAAAAAACTGGGCTGTGTCCGTGGACCCAGCTGTCAGCCTCTACACGTACAGTACTCTCCGGATGGAATGTCGTTGACCACATTGACCACGCCGCGCCGAGAGCACAAGGCGGTGGATGACGGCGAGGCCTAGAAAGGGGACGATGCGGAGCCGGAGAAGACGCGGTAGTGGATGCCCACACGGAGAGGAGTACCAGGGTTCACTGGTTCGACTGTGGTCTGAGGCTGCCGTCACCGCAGGGCCTGGCTAGCGGTGGGAGTAGTAGGGGCGATGAGGCCTCAACGGCAGCACAGCCGGCCACTGGAGGCAGGAGTAGGCGGTCTCCCTGGCGCTGGTTTGGGCGGCTGGTGCAAGAAGAGCAGTGATTGAAGAAGCAGCAGGACCGTTCGATTCAAATCCAATGGTTACTGCTGCTAGAATCGTTTGTTGACTAAGTTGACAAGCCCTGCGTACGCGTCAACATAGTAGGCCCACAGGTCAGCCTCCCAACCGGTGCACCCCAGATGTTAGTGGGAGGAATCATTTTTTTCGCGTAATAAGGAGGCAGTTGATTGCGTGCGGCCAGGCCAGCGAAGGGAGTAGGGTGGGTCGGGGAAGCCTGCGCAGCATCACAGCGGGCCACAAGAGGAGGGAGCAGGCAGTCCCACCGGTGCTAGTTTAGGCGGCTGGAGCAGGAAGATCAGAGATTGAAGAAGCACGGCAGCTAGAATCGTGTGTTCACTGACAAAGCCTTGCGTAAACAAGTCAGCCTCGAAATATGTGGCGTGTACAGCCCATTTGCTATTATTTTTATGATTTTTACTCATTTTCTAATTCATATGGAATTTATTGCAGCCCGTTTTCCATTTTTAGAATTGCCGGCCATTTTCTGGTCAGTACCAGGGTCAAAAAATTAACTAAATATGTGGCAAATTTTTGCTGGGGAATGAAATATTCTTAATCCAAAAATTAATAGCCATACTAAAACAAATTTAAAAATAAGTTAGTACTATGTCATGTTAAATACAATGAAATACGTATAAGATATCAGTGAAGAACAAAATTCAAAAAAAACTAATATCCCATTTGCTCGTCTTGAAAGATTTGCAACCTAGTAATTCGGAGAAAACAAATAGGCCTAGCTTGGGTATTCTTCAAAAACAAATACTGGGCTACCTATTTTCCCAAAGAACTGGTGCATGAGCATTTAGCTTTATTTATTTATTTACTTATTTATGTTTAGGGGACCATGAGCATGTACCTGGGACGGATTCATGTGAGAGCGTCCCTTCCAGTTAATTATGGGATTCTCTATTGGGCCTTCATCAGTGGGTTGCATGTTATCAACAAGTGGAAAATGTGTTCGGTACGAAAAATAGTATGAGCTACGTACAGTACGAGGCACTAAAGGATCGAACCGTGCAACAACTTCCAAAACATTGTGTTTGTCGTTCTAACAACACATTTATATTCAACCAACAGACGAAATATATTACTAATTGTACATTGAAAACAGCAGCAGTAGCAACCAGGGCTGGGGGTGCAACAGAAGCAGTAACCAGGCCAGAAGAGTGAAGACGCAACTCTCTCTTCCAAACCAAACATCAGCCATCATTACAAAAGGGCTACCAAAAAAGAACAAGTGTATGCATCAAACTAAATAAAGATCCTACTACACCAAGTGTACGCATCTAACTAACTGGCCAGTTAGACATTGCTATTTATTAAGCTGTGGAGATTGGCTGACGGCTTGAACCAGATGGGTGCCTGACGGGGGAAACTCCAGCCAGCAGGTCGAAGTCTGATACTTGCGACCCTCTCTCCAACTTTGGGCTGCAGAGCATGGCGGCACATATCAGGGTATGGTGCATGCAGAGACGCATGGTACGCTGTGTACACACAGTTTTGCCTGATGAACGAAACCACGCTGCCATCATGATCCTTCCCATCAGTTATCTCCTGGTTAATCAGATAATTCAGTCCGACAAACAGAGAGCGTGTGCCAAGGCTACTTACCAGCCTCCAGTCAAAAATTCCTGAAGGCCCAGAGAAGCTGGGATCCTGCTCAAAGACCTTGCAGTGATTGTGATTGTATTCCATGAAACAACACATCCGGTATGTGCGAACGATTGTCAATCTTTCGCCGTCGTCTGATCGAGCCAGGAACCACCTGCAACTGCCATGCCGCTTTTCTTTGAAAGGTTCTGGGATTAGGAAGGGTAGGGACACCAGGCGGCCTACAACATCATATCAAGTTGGAGTCAAATAAAAAAGGGCTCTTGATTTAGTCAATCTTAAGAACAACATGTTATGAGCATGAATATTTTTTCAGTAAATTTTGACAGTAATATAAGCAAGCCATCATGATATCATAGGAAAGTAACATACTACTGTAACAGCCATTTGTAGCGATGACTGGAGTAGGCCAGCAATACGTCCAGCCATAGAAGGAGTCGACAGCGTAAATGAAGCCCTTGTGTTCAATGGCATCAGAGAACCATGGAAGATGTATGATCCTGCGATGGACGTGCAGATTTATCCACTTACCGCAGTGACCTGTCAGATGGGCGAGACCGCGGTTGAAGAACACAATTAGCCTGAAATGTTTATAATTCCCAGATCTTGTGGGCACTTGGCAAATTACAACCTTGAGCAAATCAAACTTGGTATCATGTTGGCTACTGTAAGATTCCAAGTATTCTGGGCCGCGGTGCCAAAGTAGTGCAGTGTTAATCAAAGGAAGGGGGATCAATCGCCAGGTGTGGACCTCCACGAGCGTCCAGCTGCCGCGACTATCGACGAGCACCAACCAAGACGTGTTCATGCCGACCCAGTACATACCGTTAATGTAGCTGAGGCTGAAGGGGACCGGATCGCAGTGAAGGGGGTTGATGCTCGCCACCCTATGATTGTTATGCTGCGTGACACGCCGTTTCTGAAGATCAGGCGGCATCAGCAAGCAAGGAGCTGGCTTAAAAAGCTCCGGCCTGAGGGCTTTGAGTAAACGGTACAGCCCCGATGAGCACGCGGCGAGCGGCATTGTACTGAGATTGTCCACACGCGAAACAATGAGCTTGATTACCTCTGTGGGGAGCGAATTCCAGCCACTCTTTCGGCGGACGCTGCTCGGTTCTGCCATTGTTAGTGCTTGGGTTTCGGACGAGCGGGGGAGGCGCCTTAGCAGGGATGGAATCTTGGACGAGATTATGTGCGGACAAAGATGGAGAAGCGAATATGTGCTGCGGGAAGTGGACAGGTGATGATGACTACAGCACACCGCTTGACTTACAAGACACATACCAGCAGCGTAGGGTCATATCGATGCCAGACAACTTGCTTGAGTGATCACAATACTGGTACTCCCTACAGTACCTACTACAGTACTATGCCCTAGCTTGCTAGAGTAGAGTAGTAGAGTAGGACTCTGCTCTACTACTAGCACCGGAGGAGTAGTATATTCTAATCTAAAATAGTTACAAACTTTGATGCCCGATCGTGGAATGACTATGAACCGTGCTCAAAGACCATGTCTACATGGTGTTTGGGCTTATATGCAAAAAAAATAGCAAGATGCATGTGCATTGCACGACACACCATCATCACCAACTCGGTTTTTCTCTACTCCTACTCCTATAAAAGACTCAGTTGGTGATGATGGAGGCGAGGAGGCGTGTTCAGCCGGGCGTGTAGCGGACGGCGCAGCACTATTCGATTTGTTATAAAAAAAGTACTTGTAGAGATAGAGACATAGGGAGGAGCACGAGGGAAGGCCTTATCTGTAAATGTGGAGAGAGGTGCGGGTATCTTTTGTAAAACTGTCATAGTTGGCTTTATATCCGTCAGATATAGATCGGACGGTCTATATTACAAGATGGCAGGCAAACCATCATCACCAACTCGGTTTTCTATAAGAGTAGATATATGTAGATATAGATAGATAGAGACTAGGGAGTACTAGTAAGGACACCATCTACTGCTTCGTGTGCTACTCCTGCGCTCCATTCGGCGGCCACAACGTCCCCTACAGCCACTCCCTCATGCGCTCCATTCGGCGGGTGCTGTTGAAATCTGGGGAGCGCACTCTCGCGACTGCTGGCAGCCACGACTTCACCGACGACGACTTCTTCCCCAACCTCGGCAACCTCTTCCTCAACGACATGGGCGACAACCTCAACGCCAACGGTGCTGCTCCCGTTGCACCATATGTGTTTCTGTCCTTCCTGTTCGAAATCTTGGTAGAATTCATGTTTCTACTCTGTATCCTACTACTATGCTAGTCCACATGATTAGTTTCATCTCTGTTATAGCCGTCATGATTTATTTTTTGCTTATTCGGATTAAATCTCGTAGTAACTTGCTCACATATTCAACTGGCGCAACGTCCCTTATAGCCACTCCCGTTTCATGGACGGCCTGGTCGATGCCCCCAACGAGCCCTTCGTCCACTGCTATGAGTGCCCGATGCCGTTTTGTGGCTCGCCGGCGGACATGGTGCATCACCTCACAGATGCGTGCAGCGGTCACTGCTGGCCCTTGGCGGAGACATCAAGTACGACACGTGCTACCGGTTCACCATGCCGGAGTCGCTGGAGGATCACCGCCGCCTGCTAGTCTCGGAGGAGGATAGCAACATCCTCCTCTTGATCGTGGGCACCGGCCAGGCCCGCGCAGGCCGCCTCCCCGTCTTTGTAGCATGCATCAGGGGCGTCGCTGCTGATGCTGACACTGACACGAGGCAGATGTACGGGTGCAAAGTCAATGTTACTACCCCTCCGGGTCACGTGGGCGGCGAAACCAGCCTCATCAGACAGACTTGGAATCTGAGGAGCTGGGACTATCCCGCCAATGTGGACTTGGAAAACCCATGGCATCCGTTCTATCCTTTACCCGCCGACTCGGTGCACGGGGACTCCAAGGAGGTTCACCTGGACATACGCATTATCAAGTGCACTTAGAAAACATGTAGTGTGTGTGTGGGCACTTATGGCCCGTGTCTTTGCCGCTTTTGATTCTGTAAGCTTGTCGTTAAACTTGAGTGGCTTTCGCCGCAGTCCTTCCTTTGAACTGTTCCTCTTAGTTAGCTGATGTAAGACACTTTGGGTTTCATTTGATAATGGAACCGGGGAGGAGCCTCCCTGTTCTTCTAAAAAAATACGCATTATCAAGTTAAATGTTGATCATTAGTCTTCGCTCAATGTAATCCGTTGTCTAAGCATGTGGAGACTTCCATGCAGGATCTTACTCTATTGGAGTATCGCGCATGAATAAAAGTATATACGTTTATGGTTTAGTCTAGAATCTTCCATGTATGAATTTTTACTACAATACTGGTGAAAGACTTACGATGAACCATTTCTTACATATCCTCTGTCCCCTTGCAAGTCATCCTGATTTAACCCATCCGTCTAGGTGTATAAGGGCATGGTTAATATTACTTAATAGTATAGTCAACTGTTGACTATAAGAAAGTGCCATGTCATCTGTAGCCAACATGTATAACAATCAATACTCAAAACTAATTCTTAAAGATCATTTCTTGCAAAGCACAATAAGTGCTATTTCTTCACAAGATTTCGATGCAGGTTGAACAGTTGAACGCTTTTGTTTGCAAAAGATACCTTTTTATCTATTTCACCCGGATGTTTGTGAGCTCTAGAGATGAGCTAATATCCGAAGAAACCTATCGATACCCGTTACACATGAGATGACCCCCACATCCTTTGTCAAAATAAACAACTCCCCGATCAATGCATTTCACTCTTCGGTGCAATGCACGGGCACCTTACTACTATAGATTAGTACGACCAAAAATTGAACTAACATTATATATAGTACGATAAATACTGATGCATGTCACCTAAAATTATATCATTCAAAACTATGTTCAAATACGAATCCAACGATATAGTTTTTGTTGACATGCACTAACATTTTGTCAGTTAAATCTTCAGTCAAATTCAATGGGGGACTAATAAACCACGACCGATGTAGTACAAGTGTAGAGGGCGGCGCTGCACGGGAGTCTCACCTCTCACCCCGCTCGTGGCGCGACAGTAAAGCCGTCATATCACAAAACCCAACCACTCCCAGTAATAAATGGCCTGGTAAAATAAACCGACAAGCAACCATCACATCCCTCCGTCTTTTTTGCATTTCATCTCTCTGCATTTACTTTCTCCGGTTCATCTCCCACGCTCGATCCCTAGCTACTACTCCTAGAGCCAGTTCTTTTGGCGGCCTCCCCAGCTTTCCCCACAAGACTAGTCACAGTGGAGAGTAACAATAAGGCGCCTCACTCATTTATTTGGGCTTCTAAACTACTACTCCGTCCTGGTTTATTCCTCACCATTGTAATTTGTTCTAAATTTTGACTAAAGATTTAACTGATAAAATGTTACTCAAAACACTTAGGCGCGGTGCATCTAGGTGTGTAAGTCATCTTACGAAAACCAAATAACCCGAGAACACTTAGGCGCGGTGCATTAACTTCTACCTCGTTTCTTGTTTCTTGACATATCAACCAATAAGAGATAAAGAGTGTGCATGCTTTTAATGACTTGAGATATCAAACACGACATGCAGTGGTTAGTTCATTACATGCAATACTATTAATTAGCAAATAAACATTAACATTTCTCGTTTTCTCCTCCTCCTTGGTCACAGTGCACAGAGAAATAACCATAGAGAAGGAAGCTAAAAGTAAACAATCAAATGAGCATTTTTGCATTTGTTTTGCATTGAATCGTTTCACAAGCTTGACTAGTGTTGTTTTTTCACTTTTACAAAAACCACATCGTAATGTTCAAACGTGCATTTGCACGTACATAAGTAATAATAGTACTCCCTCCGTCTAGGTGTACAAGTCTTCCCTCCTTCTTGGTCACCGTGCACAACCAAAGATGACTTATTGACCTGGACGGAGGGAGTAGCACAGTCTGCAAGCATATATCGAGAGAGACGTGTACTCCGATAGTATATAGTAAAGTTTGTGCTATATGCACGTACTTGCAAAATGCGTAATAATACACAACATTTCCAAACTTTCCCTTTTACATACTTAATTAAGGACGCTAAAAATTCCTGAACGTTCGGGATTTATCATTTGCGTCCCAAAACTAATGAGATCGCCTTACGAAACAAAAATTATACTCCTCCTGAAAGCCACGGCGCTCACAGGAGCGCTTGTGACGCGCCACGAGTGACCTGGTGCGCGGCCGTTTCCCAGCGCGCCGACACAACGCCTCTTCCTCAGCCTCGCAACTCGCGAGGTGATGATTGGTGGCTTGCCGGCGGGCGAGCGCAATCTCACCGATGTGGTGATCCGGCACCAATAGGTACTCCTCCTGGATGGAAGCGTGCACCTGGTCCATGTACTGCCAAGCGTAGATGAGGCGCTTGGGCCCGACTGCACTCAGGGCGTCGGCACGGGCGTCCTGCGCCACCCTCACGGCCCTCACACGAGCCTTCTGCCAAAGAACCAATTGCTTGACTCTCTCGGACGCGACATAGATCTCCCAGAAAGCTTGTTGCGCGGTGCGCTTCTCTTCCTCGGCCTTCTTCTCCGCCTCTATTTTGGCGTGCTCTGCTGGAGGCAAAGCCTCCCACAAGGCGACATCCATTTCTTTCCAAAGCTCCTCAAGGCTGGGGGGGCCGCCGGGTGGCGCGGCGTTCTCCTCGTAGCAGGGAGCCGACGCATCCTCCTCGATGTTTCGCGGCGAGGAGCATAACACCGATGCGTCCTCCTCGACTAGTAGCGGCGATGAACGGAACGGCGACGCGTCGCGTCGCGGCGAGGAGGGGAACGCCGATGTGTCCTCCTCGACTAGTGGCGGCGAGGAACGGAACGGCGACGCGTCGCGTAGCGGCAAGGAGCAGAACACCGACTCGTCCTCCTCGACTAGTGGCGGCGAGGAACGGAAAGGCGACGCGTGACCGTCCACGCGGTGCAGCGAGGGGCTCCTAGGGCTTGGGAGGGGAGATGCCATGGTGGTCGACGTGAGAGGGAGGGGGAGGAGATAGCGATGAACGTGAACGTGAGGGGGAGGAGATAGCGATGTCGTGGGAGGCGCAGTATTTATAGCGAGCAATGGTACACCTACATAAGATATGGACTGAGCTACATTGACTTAACTGCAGGTCCAGTTGCGTCACTGACATGTGGGCCAGTACACTGCTGGGCCCGTATGTCAGTGACCCAATGCACCTGAAGTTAAGTAAAAGCTACATGGGCATATTTGTTGGAGTAAATTACGGGGGAGCGAAGGGGTGGAAATATTGCTGGTCACAACGGATTGGACGAGCGTGGGGGGAGGAGAGTCATGCATGTAGATTTTTTCACACGGGGTGGAGTGGTGGGACCGCTGAAGGGAGAAGGAGAATTTGGCAGGCATATTGTTTCCACACATGGAGATGAAAAGATTTGGAGACGAACGGGCTTCCTGCAGGTATGGGGAACGGTGCATAATAAGTCATCTTGCATGCCGGGCTAGGTATAGTCTCAAGTCGTTAAAAACATACACGCCCCACACATGTTCATATTTCAAGGTGCACTAAATTATTGCATGCGATGATTAAGGCTGGCCATCATGGTGGTATCTTAGCTGGTACACGGGAATAGCAAACATGCTGATGTGGCAAAGAATTAAAGAAGAGAGGGGGTTAGACTAAATAGTGTTCATGCATGCATTGGTAAACAGATTTTTTTGTGAAGAACGACATCATTAGTTGAGTACTTTTGCAGACTTCAAAAAATATTCCACCACCTCTACTATCTTGCTAAGAGTAGATGAAATTTTTGAGTCGAGCCCTTTAAACTAGAAGGGAGGTAGTGGTACTCTAATAGCTAGGTCTGTAAGTCATCTTATGAAAACCAAATAATCCCAAAACACGTAGGCGCGGTGCATTAACTTCTACCTCGTTTCTTGTTTCTTGACATATCAACCAATAAGAGATGAGGGTGTGCATGCTTTTAATGACCTGAGACTATCAAACATGACATGCAGTGGTTAGTTCATTGCATGCAATACTATTTAATTAGCAAATAAACATTAATGTCTCTCGTTTTCCCCTCCTCCTTGGTCACGGTGCATAGCCTAAGATGACTTACTCACCTAGACGGAGGGAGTATCAACATTCACAATGTCAAATCAATATTTTTACACTCATTATAAAACGTAGTTATTATACTCATTATAATCAGTATTGTAGATATTGATATTTTTAGTATAAATTTGGTCGTGGGATTTCATTGATGCCTGTCAAAGCGTGGAGGAAGAGGAGCTTAGGGCTTGCATTATCTGTCTCTACATAGGTATTTCTCTTCATAATCCTGTAATTTTAGAGACTGATTGCGCTTTTGTGGTAGCGTCTCTTGCATCGGGGGACTATGACAGGTCTGCTATGCGTGACCTGAAGATGAAAGCATTGAGCATCTCGAAGTTGATCAACAATCTTCAATTGTCAAAGATTAGCCGTTCGGCCAATAAGGTGGCACACTTAATCGCTAAGTATAGCGTTGACAATAGATTAGATGGTATTCTTGTAAATAACGTAGCGTCCTGTGTGGTGAATATTGTATCGAATGAGTGTACTGGTGTGGCTGGTTAATTAATATAAGGTGGTGTTTAAAAAAGTATATATTTGGTCAAACACTTTGCAAACGGTTGACGGGAGTAAAAAGGACCAGAGGGAGTATCATGCATGCGGAGTAGGCAAAAAAATTGCTCATTTTAGCCGGTTGAAGTCTCAAAGGGCGCAACCGCGCGAGGGAGGCGAAGGTCGTGGGAGGCGCGGCGGTTGACGGAATTAAGTGAAGTTACATCCACGCACCGGCATGGCATGCAAACAGGCAGAAGCTATACAGTTAGGCCTACGATATGGGTCTAGTAGACATGACATCTAGTGGGTCCCGCATAGTTCTCGAGAACTCTTTGGGGGCTTGCAGTCGTTTATCCACCAGGCAAGCCAACAACCCCACGCCGTTTGCACACCCTACTCGTCCCCGTCTTCTACCTCAATACAGTTCGCTCCCAGTCGTCCCATCCTTTCACATTAGTTCGCTCCCAGTTTTTGCGGGGTACAACAGTTCAACTTCTCCTAACCCTCCTCCAAAATCCATGGCCTCCCAAATCTCCATGGTCGCCGCTGAGTACCAGGTTAGAGCCATCACCGGCGATTAGTTCATCGTCATCTACACACATGGATCCGCGACGGTGAAAGCATGGCTTGCTCGCTTCCTACGCATGTTCAACAGTTCAATGGATGAGTGGGTCGCTGGGCTAGATGTTGAGTACACCACAGTCCTGGGACGAGAGAAGGATCTAAAGGACAAAGAGAGGAAGAAGCCCGCCGTGATCCAGGTTTGCGTACATAACGTTTGCTTGGTCTACCACATATGCCATGCCAACGTTGAGTGCCAGGATTTTAAGAACTTCCTCAAGGACAAAAGAGTGAAATTCGTTACTGCAGGATTTAAGAACGACAAAGAAGTCCTGCGTCGGATAGGTCTCGTTGTAGGCCAGCCCTTCGATCTCCAGAAGGCAAGCCTGGTGTCCTCCTCTCAACCTTCAATGCTGACCCTGGCAGCAGCCATGATTGATCCTTCGTACACTAAACTGAAGAAACCTCATCACGAGTTTCATCATGCATGGGAGTCGAAGACATTAGATGAAGATCACATCCTGTATGCAGCAATGGATGCCTACCTTTGTTTAAATATCTACATGGGTTGGATGAAGAAGCAGAGCCCAGTGTCCGGTTCAAGCAAAGAAGCGTTGGCGAAGAGGAAGAGGAAGAGGGACGAGGACGAAGTCGAGGACGTGGACTCGGACTCCGAGTAGGTGGCAGTGCCGTCGCTCATGCTGGTTCTACTACAGTATCAAGCTGACTAGTTGCTTAGTTTATTTTCAAGGGTGTGTTGTGCTGAGGCCCCAGTAGAACTATGTTTATGTTCTTTCTCGTTATTTGAACTGTTTAGTACGTAGAGTAGTACTAGTACTATGTCTTACTACTGTTCTTCTTGCAGTTGGTACTACTGTTCATACCTTCGTGTTCCCACTATACTTAATACGTTTGTACTAGTAGTATAATTTGGGTCAGTTAATTTGTGAAAGAAGTTTGACGGAGCGAAGGAAGAAGACGACAGAAGAGGTGGAAGGAGCCCTTCTAGCCATCCATGTTGCATCAAACGGTTCACATGAGTTGACTGACCCAAATTGCTCCTTCAGATTGCAGGATCCATGTAACACCCATGATGCGGCTATATCTCCCACGTGTCGAAGCACGACTTAGAGGCATAACCGCATGGTGGTTTTGTCGCAAGAAGGGTCATCTTCACACAATCCCATGTAATGAACAAGAATGGGATAAAGAGAGTTGGCTTACAATCGCCACTTCACACAATACATAATTTAGATCATACATCATTCAAATACACTCATAGACCGACTACGGTCAAGTTCAAATGAAAAGAAGACAACCCCAAATGCTAGATCCCCGATCGTCCCGACTGGGCTCCTCTACTGATCATCTGGAAACGATACATAGTAACAACCAAGAGCCTCATCAAATTCCCACTTCAGCTCAGTTGCGCCATCTGCGCCAGTATCCTCGGCACCTGCATCTGTTTTGGTAGAATCTGTGAGTCACGAGGACTCAGCAATCTCACACCCGCGAGATCAAGACTATTTAAGCTCATAGGTAGGAAAAGGTGTAATATGGTGGAGCTGCGGCAAGCACTAAGCATATATGGTGGCTAACATACGCAAGTGAGAGCGAGAAGAGAAGCAACTTGTCGGTCGAGAAGCTAGAAGCGGTCAAGAAGTGATCCTGAAACTACTTACGTCAAGCATAACACAAACCGTGTTCACTTCCCGGACTCTGTCGAGAAGAGACCATCACGGCTACACACTCGGTTGATGCATTTTAAAGAGGTCAAGTGTCAAGTTATCTACAACCGGACATTAACAAATTCCCATCTGCCTCATAACCGCGGGCACGACTTTCGAAAGATTATATACCCTGCAGGGGTGTCCCAACTCAGCCCATCACAAGCTCTCACGGTCAACGAAGGAATAGACCTTCTCCCGGGAAGACCCGATCAGTCTCGGAATCCCAGTTCGCAAAACATTTCGACAATGGTAAAACAAGACCAGCAAAGCCGCCCGATGCACCGAAAAATCCCGATAGGAGCTGCACATATCTCGTTCTCAGGGCAACACCGGATGAGACAGGCTACGAGTAAAACCAGCCCTCAAGTTTCCCCGAGGTGGCCCCGCAGGCGGCTCATTTCGGACCAACACTCGAAGGAGCACTGGCCCAGGGGGGTAATAAAGATGACCCTTGGGCTCGCGAAAACCCAAGGGAAAGGGCTTAGGTGGCAAATGGTAAAACCAAGGTTGGGCCTTGCTGGAGGAGTTTTATTCAAAGCGAACTATTAAGGGGGTCCCATAAATCACCCAACCATGTAAGGAACGCAAAATCCAGGAACATAACACCGGTAATCGGAACTAAGGCGGCAAGAGTGGAACAAGTCACTAGGCATAAGGCCGAGCCTTCCACCCTTTACCAAGTATATAAGGTGCATTAATATAAACAGGAGATATTGTGATATCCCAAAATATCCGTGTTCCGACCAGGAACAAACTTCATCTTCACCTGCAGCTAACAATGCTATAAGAGGGGCTGAGCAAAAGCAGTGACATAGCCAATCAACGGTTGCTAGGACAGGATGGTTAGAGGTTTGACATGCCAAAAGGTAGGCATGGTAAACAAAGGCAGGTAGGGCTAACAAAGTGATAGAGCGAGTACTAGCAAGCAAAGATAGAAATGATTTCGAAGGTATGATCATCTTACCTGCAAGGTTCTCAGAGTTGTCGAAGGCTTGATCCTCGTAAGCGTTCTCAATAGGTTCCTCGTGCACGTACTCGTCTCCCGTCTCTACCCAAAGCAAGAACACAAGCAAAGGAACCACAATAAATCACGGTGCAATGCGCAAGCAATATGATGCAACACATGTCATGATATGCGAGATGTGATATGCAATGCATATGCGTGCTTCAGAAGGAAAAAGGATGAACAAGGCATCAACTTGGCAAACCAAGTATGCCGCTGGAAAGATGAGATGATTTCAGTTGAAATCAATATAAAGATCACCGGAAACGGATGCACGGTTTGCAAATGGCAAGCAAGACAAGTATGGCACAAAGCTGCGATTAACAGCGCGATGCTACTTAGCATGCAACAAGAAACTATGCTATAGCACCCCAACATGAAAACAAAGCATATGGCAATGATCTACAGGAGATGCTTTACAAAAGAGGAACACTGAGCTATGGCTAATTCACATCATAATAGGTTCAAACAAGCATGGAGAAAGTGCAAAAAATTATCAGGCTGGACATGGCATAAACAGCAGCACGAAGCAATGTTCAGAGCAGGTTATCAACATGCTACAGGAACTTATAATAGCAAACTAAGGCATGGCATGAATCTACTCAAAGCATAGATCAAAAGTCCCTTAGTTAGCATAAGCCAAAAAGGACTAGAAAATATGATGGCACCCACGTAAACATAGCAAGTTTCGTTAACAGATTTCAGCAAACAAAGCATGGCATTGAAATAATTATGAAGGCACCTTCGCGAGCTCGATGCACTCACTACAGAGCATCTCATGATAAACTAAGCATACATCCATCAAGAAGACATGACATAGAAGCTATACATGGCAAGAAACAACATCATAGCATATCCGGATCAACTACAACAACCTCGGCCAAATTGAATAACATGTAAACAATCTGCTAGGAAACATTTTGAAGCAAAAGTAGAGCACGAAAATGACATGCTAGACTACTCCATAATTGCAACCAGGACCATGGATGGATAGAGCAAAACCATGTTTTCAAAACACCCTTACTGAAGTATCTCAAATTATGCATGGATCTCTCTGTAGCAACATATTTACATGGCAATAAAATTACAGCAGAACAGGAGCTACAAACAGCGTTAACACGAAGCCTAGTTTGCATGCTTGTGCTAGTCACCACATTGGTCACAAAAATACATGGTAAGCACCTCTGTAAAGAAGACATAGCCTAGTTCAAAACACATTTAGGGACCAAGTCCATAGGATGCACACATCAATCATGGCAAAAATGACAAAAGAGCTCGTGCTGATAAGAATCTGAAACTAACAATATGAAGCCCTCTTCCAACAGCATTTCGGGCATCAAGATGACCTCAAATGTAAATGATGCAATGAAATGAAATGATGTACTCTTCGAGGCGAACTATTTGACATATTACACGCACGAAATGGAGCTACGAATGCAAAGATGTGATGCGATGAATATGCAACAATATTATCACAGAAAAAA
>NC_041391.1:209555321-209564778 GCF_002162155.2 Triticum dicoccoides | reverse complement strand
ACGGGGCGACGAGGCGACGGCGGCTCCCGACGCGACGGCGAGCGGCGGCCGGCGGGACAGCAGGGCGCGGCGGCGGAGGGCATCGCCGGCGTGGGACGGCAGAGCGCGGCGGCGGAGGCGCGCGGTGGTGGAGGACGGCGGTCGACGGCGGGGCGACGAGGGAGAGGGTGCCCGGACGCGGGGCCAGGCGCGGGCGGCGGCGTACGGCCACGGGGGCCCGCGGCGGGCCTGGCGGGCCGGCGGCGGGGACGGAGGAGCAGGGCCACGTGTCAGGCTGCGGTTGGCCGCGGGCGGCGGCGGGTTTCGTCCGGCGCGGACCGGACGTGTCCGGCGTGCGGAGGGAGCGGGCTAGGGTTTTGGGGATCCGGAAATTCGGGGGAGAGGGTGTTTTTATAGGTAGAAGGAGCTAGGAGTGTCCAAATGAGGTGCGGTTTTCGCCCACACGATCGTGATCGAACGACCGAGAGCATGGAGGGGAGTTTGATGGGTTATTGGGCTGTTTTGGAGGGGTGTTGGGCTGCAACTTAAAAGAGGCCTTTGCGGATATGCGGATAACCGTTGGAGTACCAAACGAGCTCCAAATGACCCGAAACATGACAGGTGGTCTATCGGTGCTATACCAGGGCCACTTGGCAAGGCTCGGTCCATTCCGAGAATGTTCAACACCCACACACGAAAGGAGACAAGAGGGGTGCGTCGGTGCATGTGGGAGTGTCGGATTGCGAAACGGACAACGGGGAAAATGCTCGGATGCATGAGACGAACACGTATGCAAATGAGATGCACATGATGACATGATATGATATGCATGACATGAATAAAATGCAAAACAAAAGACAAAACCCAGCCACGGAGGGAATATCATATCACATAGCCGAAAATGGCGAGAGTTGGAGTTACAAAGATGGAAAGTTACATCCGGGGTGTTACAACACTCCACCACTACAAGAGGATCTCGTCCCGAGATCTAGGACTGAAAGAACTCCGGATATTCGGAACGGAGGTGATCCTCGCGCTCCCAGGTGGCTTCTCGGTCGGAATGGTGTGACCACTTCACTTTCAGGAATTTGATTGACTTGTTGCGAGTCTTGCGCTCGGTTTCTTCGAGAATAGCAACGGGGTGCTCATGATAAGAGAGATCTTCTTGGAGGTCGATATCTTCGAGGTTGATAGTGCGCTCAGGAGTCTTGAAGCACTTGCAAAGCTGTGACACGTGAAACACATCGTGCACGTTTGCAAAGTTGGATGGAAGCTCAAGTTGATAGGCGAGATCGCCTCTTTTGCCAATGATCTTGAAAGGACCCATGTATCTAGGGGCAAGCTTCCCTTTGATACCAAAGCGACGAGTGCCTTTCATTGGAGAGACGCGGAGGTAGACATGGTCTTCGATTTCAAAAACCAAGTCACGGTGCTTGCTATCATAATAACTCTTCTGTCGCGATTGCGCAGCTTTGAGATTCTCACGAATGACTTTGCACATTTCTTCGGCTTCTGTGATCAAGTCGTTGCCAAGAAGTTGGCGTTCACCTGTCTCAGACCAATTGAGAGGAGTACGACACTTTCTGCCATAGAGAATTTCGAATGGGGCCTTGCCCGAACTCGCTTGGAAGCTATTGTTGTAGGAGAACTCGGCATATGGAAGACAATCTTCCCACTTCATACGGAAAGAGATGACACAAGCCCTGAGCATATCTTCAAGGATTTGATTGACTCGCTCAACTTGGCCACTTGTTTGAGGATGGAAAGTTGTGCTGAAACGAATGTTGGAACCCATGGCCGCCTGAAAGGAGTCCCAGAACTTAGAAGTGAAGATGCTTCCACGATCTGAAGATATCAATTGTGGAATGCCGTGCAAGGAGACAATTCTGGAGGTGTATAGCTCTGCCAGCTGAACTGCTGTGATAGATTCTTTGATAGGAAGAAAATGAGCCACTTTGGTAAGCTTGTCAATGACAACGAAGATAGCATCATTTCCACGCTTGGACTTAGGAAAACCAGTCATGAAGTCCATCTCGATATGGTCAAACTTCCATTCCGGAATAGCAAGAGGTTGAAGGAGACCAGCTGGTCATTGGTGTTCTGCTTTCACTCTTCTGCAGACATCACATTCATTCACGAATTGAGCAATTTCTCGCTTCATTCGAGTCCACCAATACGACTGCTTGAGGTCATGGTACATCTTTGTACTTCCAGGATGAATGGATAGGAGGGAAATGTGTGCCTCATTCATGATGACTTTTCTCAGATCACCTTTTGGAACCACAATTCGATCCTCGAAGAAAAGAGTATATTTGTCATCCAAGCGATAGCACTTGTATTTGGGAATGCCCTTGTCAATACCACGTTTCACCTTCTTCACCATGGTATCCAGGAGTTGTGCCTCACGAATTTGATCTTCCAAAGTAGGAGAGACTATGAGGTTGGCAAGAAAGCCTTGAGGAACAACTTGAAGATTCAGCTTGCGGAAAGCCTCACAAAGATCAGGTTGAAACGGCTTGAGAATTAGACTGTTGCAATAAGCCTTTCTGCTCAGAGCATCTACAATCACATTTGCCTTGCCAGGAGTATATTCGATACTCGGATTGTACTCATGAATCATTTCGACCCATCGAGTTTGCCTGAGATTAAGGTTGGGTCGAGTGAAGATATACTTGAGGCTCTTGTGATCGGTGAAAATGTCCACTTGCCTTCCTAATAAGAGATGTCTCCATGTGATCAATGCATGGACAACTGCCGCCAACTCAAGATCGTGAGTGGGGTAGTTCTTTTCGTTGGGCTTCAACTGACGAGAGGTATAGGCCACAACTTTTTTCTCTTGCATCAACACAGCACCGCGACCTTGAAGGGAAGCATCACAGAATACTTCGAATGGCTTGGATTCATCAGGAGGAGTCAAAACAGGAGCTGTGACTAGCTTCTCTTTGAGGGTGTTGAAAGCGACGTCGCACTCAGGCGTCCAGACATACTTGACATGCTTCTGGAGGAGGTTGGAAAGAGGCTTTGCAATCTTAGAGAAGTTCTCAACGAATCTTCGGCAATAGCTTGCAAGACCGAGGAAACTGCGGAGCTGTTTGACATTCTGAGGAGGTTCCCAATTCACAACTGCAGAAACCTTTGCGGGATTAATAGCAATTCCCTTGGCAGAGATGATGTGACCAAGATAAAGAACTTCATCAAGCCAGAACTCACATTTGGAAAACTTCGCATAGAATTGATGCTCTCTGAGCTTGTCGAGCACCAATCGCAAATGTTTGGCATGATCCTGCTTATTCTTGGAGAAGACCAAAATATCATCAAGATACACCAAAACAAATTCATTGGTGTAGGGGTTGAAGATAAAGTTCATCATGCGAGAGAACGTTGGAGGAGCATTGACAAGGCCGAAAGACATGACAGTATATTCATAAGAACCATAGCTTGTTCTGAATGCTGTCTTGGGAATGTCTTGTTCACGAATGCGAATCTGATGATAACCCATACGAAGGTCAAGCTTGGAGAAGACTTTAGCCCCTTTGAGTTGCTCGAACAGCTCATTGATGTTGGGAAGTGGGTACTTGTTCTTGATTGTCTTCTTGTTCAATGGACGGTAATCAACACAAAGTCGGTCCATGCCATCCTTCTTCTGGACAAAAAGAACTCCACAACCCCATGGGGAAGAACTCAGTCTGATCAAACCCAGACGCTCTTGTTCATCGAGCTGCTTCTTCAATTCCTTCAGCTCCTTGGGTCCAAGCTTGTATGGACGCTTGCAAACGGGTTCTGTTCCAGGCTCAAGATCAATAATGAACTCGACTGGCCGATGAGGAGGCATACCCGGAAGCTCTTCTGGAAAGACATCTTGGTACTCACAAACGACTGGAATTTGAGAAATAGCATCCAATTCGCCCTTCTCATTGAGAGAAAACAACCGAATGGTTTCATCACGAGCGGCATAGATGATAACATCCTCAGAAGGGTGAGTCAATTGAATTTGCCTGGCAGCACAATCAAGCTGAGCCTTTTGCTTAGAAAGCCAGTCCATCCCAAGAATAAGATCAATATCAGAGTTGCCAAGAACCATTGGAGAAGACAGAAATTTATAGTCGCCCATCTTGATACCGACATTTGGAACCAATAAGGTATATCTCAAACGCTTGGCTGGAGAAATAACTTGCATAGCACTAGGTAACTCCTCTGTGTCAAAATTGTGCTTTGATGCAAAAGGATATGACATGAAAGAATGCGATGCACCGGTATCAAATAAGACTTTTGCAGGAATATCATTAACAGGAAGATTACCCATGATCACATCTGAAGAATCCTCTGCCTGAGCTGCATTCAACATGTTCACCTTTGCGAACTTGGAATTATGCTTGACCACTGCATTGCTTGAAGATCTCACAGGAGGAGGAGGAAGACGCCTTTGATTTAAGCATTTGTTCGCGTAGTGGCCTTTCTGCTGGCACTTGTTGGAAGTCACTTCTGAGAGCGGACGGTGATAAGGAGCATTTGACCTTGGAGCTTGAGGCTGAGACTTGTTCTGATAGCTTGGGTTGGGTGGGTGGGAAGATCCACGAGCACCTGAGTTCTTCTGTTGGTAAGGCTGACGAAACGGAGGAGGAGGAAGATAAAACTTCTGCTGCTTAGCTGCCAGTTGTGAGGAAGAAGACGATTGCACAGCATCTCTGATTCTCTTCTTAGAAGCCTCACACTTGAGCTGAGCACCTTCTTTCTTGAGTGCCATATTGTAGAATTGATCAAACTGAGTAGGCTCAATAAGAACGAGAGCTAACTGCAGATCCTCTCTAAGGCCACCTCTGAACTGATAGATCATACTCTTCTCATCTGGAACATCTTGTTTAGCAAAGCGAGCAAGTTTCTGAAACTGCTTGTTGTATTCATACACTGACATGTTGCCTTGCTTGAGATTGCGGAACTCCTCACACTTGCTCTCAACAACACTGGTAGGAATATGGTGAGCTTTAAAGTCCCGACAGAAATCAGTCCAAGTAATCACTCGACCACCTCTGGAATCCTTGTATTGCTGGAACCAATCAGCTGCCTGATCCTTGAGCTGAAAAGAAGCGTACTTGACATGGTCCTCAGGCCTGACATTGCTGCAATCAAAATGCTTGTTGATATCCACGAGCCAATCATCGGCGTCTGTGGCCTCGACACAATAGCTGAAAGACTTTGGCTGATTTGCAAGGAATTGGTTGAGGGTTGGAAACTGAGGCTGATGATTGAACTGCCCTTGACCTTGATTCCCTTGGTTGCCTTGGCCTTGGTTGCGCTCTTGCATGAGCTGGATCATCATCTGAGCATGAGCGTTAGAGGCTGCCATCAAAGCTTGCCATGCCTCCGGAGGCGGAGGTGGAGGTGGAGGGTTCGCCTGACTCCCATCATTGCGTTCCGGATTCTGACACGTTGGCGGAGCCATCCTGAAGAGGTTGACATCCGTTAGCATCTTGATAGACAGATAGACAAGTTGAATCAACGGATAGAAATTGCAACATATAGTCTTCACAATAAACATTCGAACAGGGATGAACGAATGAATTCCAAAGTAAACATCACACGTCCATAAAGGTGAGAAGCCACTTAAATAGAGATTGATGAATGAAATAAACAAGGTACAACTAGAACAAATAAGTGGTAAGGATTACCCAATTACAAACCAAATATCTGCGGGAAGAAATGCTAGAGCTACTTGAATCCCACCTGTAAACTCCCAAAACTTTCTGGTTATGCAGTCTGGTGTTGGGGAAACAGGGGAAGCACAATATCTCACCCAAACTAACAATCCCTACATCCAGCTGTATCCATCCGTCAACACATAACCAAGAAACCTTCGGAAATCGTGTACCTCAACCTTCGAAAAGCATCCGTTATACGAGTTATGGCAATACTCCCGAGCTCGCCCCAGTACTGGGTTATCGGGGTTATCTCACCAACAACTGCATAAAAGAGATTTTCGATGTCGGCAAAACTCAGGTATTCCAGAACTGCAACGATAAAATTGTGACGACAACACCTCGGAGCACAACTCCCCGGGACACTGCCACAACCCCTAAATGTCAGGAGGCACCAAGAACAATGTTCTCGTCACAAAACCATCGGAACGATTCCAAGATACCCGCGTGATCCTAAAAAAAATTGAGTAATTTGAGAAGAGGATAGTCAAAACATCTACGTCAGGAGACCTCACCAGAGCGACGAAGGGACTGAGGAGTAAAAAGAATCCTACTCTCCGATATATATAATCCTAAGACTCAAAACATTTTTGTTTCTAGACTCAACATCGGCAGCAAACAATCAAGCAGGGGCTCCTAAGTCGGGGATGGCTCTGATTACCAACTTGTAACACCCACGATGCGGCTATATCTCCCACATGTCGAAGCACAACTTAGAGGCATAACCGCATGGTGGTTTTGTCGCAAGAAGGGTCATCTTCACACAATCCCATGTAATGAACAAGAATGGGATAAAGAGAGTTGGCTTACAATCGCCACTTCACACAATACATAATTTAGATCATACATCATTGAAATACACTCATAGACCGACTACGGTCAAGTTCAAATGAAAAGAAGACAACCCCAAATGCTAGATCCCCGATCGTCCCGACTGGGCTCCTCTACTGATCATCTGGAAACGATACATAGTAACGACCAAGAGCCTCATCAAATTCCCACTTCAGCTCAGTTGCGCCATCTTCGCCAGTATCCTCGGCACCTGCATCTGTTTTGGTAGAATCTGTGAGTCATGAGGACTCAGCAATCTCACACCCGCGAGATCAAGACTATTTAAGCTCATAGGTAGGAAAAGGTGTAATATGGTGGAGCTACGGCAAGCACTAAGCATATATGGTGGCTAACATACGCAAGTGAGAGCAAGAAGAGAAGCAACGCGTCGGTCGAGAAGCTAGAAGCGATCAAGAAGTGATCCTGAAACTACTTACGTCAAGCATAACACAAACCGTGTTCACTTCCCGGACTCCGCCGAGAAGAGACCATCACGGCTACACACTCGGTTGATGCATTTTAAAGAGGTCAAGTGTCAAGTTATCTACAACCGGACATTAACAAATTCCCATCTGCCTCATAACCGCGGGCACGACTTTCGAAAGATTATATACCCTGCAGGGGTGTCCCAACTCAGCCCATCACAAGCTCTCACGGTCAACGAAGGAATAGACCTTCTCCCGGGAAGACCCGATCAGTCTCGGAATCCCGGTTCGCAAAACATTTCGACAATGGTAAAACAAGACCAGCAAAGCCGCCCGATGCACCGACAAATCCCGATAGGAGCTGCACATATCTCGTTCTCAGGGCAACACCGGATGAGACAGGCTATGAGTAAAACCAGCCCTCAAGTTTCCCCGAGTTGGCCCCGCAGGCGGCTCATTTCGGACCAACACTCGAAGGAGCACTGGCCCGGGAGGGTAATAAAGATGACCCTTGGGCTTGCGAAAACCCAAGGGAAAGGTCTTAGGTGGCAAATGGTAAAACCAAGGTTGGGCCTTGCTGGAGGAGTTTTATTCAAAGCGAACTGTTAAGGGGGTCCCATAAATAACCCAACCGTGTAAGGAACGCAAAATCCAGGAACATAACACCGGTAATCGGAACTAAGGCGGCAAGAGTGGAACAAGTCACTAGGCATAAGGCCGAGCCTTCCACCCTTTACCAAGTATATAAGGTGCATTAATATAAACAGGAGATATTGTGATATCCCAAAATATCCGTGTTCCGACCAGGAACAAACTTCATCTTCACCTGCAGCTAACAATGCTATAAGAGGGGTTGAGAAAAAGAGGTGACATAGCCAATCAACGGTTGCTAGGACGGGATGGTTAGAGGTTTGACATGCCAAAAGGTAGGCATGGTAAACAAAGGCAGGTAGGGCTAACAAAGTGATAGAGCGAGCACTAGCAAGCAAAGATAGAAATGATTTCGAAGGTATGATCATCTTGCCTGCAAGGTTCTCAGAGTTGTCGAAGGCTTGATCCTCGTAAGCGTTCTCAATAGGTTCCTCGTGCACGTACTCGTCTCCCGGCTCTACCCAAAGCAAGAACACAAGCAAAGGAACCACAATAAATCACGGTGCAATGCGCAAGCAATATGATGCAATACATGTCATGATATGCGAGATGTGATATGCAATGCATATGCATGCTTTGGAAGGAAAAAGGATGAACAAGGCATCAACTTGGCAAACCAAGTATGCCGCTGGAAAGATGAGATGATTTCGGTTGAAATCGATATAAAGATCACCGGAAACGGATGCACGGTTTGCAAATGGCAAGCAAGACAAGTATGGCACAAAGCTGCGATTAACAGCGCGATGCTACTTAGCATGCAACAAGAAACTATGCTACAGCATCCCAACATGCAAACAAAGCATACGGCAATGATCTACAGGAAATGCTTTACAAAAGAGGAACATTGAGGTATAGCTAATTCACATCATAACAGGTTCAAACAAGCATGGAGAAAGTGCAAAAAATTATCAGGCTGGACATGGCATAAACAGCAGCACGAAGCAATGTTCAGAGCAGGTTATCAACATGCTACAGGAACTTATAATAGCAAACTAAGGCATGGCATGAATCTACTCAAAGCATAGATCAAAAGTCCCTTACTTACCATAAGCCAAAAAGGACTAGAAAATATGATGGCACCCACGTAAACATAGCAAGTTTCGTTAACAGATTTCAGCAAACAAAGCATGGCATTGAAATAATTATGAAGGCACCTTCGCGAGCTCGATGCACTCCCTACAGAGCATCTCATGATAAACTAAGCATACATCCATCAAGAAGACATGACATAGAAGCTATACATGGCAAGAAACAACATCATAGCATATCCGGATCAACTACAACAACCTCGGCCAAATGGAATAACATGTAAACAATCTGCTAGGAAACATTTTGAAGCAAAAGTAGAGCACGAAAATGACATGCTAGACTACTCCATAATTGCAACCAGGACCATGGATGGATAGAGCAAAACCATGTTTTCAAAACACCCTTACTTAAGTATCTCAATATGCATGGATCTCTCTGTAGCAACATGTTTACATGGCAATAAAATTACAGCAGAACAGGAGCTACAAACAGCGTTAACACGAAGCCTAGTTTGCATGCTTGTGCTAGTCACCATATTGGTCACAAAAATACATGGTAAGCACCTCTATAGAGAAGACATAGCCTAGTTCAAAACACATTTAGGGACCAAGTCCATAGGATGCACACATCAATCATGGCAAAAATGACAAAAGAGCTCGTGCTGATAAGAATCTGAAACTAACAATATGAAGCCCTCTTCAAACAGCATTTCGGGCATCAAGATGACCTCAAATGTAAATGATGCAATGGAACGAAATGATGTACTCTTTGAGACGAACAATTTGACATATTACACGCAAGAAACGGAGCTACGGATGCGCAGATGTGATGCGATGAACATGCAACAAT
>NC_041391.1:209542925-209554753 GCF_002162155.2 Triticum dicoccoides | reverse complement strand
CGTCGCCGGTGTGGGACGGCAGAGCGCGGCGGCGGAGGCGCACGGTGGTGGCGGACGGCGGTCGTCGGCGGGCGACGAGGCGGAGGGCGCCCAGACGAGGGGCCAGGCGCGGGCGGCGGCGTACGGGCTCGGGGGCCCGCGGTGGGCCTGGCGGGCCGGCGGCGGGGACGGAGGAGCAGGGCCACGTGTCAGGCTGCGGTTGGCCGCGGGCGGCGGCGGGTTTCGTCCGGCGTGGACCGGACGTGTCCGGCGCGCGGAGGGAGCGGGCTAGGGTTTTGGGGATCCGGAAATTCAGGGGAGAGGGTGTTTTTATAGGTAGAAGGAGCTAGGTGTGTCCAAATGAGGTGCGGTTTTCGCCCACACGATCGTGATCGAACGACCGAGAGCATGGAGGGGAGTTTGATGGATTATTGGGCTGTTTTGGAGGGGTGTTGGGCTGCAACTTAAAAGAGGCCTTTGCGGATATGCGGATAACCGTTGGAGTACCAAACGAGCTCCAAATGACCCGAAACTTGACAGGTGGTCTACCGGTGCTATACCAGGGCCACTTGGCAAGGCTCAGTCCATTCCAAGAACATTCAACACCCGCACACGAAAGGAGACAAGAGGGGTGCGCCGGTGCATGTGGGAGTGTCAGATTGCGAAACGGACAACGGGGAAAATGCTCGGATGCATGAGACGAACACGTATGCAAATGAGATGCACATGATGACATGATATGATATGCATGACATGAATAAAATGCAAAACAAAAGACAAAACCCAGCCACGGAGGGAATATCATATCACATAGCCGAAAATGGCAAGAGTTGGAGTTACAAAGATGGAAAGTTACATCCAGGGTGTTACAATCCACGTGGCATTCAAGGTCTCGAAGGTAGATTCCGCATCCGCACCCGGTTTGCGGGCTCGACGCGCGCGCGACCAGCTTCCGCCGCGACAGCCACCATGCGCGCCTCCTCCGCGCGGGCGGAGACGACAATGACACGCTAGTTCCTCCTCGCCGGCGTGCTGGAGCATGCGCTCGTCCTCCTCTTTGTATGCTGCGTGCATGGACGTGGCTCCACCAGCTGCTCGCGTGCTTGGCAGCGCGGCGGCATGGCGAGGAGGGACTACGGACGACATGAGTGGGCGAGCCTTCGGCTTCATGGCAAAGGGATGGCGGCGACACGGCGGTGATGGGCGAGAAATTGTTGGCCCGAGTAGGCGGGCGCCGGCATGCGCAACGGCGGCGGCGGCATATTGATGAGTGCGCGTATGGGAGCTTACTTTAATTTTATATAAGGTTGGTCAAAATTAAAAGAAAACCGTACTAGTACACGTAAACGTTAGACTTAGGCAGCGCTTTTATTATTTATTTATTTTGAAGTTAGTACCACAACCACGATACGGAATCCTGTGCAAGCACGTGAACCGCGGCCGCCCGATCGATCGAACGGTACGTCACCGTGTCGCGCTCAAAGGACATCCATCGAAACTTTTTGTGTGTGTGAAAACAATCCTCGAATATTACTCAACTTTTTTTCCTGGGAAAGTTCTTGACGCTGCAATATTTCCATATATTTGAATTTAGCTCCAGTTTGTGTTTATTTGGATTTGGACGTTTTAGGTGCGCTCTAGTTATTTTAATACTTATTTTGTGTGTGTGACTGAGAGAGAACGTGTGTATGTGTCCATATGTGTGTTGTGGCGGAAGGGCAATGTGGAGACGGTGTGCGTGTGATACACACATAGAGAGGTGTGAATGTGCAAACGATCATGCATGAGTGAGACATAGACAGATGCCGATACGTTGTGTATACATGAGAGAACGGTCTTCTAGTTTACTTGTGTGTGTGTGTGTGTGAGTGAGAGAGAGAGAGAGGGAGAGAGAGAGAGGAGCATCCATAACACAACAACCATCTCTCTCGATTCGTCCGTCCCTCGCACGATCGCATGCAACATATGCATCAACGCGCACATTTTGACACCCTCACTCGGCCCCTGCCCACCTCAAGGCCAGCGCAATCCCTTCGTGAATACCCATTTCTCTCCTTAGGTTTGTTTTCGCTCAATATCTGACAAACACACACACACACACATACATAGACACACACGCACGCGCGCACACACACACACACACACACACACTCCCCCGAGCACACAATTCATCCCCATCCAAGGTTATACGGCGACCACTCTCGCTTGTGCTTCTTTGCACCCCAACATGCACAACACCTCAATCTTCAAAGAGGGCATCAAGCAGATCGAAGACGGCGACCACACCGCGCTAGAGAATGTGGGGTCATTTGGAAGCAGGGTGATGTGACGACGGCTGACTAACTCCTCCACCCACCCTCTCTCTCTCTTGCACAAAATTACCAATCCCTCTCTCCCCCGCACAAAATTGTCAATCCCTCAACCCATGAGATCCTTCCCCTCTCGTCCATGTTTTTCCATCTCTCTCATCAAACATGTTGTCTCTTCTCCTTCCACGTATACAGAATCACGTATATTACATGTCTCCATCTTTCTCACAGACCTAACTTCTTCCTGTCTCTTTCTCTCTCTCTCTCTCTCTCTCTCTCTCTCTCTCTCTCTATGTGTGTGTGTGTGTGTGTGTGTCTCGTTAGGTTTGTCTCCTACTCTCTCGTCCACATACATACAATCTTTCCCGCCCTATCTGCTCCATCTTCAAAAGCTCTCTTTGCACGTTTCATTCACACAACGGGATATGTCAAAATGTTGCTTCTATAATGGCTGATGTAGAGTTTTGGTTGTTTTTGTTGCATCCTACAAAGTAATAACTATGAAATGCATTTAGATTCTCATTTGAATGGTATCATGTGAGTTTGAGCATGTTGTGAAGTACTATAGACCTTGTATACATCTTGGGATTCGACAATGATTGTAACTATTGAATTGTATAGACCATTACATTCGAAGTCAATAGCCTAATATATTTATTTCACAATTTAAACAAAATGATTAGTTCACTACAAACTAAGAAAACAAATGCGTACTCCCTCCGTTTTTATTTAAGTCCGCGTATTAGCATTGGTCAAAGTCAAGTTTTGTAAACTCTCAGAAAGCTTATAAAAAAAATATTAACATATACAATAACAAATAAATACCATTAGATTCATTATTGAATGTACTTCCACATCATACATATTTGTTATGGTAAATGTTTATATTTTTATATAAACTTGGTCAAACTTTAGGAAGTTTGACTTCGGTCAAACCTAATATGCAGAGTTTACTACTACTACTAGCTAGTTGCTTAGCGGAATCACTCAACACGCCACACGGGGAGTCCAGTGTCACAAAATTTTGAGGTCGGCGGGAAAATCTCCCGCGACCCTGATTCGAGCAGTGGGAAGTTACCATCATAGCCTTCGGAACAGGCCTACGTACGATGCTTGGTAGGGGGCTGTTTTTGTAAGTTCAGGTTCACCCTACCCAGCCAGCCCTACCCCAGCACCCAGAGTAGTACACCTGAATACTCCCCATTTTCTATCCCCACCGCAAAATAGACTTCTCCACGGCACCGCAGCCTTCGTGCTCCTCCCCTTTACATCGGCGCACTCGTCCACCGCAGTGCATCTGCCTCATCGAAGACCTCGTACGCCGCACTGGAGCCGGTCCACCGTCGTCGTTGTAGACGGAGCCTCTTCCCCGGCATCGTCTTCCACGGTCTCAGATCTGCTTCTCGGAAGCCGACACCAAGCGCAGAAGTACCACCGTCGTGGACAATGAACTGACCCCCGTTGCCGACCATGACTCACAGAGGCCGCCGCGACCATCTTTCTCCTCCTAGATTGGTAATGTGTGTATTGAATCACTTAGCAGTACATGTGCAGTTCCAATTTTGTTCATACCTACCCTTCAATTTTCCTAGGTGCTATTGTTCCCGTAAAAGTAATTGGTTATAGCCTCCATTGTCCAACAGAATATCATCTTGTAATTGTGCGTCGCTCCTATATCACTCTGTGCTTGGGTAGGTTTTTCATCTACAACCAGCAGTATGGCAAATGATGGAAAGGTTTTTAGAACTAGCAAGATGCCCATGCGTTGCACGCATCAAGATGCATTTGTATGAGTAGTTTATCTTGTGGGAGAAAAGGATGAACGAGGGAAGGCCCTATTTGCAAATCTGGAGAGGGGTATGGGTATCTTTTTGCAAAATTCCCATTTGTTTCCTTCCTATCTGTCAGATATAAATCGGACGGCCTATATTGCAAGAAAAAAAGAATAGAGAAAAAAATAGACAGTAAAGGAAGTAGAGATAAATATTAAATATTAAATATAAAATAAATATAACCGTAGAGAAGAGAGTAGAGATAGCAGAGACGCCGGGAAAGGATCGCGTGCGCGGGGGAAAAAGCGGCCGGGCGTGCGCTAGTTTTGGTGCGCGGCGTCCGGCGCGCTTTATAAAATCCAACGCCCTCCCACCGCTCTATGCCTTGCCACCGCTCTATGCCTCGCCACCGCCCTCCCCCCGCTCTTTTTCGCGTCGCCGCCACCGCGCCACCATGCCGTCGCGTCGCCAGGAAACTTGGGGATACCGCGGCGTTCACACACGCCCCTCCGGCGGCTTCTCCGCCGAGATCTGGTTCCACGGGATGCGCCTCGGCCTCGGCAATTTTGACACCACCACCGAGGCCGCCCGCACGTACAACGCAGCGGCGTGGCGCCTCCGGTGGCCTCATAGAACATTGAACTTCCCCAACATGCCGACGCGGGAGCGGGCGCAGGAGCTCGCGCCTCTGCTGCGGCTTAGCACCGACGAGGATCGTCGCGACAACCAGAGGCGGGAGCACCATCTCGGCATCGCTGAGATGGACGAGGAATCCATTGCACTATGGCGCCAACACTTCCCGCAGGACACCATCAACAAGCGCGAGTTCTACGCGCAAAGGAGGGCGGAGAGGGATAAGAGGAGGGCGGAGTGAGCCGTCTATCGTGAGGACAAGCGTAGGCGAAAAGCGGACGCTCAATTCAACATGAGGCTAGGAGCAGCGTCACCCTGGGAATCCGACAACGATCGGTATCTTCACGCCTACAGTCAGACATCGGAGGAGGACATCACCGAGGAGCAGTCGGACGACGAGGAGTAGTTGAATTATCTTTTTTGTATCTATCTATGCTGAGAACTATCCTCTACTCTCTAGTATCTACTTCTCGATCTCAGCACTGTAAACGCTTTTTTAAAGCGCCGCGCATTGCGATTCTGTTGGAGATGCTCTAACATGGCAGACGAGTGCTTTAATGTTGCCCACAAGATGCGCGAGTATTACTAGTAGTATTTTTCTTGCCATGTTGAGATTTTGAAACCACGAGTGTGAACATGCAGAGGAGCAATGAAGACCAAACACGGGATATTCGGGACATATTCAAGGAGCGTGACAAGTTAAAGAGGAGTTGCACCGAACCTGTAAAACGAGCTTTGGTAAGTAACACCCTTTCAATTACTTTCGTTTAGCCTCGTGTTCTTCGATGTGTATATGTTGTAGTTTCTGTTTCTCTTAAGCGTGGTGTTCTTCGATGTGTAATAAGAAGAGTCTTAATCGTCCTAATGATTTTGTTTTTAACTTGATGTAGGAAGTGGTGTTCTCACCGTGTAGTCTGTTTTTATATTTCTTTTCCTTTTGAATTCACTTCTCCGAGTTCTGTTTATCTGGCTTCTACTAAATTGATCTAGGTTTCTCTGAGTATTGATCTAAAAAAGAAATAACTTCATGTCAGGATGCAGTTCCTGCGAGGAGGGAAGTATGGTCAACCTCGAGATCATGTTTCCAAAATGAGCCTGGATTACACACAAGGTGCCAGTTCCCTAATGATGCTAGATTAGACACAAGGTGCAAATTCCCAGATGATGCTGGATTACACACAAGCCAGGTGGAGTCGTCAGTTGTTCGTGTCCTCGTGGCATTAGTAAAGGCTGAAAGAAAGCATGCAGCAGCCATTGAGAATGTAGCTGAGTTCCTGAAGAAGCGAAAAGAGAAATCAGATGCTCTCTTCACCCAAGCCAAAGAAGAGATGGAAGAAGCCAGAAATAAGCTAGCAGAGGCAGAGCAGGCTAGGCGTCTCCTGCTATCTAAAACTGTTGTCAATACAAAATTTCCTTCATAATACCTAGGTTCAAATGTTTATCCAGTCAGCATGCCTGTTGTGATGTCTGTGCATCTACTGATGTGGCACAAAATGGTTTTTTTTGGGTCATGTAATAATAGCAATTACTTTCCAAACAATAACAGACGAAGCATTGGACATGGTGTAGTTCACGCGCAAGCCCGACATTCCAAGTCCAACTTCCACATCAAACTCATGTTCACAGATATCTGCACATTCATACATAATGTCCACAACCATGACTCACTTCAAAGCCAAAAAAATGTGGGGAGAGTTATAAATAAAGAAAAACCTCTACTAGTTCCTGCTACCAGTGCGAGCACAACAAGTCAAGACCATGCGTAAATTAATTATATTTTATTCATTTTTTTGTGTTCTAAAATGCCTGCCGGCTTGCGGAAGGACGTGTTGCCGGCACACGCGCGGATTCAATGAAGGCAGGCGGGGCAGCCTTAAGCTGGTTGCATGCGGTGAGGAGGCGTGCTCAGCCGGGCCTGCAGCGAGTGCGGCCCTCTTGGCCGGCGCGCCGGTTCAATGCCTGCGCTATGAGAGGTCACGTCCGTGTCAGAGCAATCACTACCTCCAGTCCTTTTTTGTTTGGGTATAACAAAATCTCGTTTTCCATTCACATTTTACAAGTAAAATTCATGGACAAACTTTGACCCAAAGTACGATGGGGACTAGTAAACCAGAATGGAGGTAGTAGTTTTTTTTAATCAAAGAAGGGTTTCCCCTTCCGATTACTGAAAACCAGCATCTAAATCTAAACCATAGTATTTTCCCTAGAACTACCAGGTTCAACATCTCGTAACATAAACCCATACAACAATACAACAAGGAGGTACGTAGTACTATGAATTCCATTTTCGCTCCATACCAGTCGTTCTAAAAACTACTTACTGCTTATAACGTGCCATTTAAAATCGGAACTCTTAACCCCGCTAAAAATGATATTTTAAACGTGGCTACTCGGTCTGTGGCAACTGGCGAGCCACCGCGCTCCAAGTCGTTCACCTGTGGTCCTGACCATCAACTCCTACAAAGGTGCTCCACCACGTACCCGGTACCCGCGAATGCAGCAATCATGCACCTAGGGTTTTAGGGTTTATTTGTTAACGTCGCCTTTACGTAACACTCATGTGTGCGAGACAGCGAGAGGCCGACTGCGTGCGTGCGCCTCTTCTCTTTATATATGTACTCCACCGTTTGTCTGGTGACCAAAAAATTATAATAGCT
Organism: Triticum dicoccoides; assembly: GCF_002162155.2. Taxonomy (NCBI): domain Eukaryota; kingdom Viridiplantae; phylum Streptophyta; class Magnoliopsida; order Poales; family Poaceae; genus Triticum; species Triticum dicoccoides. Next base: position 209,547,403 of record NC_041391.1, on the reverse strand, counting down.
ACTAGCAATGTGCCAATGCATTGCCACACGATCAAAGTAGATTAATACATATTCACCAATTTGATAGAAAAAAAAGTCTAGTTTTGAAATATGTATATCACTAAAAATATGTTATGTTTCACTCAAAATATATTCCTTTGGCGGTTTTGATGAGATAAGGGAGGCATGTTGTTGGTTTCAAGATTCGAGAAGTGGTATATGTCTAATTTCTACTCTTACTAGCAAGATGCCCGTGCGTTGCACGAAACATCAAAATCTCGTGGGAGAAAAGGATGAACGAGGGAAGGCCTTATCTGCAAATGTGGTGAAGAGTGTGGGTAAATTGCCATATTTTCCTTCCTATCCGTCAGATATAAATAGGACGACCTACATTGTAGGATGGCAGGCCCACCATCATCACCAACTCTATTTTTTATCCCTACTCTTATAAAAAGCATTGTTGGTGATGATTGTGTGCCTGCCATCCTGCAATATAGGTCGTCCGATCTATATCTGACGGATAGGAAGGAAACTATGGCAATTTTGCAAAAAGATACCCACACCCCTCTCCATATTTGCAAATAAGATCTTCCCTTGTTCATCCTTTTCCCCCACAAGATAAACTACTCATACAAATGCATCTTGATGTTCCGTGCAATGCATGGCATCTTGCTAGTTGTTGCAAAAATCCCATGTGTGTGTGAGAGAGAGGGAGAGTGGAGGAGGACGGAGTGCATGTGTGACAAAGACACAAGTAGTGTGTGTGCGATAGGTATCAGCTTAAAATGAGGCGATAGTGTGTGTGTGCACGATCGAGAGGGCGTGTCTCAAGAAGGGAAGAAAAAGCTACATAGATACAAGGAGCGAGAGAGAGACATGTATGCGATGGTGGAAGCATGAGTGTGCGGGTGTGTAAACCTATCTAGAGGCTAGCTAGTCGATAAATGCTTGTGAGAGAAATATGAGTCGGGGTGCGAAAGCCAGAGTTTTGTGTGTGTGAGAGAGTGACGGTAGTCGGGAAGGGGGGGGGGTGGAAGCAGGAGTTGTGTGTGTGTCTGTGTGAGAGAGAGAGAGGAGATGGTAGTCGGGGTTGTCTGATCGGTGTCAGTCTGGGATGGAGACGAAAAGGAGACCGCAACAAATGTTGTGTCTACAGGAGAGAGAGAGAGAGAGAGTAATTTTAGTGGTATGAGTCATATGTAGAGAAATATAGGGTGTGTGAGAGAATCCCATAGAGAGAAGGACAAAGTGAAAGACGAGTGGAGACTGTGTGTGTGGTGGTGAAAAAGAAAGCTCAGGTACCGAGTGATACCAGAGAACAGTAGAGACGTGAGAGATAATGAAAACCGTGTAATGTATAATGATAGGGAGAGTGTGACACTTCTCAAGGGAGACGTCGAGAGACCATGTTTGCGAGGATAGGAGAAACATGAAGTGAGCGTGCGGGTGAGCTGGAGAAAAGAGAGTGATGGCTACCTGAAGGAGCATGCATGCGAGAGAGATGGGCGTGAAAGGAGTGAACAAAAAAGGGATTCATGTAATCCATACTCGAACCAAAATTGATCTATCAAACATGCATACTCATATGAATTCACGCACATCTATGTTATTTAATATGTAGATATTACTGATCCATACATTTTAGTAGAACATAATTTGGTTAAAAAAATTCGAATTCAACCTTAAGATTTCGAGATCGTTGTATTTGTAAATCATATTATACATATAAAGGAGCAGAATTCTTTGTTGTGCTTTTGAAAGTATATATGTAAAAAAATGATGTATATAGAATGTAATTCCAATTGAAAATGGATCCCGCCCGAAAAAAATAGTAGAATACAAACGGGATTCGAATTGAGTTGGCACGGTAAACGTGCACTGTGCAAAATTTGAACAAAGCGGGGAAAGTCGCAGTAACCGCCCGAAACCAAAATCTACAAGATGGAAATCACTACTGCCTATCCCTGCCGCGCAAAGCCTATCTGCTGGATTTCTATAGGTTTCGATAGGGGTATGTTTGTAATTTCACCCAAATGTGACGTAACCGCCTCTCACCCGGATTCATACACGGTGGGTGCCAAAACATAGTGTGCCCTCGGCCGAAATCGACTCCCTCCCTGATTCATATTCATACACAATGGGCGCCAAAAACAAACTCTCGTCGGCAAATCTTTGGTGTATGCGAGATTACCGTCCTATCCCCAACCAACTAATGTTGATGTGATGTAGTAGAAATTTGAAACGGGGGCTAAGTTTGTAAATTTCCTCGCATTTGAGACAAGCGCGCCCTGACTACATGGTTCCCCCCCTTCCTCTCTACCTCCCTTTTTCCCATTCATACTCCGTGGGCGCCAAAACACCCTCTCCACCCCACCCTCCTCCGTCCGCCGCCGTCCGCCACCCCATCCACCGCCGTCCTCCTCCACCATGCCGGAGCTGATACCCCGACGCCGCCGTCCATTACAAGAGATCGACCTCTCTCATCCACGCCTTCGGACCGGGATCCTTGCATCCCGTCCTCTCGCTTCATCCCCGCCGTCGTCCACCTTGCCGGCGCCGCTCCTACGACCGTCTCATCCACCGCGCCCCGCCGCCACCGTCTGCCCTCCTAGATCTGCTTCCACGCCGCCAACAGCCATCGCTACCGCAGCACCGTCAAATTCTCACCAGATGCGTACACAGCACCACACCAGAGGCGGTAATCTTTTGTATCTGCTCAACTTATTTATCGCAGCAAGAAAATAGATCACCACTGCTTTACTCTGATTTCTTGTCTTGGTTGTGAAGTTGCCTTTGTCCGGTTTGCACCTTCAGATCCGCCATGGCACGCTCAACACTATACTCCCAATGCTTATGGTTTTCCCCTTTTATATTCCACACTAGTTAAATCACAGTAGACTAAATTTCAAAATTGGGTCAGTCGATTTTTCAGAGCTCATAGGAGTTCGCCAGTGCGATCCAAGGGGCTCGGGTGGTTGTGGGGCCTCGCCGAATGAAGAAAACTCGACGCGGGTGGGAGGTGGGGGTGGCGGAGGAACACAGACGGTGGGGGCCGGTGGTCCGGCCGGCGCCCCTTGCGGTGTTCTGTATGGGAAGAATCACAGACGAGGAAGAAGAAGGGTTAGGAGACGTAGGATCTTCATCCAACCGCCTGAAATGGTCGAGAGACAGCTGGGAGTTGCATTTTTAATGCGCTCTGTTCATCATGTGTGGGCACTGCGCAACCAACATTTTATTATCCAAAATCTGCTTGCTCTTCTTTACCATGTTCGATAGAGCTGTGACACAAAACGTTGGACCGACTCCAGCAGACTGTACCCATACTTCACTGGCCACACCACTAGCCCCAGTACACAGGACCTGCACTCCAGCAAAAGGTATACCGATTTCATTTGCCATAGCACCAGCTGTACCACAGAAAAATCCCAGTCCAGCAAAAAGTATAGCAAGTCCACCGGCCGAAGACCTATCCAACTGCAGAGACGGCCAATTCCTGCAGATTGGAACCCCATTCCATTTATTCCTAGTTTAAAAGACAATGCTTTCAGTGTTGTTAGGGACTACGTGCATATATTCCCATCATGGGAAGATTATTGTGAAGACAAACACCATTTTCACATCTTCCTGTCCAACTTACGTGTAAGTGCTATTATTCATGGTTATTATTTCCCTGTTTTCTGCTGATTGAACACATCAATGATTTACATTACATTGTTGTAACTAGGCGAGGGTCAATCTGGATAGACATGACAATGAAAGCTTGCGTGTGCTTTTCAAGGAAGCATTGCAGCAGTATCGGTGTTACCTGAGGAAATCACACTTTGGTGGCAAATCTATAAACGAATTTCCGGTGAAGTCTCCTGTGCTAAATTTAGAAGACATTGAATGGAAAAACATTGTTATGCACTAATCTCGTTCCCAGGATGAGGTACTGTCTATGAAATCACATGACAATTTGAACTTCTACTTTTCCGCATGTGCCTTACGGATCTTGTTTGCAGGAAATCTGCTCGAAGAAGAATTCCGGTTTGAAAAGAACGACGGGATATTGCAAATATGATGCCCGCTGCTTTGCTCTTGTTAGTACATGTTGTCATGTATCACTGTACTTGCATACATACCTGGTTCATTATGTGACAGCAGTATGCATGATAGCTTGCTTATCAATTGTTCGCTCCAAATTCTTCAGTATCCAATGCCAATGTTTTTTAGCTCTGCATTTTTATTGTAAGTACATGCTGTCCTTTATCAGTGTACTTATAATGACAGGTAGTTGTTCATGTACCATCACTCTGCAGCTTACTTTCCTTCACCCTCCATTTTCTACACATCAGATCTATATTTACTCTTACCATAAGGTTGGTACTGAAGAAGTTTAGCTGTGCATTGCTCTTGGCTGTACCTTTTGCCTGTATCGCTGCACTTACATTCATAGCTACTTGGTTATGTAGCATCACTCTTCATCTTATCTTAAATATTCTCCATTTTTTTGTATATTA
>NC_041391.1:209462379-209542492 GCF_002162155.2 Triticum dicoccoides | reverse complement strand
CCAATAATGTAAGTTTGTCCATCTTAAGCCTTCAAACTTTGTTGTATATATTTGGTTAGGCATGACTGCAACAGCTGTTTATTTTTGGTGTTTGCATCAAATTGCATGTTTAAATTTTATTATGTACTCCCTCCGTTCCAAAATAGATGACCCAATTTTGTACTGGAGTTAGTATAAAGTTGGGTCATCTATTTTAGAACGGAGGGAGTAGTTCATAAACAAAAGTTTGTCCTTTCTCAATTTAAGTTTTTAGTTGTACAACCAAGTTCCTTATTCATACCATGTAAATTAAAGTATATAGAGCAAGTGATCTTCTTTTGCACTACATGTATGCTTCTGTTCTTCATCCGTAATCCAGTGGTGTTGTGAACCTACCCACTACAGCACAATGTCATATTCTGCAATGTCTTAACTATGAACAATGTCATATCATTCTACTACTCCCTCCGTCCGAAAATACTTGTCATTGAAATGGATGTATCTAGATGTATTTTAGTTCTAGACACATCCATTTTGATGACAAGTAATTCCGGACGGAGGGAGTATTATTTAAACCGTCTCTTTGTTTGCCAATCTGAAATGGGATAAATTGACAGCACACTAACCATTGATACTTATGAGTTCTTGATCTGTAATCCAGTGGTGCCGTGAAGCTGCCAATTCCTTCACAATGTCATTTCCTGCCATGTCTTGACCTGAACAATACCATATTGTGTTAATGAAATTTTAAACTATGTCACTTTATTCGTCAGTAAGAAATGTGATGAATTGTCAGCACTGATACTTTCATGTGCAAAATCTGTCATCTGTCTTCTTGTTTATCTTTCAGAGTGAGGAAGATTTAAGTGTTGAACAAGTGCAGTCTCATCATCTTGCTCAGCTGCTTGCGCTGCAGCTCCCCAGCAGGGCTAACCTTCTTGAACTCTATTGAAGTGCTGTCGGTTTTGTATATTATTTTGTCGGCGTGTTTATTTGCACTGGTGGCGAACTTTGATGCCCAGTGTATGTAATCTGTTGTCTGCTTGTGCTTTATTATCATAGTGGCGAACTTTGATGCCCAGTGGATGTAATATGCTGTAATTTCTTTATTGTATAGTCTAGGTTTTTTCTTATTCACGATGCTGCAGTTATTTTACTGTCTTCACAGTAAACCGGCCAAACTGTAAAATTACGGTACATAATCAGGCCGTCATGCAATCACGATGTAGGTTGGGCCTGAAACGTGCCAAACAGCTAACGGGCCGGCAGTAGCCCGAAATGAACCCCGGCCCATGATTGTGCGAATCAAATCACGGGCTTTTAACAGGCCAAAATTGTCTCGGTCCTTGTTTGGCCCAATCAGATATCGACTGCGAGCAGGCCGGATGCAAACCGGGCCGTAGTTAGGCCCAACTATATGACGAGCATTTAACAGGCCGAAATTAATATAGGTCCGAAATGTTAAACGGGTCCTTAAGAGGCCAAAACTAATGTCAGGCCGAATTACTAAGTGGGCCTCTAGCAAGTGGGCCCAAAAGCATAGTGTCCAGTTGACGGGCCGAATCTGATATGGGCCATAATTGAGCCCATAGCCTCTTAAAGGGTCGTACCTGATTTGGGCCGTAATTTGGCCCAAAACGTGGTAGGCTTTTAACGGGCTGGATCTCATATGGGCCACTATTAGGCCCGGAACGTGGCAGGCCATTAATGGACCGGATCAAATATGGGCGTGCATTTGGCCCAAAACATGGCAGCCAGTTAATGGGCCGGCCTACTAGGGCCCTCAAATTCTTGTGGGCCTACAGGTGGGCCGGCCCGTTAATGTCGGTGAAATCTCATGAGCCTTTAGCCGGGCCGGCCCATTATGATCCGCAAGAATCTTGTGGGCCTTTACCTGGGCCGGCCCATTATGGCAAACAAAAATCTTGTGGGCCTTTACCTGGGTCGGCCCATTATGGCCTGCGAAATCTTGTGGGCCGTTAGCTGGGCCAGCCCATTATGGCCCACAAAATCTCGTGGGCCTTTAGTTGGGCCGGCCCATTATGGTCCGCAAAATCTTGTGGGCCTTTAGTTGGGCCGGCCCATTTAAACTTGATGGGCCGGTCCACGTGTCAACATATCATAGGCGCGTCTCGCCCATTGGATGAGTGACACCTGTGCCAGCGCGGACCTAACACGTGTCTCCTCCAGCCAATGATGATTTTACACGTGGAAAATCCCCATTGGTCGGGGCTGTTAACGGGTTATTGGATCCAAAACCCGACCCGATAGCTTAACGGCGTTCCGTTACGGTGGATGCCACGTGTCGTTCACCCTTGACGAAAGCACTTCTGTGACGCGCGATTTATCGTCATGGAAGTGGACATTTCCGTGATGATAATTTTGGTAATGTCATGGAACACTTCTACGACAGCACAGGTATGACTATATTGATTCTATCATAAATTTGTGATGGATGTACATGCATGACAAAAAACGCGACCTACTATGACAAACACGTATCATCACGGAAGTGTATTTTTTGTAGTGGTAGCCACCGGGAAACCGCCGATAGTTTGGTTCCGGTTTATGGCATTTTGGATGTTCGGACCGCTCTGACAATTTTGGTGACCGTCGTTGGATGGCAAAAGATGTCTTAATTGTACGCTCCAAACATTTAAGCGTGATTTGGTGATCCGCATTGGATTTTCCCTTATGCGCTACTGATGTACTTCACCTAGAAACTAAAGCCTCTCAAGGGAAGAATTGGAGTTTCTAAGAAAAGTTTGATGATTGAAAAGAAACTCATCTGTTTTCGTCATTGTCCCTTGAACTTTTTCCATGTTGAAGACACACTATTGCAAATTTCGTGAAAGTTTTTATAATATCCCTCTTGAATACCCATCATATTAGGACTAAATTCATAACCTAAGCAAGTTGCCATACTATTTGTAAGACACTCAAAAGAATATTAGTGCAGCATGAGAGTTCATCAATTTCTTTAAAATATAGCAACCGCCGTGCTCTAAAAGATACAAGTGAAGCACTATAGCAATCATCGTGCTCTTTGTAGGGATAACTTTCTTTAGCCCGATTGCTTTTTAGTATGCTTGAATTCTTATTGTTTTTTTGTCAATATAAAACTTTTGTTTTGAATCTTACAGATCTGAAAATTCATGCCACATAAAGAAAGATTATATGATAAACATGTTAGGTAGCATTCTGATATGGCTCCAACGTATCTATAATTTATGAAGTATTCATGCTGCTATATTATCATTCTTGGATGTTTTACAATCATTTTATAGCAACTTTATATCATTTTTGGGGATTAACCTATTGACATAGTGCCTAGTGCCAGTTGCAGTTTTCTGCTTGTTTTTTACATCACAGAAAACCAATACCAAACGGAGTCCAAATGCAGCAGAGCTTTTTGGAGAATTTTTATGGACCAGAAGACACGACTTTGGCCAAAGAAGTACCAGAGGGGTGCCCCGAGGGGGGCACAACCCACCTGGGCGCGCCTGGGGGCCCAAGCGCGCCCTGGTGGGTTGTGCCCACCTTGGTGGCCTCCCAAACCACCTCTTTGCCCTATGAACTCCCAAATATTCCAAAAACCCTAGGAGAGTGGATATATCAGAAGTTCCACCACTTCAAGCCTCTGTAGCCATGAAAAACCAATCTAGACCATGTTCCAGCACCATGCTGGAGGAGGAAATCATCACCGGTGGCCATCTTCATCATCCCGGCGGCCACCATGATGACGCGGGAGTAGTCCACCCTCGGGGCTGAGGGTTTGTACGAGTAGCTATGTGTTTAATCTCTCTCTCTCTCTCTCGTGTTCTTAATTTGGCACGATCTTGATGTACCGCGAGCTTTGTTAATATAGTTGGATCGTATGGTGGTTTCCCCTCTCTATCTTGTTGTGATGAATTGAGTTTTCCCTTTGGGATTTCATTTTATCAGATTGAATACTTTTAAGGATTTGACAGAAGTTGATGTATGTCTTGCTATGAATACATGTGGTGACAATTCGGTATCATATTGATTCACTTGATATACGTTTTGGCACTCAACTCACGGATTCACGAGGTGACATTGGGGTAATCTATGCATAGGGGTTGATGCGCGTTCTCGTCTTTGTTTCTCCGGTAGAAATCTTGGGGCACTCTTTGAGGTTATTTGTGTTGGATTGAGTATTATGAAACTGAAATTGTTTGATGCATATCGTATGATCATCTCATAGATACTCGCGGTGACATTGTAGTATCTAGGTGACATTAGAGTTGGTTGATGTGTATCATATGGTGTTATTTTAGTTTGAACCCTTAGATAGATCGATCGAAAAGGATAACTTGGTGTTATTTTAGTACGAACTCTTGGATAGATCGATCGGAAAGGATAACTTTGAGGTGGTTTTGTACCCTACAAAAAATTTCATCTTATGTTCTCCGTTAGATAAGAACTTTGGAGTGATTCTTCATCGCACGTTGAGGGATGGTTATATGATCTAGTTATATTAGCATTGTTGAGAGATTGCACTAGCAAAAGTATGGACCCTAGGTCTCATTTTCAAGCATTGCAATACCGTTTGTGCTCACTTTTGTTACTTGCTACCTTGTTGTTTTCTATTGTTCCTATTACAAAAATCAATATCTACTGTCCATATTACACTTGTATCACCATCTCTTTGCCGAACTAGTGCACCTATACGATTTACCATTGTATTTGGTGTGTTGGGGACACAAGAGACTCTTTGTTATTTGGTTGCAGGGTTGTTTGAGAACGACCATCTTCATCCTACACCTCCGACGGATTGATAAACCTTAGGTTATCCACTTGAGCGAAATTTGCTACTGTCCTATAAAACTCTACGCTTGGAGGCCCAACACGAGTCTACAAGATCAAGTGTGTAGTAGACATCAAGCTCTTTTCTGGGGCCGTTGGCGGGGAGGTGAGTGCTTGAAGGTACATAATCGAATGTTTTAGTTTCTTGTTTTATCACTAGTTTGGTTTATAAAAGAAAACTACAACAAGAACGGAATTGAGGTTGCATCACATTGTTCATATTTATAATGTCTTTCGTGAAAATGATGGAAAGGAAAATTGTGCTCAATTGATAGAGGAAGAATTCTATTAAATGTTTGACAAAAAAATATTTGAATGATGAGCATGATTGCGATGTTGTTCATATGAACTATTTGAATATCCATGACGCTAATGCTATGAAAAGACACAAGCTTGGGGATGCTATGTTTCATGAAGATGATATTTTTAGTCCCCCAAGTTTTGATGAGAAAATTTATTATAATGAAAACATGCTTCCTATTTATGATGATATTGATGAAAGTGTATTTGGAGAGGTCATGCCTTTATTTAGTGATGAATCCACTATCTTGGAAGAGGTTTCAATTGATTATGACAATAAAGATCCTATATATGATGATTATGGTGATGACATATATGCTATAAAGAATAATGATAACCATGAAACTTGTCATCATGATTTTAATTTTCAATCCCGTGATAGTTATTTTGTTGAGTTCTCTCCCACTACTATTCATGAGAATAAATCTTCTTATGTGGAGAGTAATAATAGTTTTATGCATGTGGATCATGAAAAGAATGATTTATGTGATAGCTATATTGTTGAATTCATTCATGATGCTACTTAAAATTATTATGAGAGAGGGACATAGGCCTTTACATATCTCAACAATATCAAGTTTCTTCTCTATGTGTTGAAAGTTTTGAAGTTGCACTTGTTTTACCTTCCTATGCTAGTTGATTCTTGTTCCCATAAATTGTTTGATCACAAAATCCCTATGCATAGGAAGTGGGTTAGACTTAAATGTGCTTGCCATGTGATTCATGATGCTCCCGTCATTTTTCAATTCTTTATATTTTATGTGAGCATCATTGAAATCATCATGCCTAGCTAAAAAGGCATTAAAGAAAAGCGCTTGTTGGGAGACAACCCAACACTTCTACCTAATGTATTTGTGTGTTCACTTGATTAAGCTACTATAGTAATCATGTTTTATAGCTTTTGTTTCAATAAATTGCCAAGTAAAACCTTTGGGATAGTGTAGATGATAGTTGACTTGATTCTGTGAAAAAACATAAACTTTTGCTTCCAGTAACATAATTTTTTAAATTCACTGGAATGCGATAAAATTCTAAATTATTTATAGATGATTGGTATACAAATTATCAACGTTGTACTAATTTTTCAGAATTTTTGGAGAACTAGAAGTATGGTAGTTGTCTAGATCATTACAGACTGTTCTATTTTTAACAGATTCTGTTTTCGATGCATAGTTTGCTTGTTTTCTACTCCCTCCGTCCCATAATGTAAGACGTTTTTTGACACTACACTAGAGTAAAAAAATGTCTTACATTATGGGACAGAGGGAGTAGTTTCTATGGCTTATATTGCTCAATATAAATTGTGGAAATGATATGGAACTGTAGGCATTGTGTGAGAAAAATTATGAACTTGTCTTTGACAGTACCAAAAGTGAATGGTTTGCTCTTTATCATACTAACCTACCTCATGAAGTTTGGTTAAGTTTTGTGTGATTGAAGATTTGAAGTTTTGGGTGAGATATTGACATGAGGAGAATAAGGAGTGAAAATACCTTAAACTTGGGGATGCCCAAGACACCCCAAGGTAATATTCAAGGAAGATCCAAGCAACTAAGCTTGGGGAAGCCCCGGAAGGCATCCCCTCTTTTGTCTCCAATATTATCGGTAACCTTACTTTGAGCTATATTTGCATTCGTCACATGATATGTGTTTGGTTGGAGCGTCATTTTCTTTTATTTGTATTTGCTTGCTGCTATTTGGAATAATGTTTTGTATCTTTCATTTCAATAAAAATGTCAAGGATAGCCTTTACCATGCTTGTTTTGCAAGTCTATATGTTGCTGTTTTGAAAACAGAAAGTTTTCTATCATTTTCTGAATTGTTAAAAAATGTAAGAACGTGATAAAATCTTAAAACTTTTACACAATAAGCGACAACAAAATGTCTAGAGTGTGGTAATTTTTCAGAATTTTTGGAGTTACAGAAGTATGAATCTTCTTGCATTCTTTATAGACTGTACTGTTTTGACAGATTGCTGTTATGTTTCCATTGTTTGCATATGTTTGCTTGTTTAATGATTTTATTTGAGGATAGGACTATTAAATATGCAGAGGAATTTAGTATGTAATGTTAAATAATAATTTTAATGATTGCTACAGTAGAGAATGATAAGGTTTTAGCATTGATTTATACTAACTTATCTCACGAGTTCTTGTTGAGTTTTTTGTGGATGAAGTTTTTAAGATTTAGGGAAACCGTGATATAAAAGGAATTAAGGAGTCACAAAGGCTCAAGCTTGGGGATGCCCAAGGCATCCCAAGATAATATTCCAAGAAGTCTCAAGCATCTAAGCTTGGAGATGCCCCGGTAGGCATCCCACCTTTCTTCTTCAACAATTATCGGTTAGTATCGGTTGAGCCAAAGTTTTGCTTCTCCACATGAGTTGTGCTATTATTGGAATGTCATTTTGTTTTGTTTAGCTTCCTTTTTTAATAAGATACTTAGATCTAAAAGTTTTTGAATAAAATAGATTCCTCAAATAGCTACCCATTTACATGACTACTCGTTTGATCTTCACTTATATCTTTTGGGAGTAGTTTGTCATTTACTGTCGTGCTTCACTTATATCATATGAGTAAATTGTTGAATGAATTGAATATCATGAAGTTGAAATTATATGTTCATATCAGGCCTAGTAGTAGCTTCACTTTGGGTTTAGAAAGTGAAATCTTTTGACGCTTGACAATCACAACATTGGTCATACAAGCAATTCATGAATGATTAGTATGAGGAAGAGAAATTTCACATGCAAATATATTACCTTGGACATCTTCTATGATTGTGAATACCCATTAATTATTTTCAAACTTGAGCAAATTAGTTGAAGTTGGACAAGGAAGACAACGTAATCAGTTATGGTTGTGTATATTTGCATAGAAGTTATATTGTCATGGATCCTCCAACATGTGGTGTTTGCCTAGGATCTTTTGCTAGCCAAAAATTCGTACTAAGTAGAGATACTACTTGTGCATCCAAAAACCCTTAAATCCAATTTCTTTCCATGAGTGTCCACCATACCTACCTATTGCTTGAATAAGATCCCTCAAGTAAGTTGTCATCGGTGCATAAAGCAATAAAAATTGCTCCTAAATATGTTTGATCGTTTATTGTAAGGGAAAACTGAGTGTTGTACGAACTTGTGATGGCAAAGTAATAAAAGCAACGGACTGCATAATAAAGTTTGCTATCATAAGGGGCAATATAACATGACATCCAAATAAAAGCGCATGAAAACCTCTGCAAAGGGCCTATCTTTTACTTTTCGGTATTTACTTTTATACAAGAGTCAATAGTATGCATTCTAACTTCAATCTCAATTATTCTCTAGTTGGCAAGCATCATGTGATGGGGAAAGATCTAGGCACATATGACCAGTCAAATATATATGATCATGAATTATCATTGTTGACAACTATCTCTATGATAAATGAGTTGGGAGGCGAAACATTAGGCCCCTATCTTTCTTTGTGTTCGATGGATGCCATTTGTTCTAAGAATATGCTTTGAGTACTAGCAATCATAGAAGACTATATGATGATTGAGTATGTGGAGATCTTACTTAGACTCTATTGAATAAGTTGAATTGCAATTGTATGGTGACTAAGAATATAGGTTGTTGAGTTTCAAGAGAACTCATTGTTTGAACCTTAACATGTGAATTGGTTGCTACTTTAACATGATCAGTTTTATGAGAAAGAGTTGTTGTTATGATGCTAGGAAAAGTGATTGAAATTATCATTGATCAAACTTATGCACTTTGCTAGCATTCACACTTGATAAATTATTTCTTTTATCATTTACCTACTCGAGGACAAGTATGAATTAAGCTTGGGGATGTTGATACGTCTCCAACGTATCTATAATTAATTAAGTATTCATGCCGTTATATTATCATTCTTGGATGTTTTACAATCATTTTATATGAACTTTATATCATTTTTGGGACTAACCTATTGACATAGTGCCTAGTGGCAATTGTTATTTTTTGCTTGTTTCTTACATCGCAAAATACTAATACTAAACAGAGTCCAAACGCAGCAAAACTTTTTGGAGAATTTTTATGGACCAAAAGACACAACTTCGGCCAAAGAAGTACCAGAGGGGTGCCCCGAGGGGGGCACAACCCACCTGAGCTCGCCTGGCGGCCCAGGCGCGACCTAGTGTGTTGTGCCCAACTCGGTGGCCTCCCGCACCGCCTTTTCGCCCTATAAATTTCCAAATATTCCAAAAACCCTAGGACAGTCGATAGATCAGAAGTTCCACACCGCAAGACTCTGTAGCCACGAAAAACCAATCTAGACCCTGTTCCGGCACCCTGCCGGAGGGGGAAATCATCACTGTTGGCCATCTTCATCATCCCAGCGGCCACCATGATGAGGCGGGAGTAGTCCACCCTCAGGGCTGAGGGTTTGTACCAATAGCTATGTGTTTAATCTCTCTCTCTCGTGTTCTTGATTTGGCACAATCTTGATGTATCACGAGCTTTGTTAATATAGTTGGATCATATGGTGTTTTTCCCCCTCTATCTTGTTGTTATGAATTGAGTTTTCCCTTTGAGATTTCATTTTATCAGATTGAATACTTTTATGGATTTTTTAAGAGCACTTGATATTTGTCTTGCTATGAATACACATGGTGACAATGGGGTATCATATTGATTCACTTGATATATGTTTTGGCACTCAACTCGCGGATTCACGAGGTGATATTGGGGTAATCTATGCATAGGGGTTGATGCATGTTCTCTTCTTTGTTTCTCTGGTAGAAATCTTGGGGCACTCTTTGAGGTTCTTTGTGTTGGATTGAGTATTATTAATCTGAAATTGTTTGACGCGTATGGTATAATCAACTCACGGATACTCGTGGTGACATTGGAGTATCTAGGTGATATTAGAGTTGGTTGATGTGTATCATATGGTGTTATTTTAGTACGAACTCTTTGATAGATCGATCGGAAAGGATAAATTGGTGTTATTTTAGTACAAACTCTTGGATAGATCAATCGGAAAGGATAACTTTGAGGTGGTTTCGTACCCTACAAACAATTTTGACCTATGTTCTCCGTCAGATAAGAACTTTGGAGTGATTCGTCATCACACATTGAGGGATGGTTATATGATCCAATTATATTAGCATTGTTGAGAGATTGCACTAGCAAAAGTACGGACCCTAGGCCTCATTTTCAAGCATTGCAGTACCGTTTGTGCTCACTTTTATTACTTGCTACCTGGTTGTTTTCTATTGTTCCTTTACAAAAATCAATATCTACTATCCATATTACACTTGTATCACCATCTCTTTGCCGAACTATTGCACCTATACAATTTACCATTGTATTTGGTGTGTTGAAGACACAAGAGACTCTTTGTTATTTGGTTGCAGGGTTGTTTGAGAGAGACCATCTTCATCCTACACCTCCCACAGATTGATAAACCTTAGGTCATCCACTTGAGGGAAATTTGCTATGGTCCTACAAAACACTGCGCTTGGAGGCCCAACATGAGTCTACAAGAATGTATATCTCCAACGTATCTATAGTTTTTTTATTGTTCCATGCTATTATATTATCCGTTTTGGATGTTTTATATGCATTATTACGCTATTTTATATTATTTTTGGGACTAACCTATGAACCTAGAGCTCAATGCCAGTTTCTGTTTTTTCCTTGTTTTTGAGTTTTACAAAAAAGGAATATCAAAGAGAGTTCAAATGAGCCGAAAATTTATGGTGATTTTTTATGGACCAGAAGAAGCCCACGGAGCATCGAAGTTGGGCCAGAAGAGTCCCGAGGCGACCACAAGGGTAGGCCCTCCCCTAGGGCGCCCCCTGGCTTGTGGAATCCTCATGACCCCCGTGACATGTTTCCGACGCCAAAAATTCTTATAAATAGCCAAACCTCCAAAAAGAACCCTAGATCGGAAGTTCCGCTGCCGCAAGCCTTTGTATCCATGAAAAACCTTTGGGGACCCTTTTTCGGCACCCTGTCGAAGGGGTAAATCATCACCGGAGGCCATCTTCATCATCCAGCAGTATCCATGACGAGGAGGGAGTAGTTCACCCTCGGGGCTGAGGGTATGTACCAGTAGGTATATGTTCGATCTCTCTCTCTCTCTCTCTCATGTTCTTGATATGGCACGATTTTGATATACCGCAGGCTTTATTACTATAGTTGGATCATATGGTGTTTCTCCCCCTATATCTTCTTGTGATAAATTGAGTTTCTACCTTTGAGGTTTCACTATTATCGGATTGAATACTTTTATGGATTTGAGAACACTTTATGTATGTCTTGCATGGGGTACCTGTGGTGACAATGGGGTGTTCTATTGATTCACTTGATGTATGTTTTGGCACTCAACTTGTGGATTCCCGAGGTGACATTGGGGTAATCTATGCATAGGGGTTGATGCATGTTTTCGTTGTTGTTTCTCCGGTAGAAATATTGGGGCACTCTTTGAAGTTCTTTGTGTTGGATTGAATATTATGAATCTAAAGTTGTTTGATGCATATCATATAATTGACCCACGGATACTTGTGGTGACATTGGAGTATCTAGGTGACATTAGGGTTGATTGATGTGTGTCACATGGTGTTATTTTCCTACAAACTATAGGGCTATTTGTGACACTTATAGGAATAGCTCAATGGATTGATCGGAAAGAATAACTTTGAGGTGGTTTCATACCCTACAAGCAATTTCATCTTATGTTCTCCATGATAGGAACTTTGGAGTGACTCTTTGTCGCACGTTGAGGGATTGCCATATGATTTAGTTGTGTTATCATTGTTGAGAGAACTTGCACTAGTGAAAGTATGAACCCTAGGCCTTCAAGCATTGCAATACCATTTTTGCTCACTTTTGTTACTAGTTACCTCGCTGTTTTTATTTATTCAGATTATAAAAATATATTTCTACCATCCATATTACACTTGTATCACCATCTCTTCGCCGAACTAGTGCACCTATACAATTTACCATTGTATTGGGTGTGTTGGGGACCCAAGAGACTCTTTGTTATTCGGTTGCAGGGTTGTTTGAGAGAGACCATCTTCATCCTACGCCTCCCATGGATTGATAAACTTTAGGTCATCTACTTGAGGGAAATTTGCTACTGTCCTACAAAACTCCGCGCTTGAAGGCCCAACACGAGTCTACAAGAAGAAGGTTCGTAGTAGAATCAAGCTCTTTTCTGGCGCCGTTGCCGGGGAGGTTAGTGCTTGAAGGTATAACTTTAGATCTTGCAATTGAACCTTTTAGTTTCTTGTTTTGTCACTAGTTTAGTCTATAAAAGAAAACTACAAAAAATGGAATTGAGGTTGCCTCATATGCTTCATGTTTTTAATGTCTTTCCTGATGATGGAAAGGAAAATTGTGCTCAAGTGCTAGAAGAAATTAATAAAATGTTTGGCACTAAATCTTTGAATGAGAAACATTATTGCAATATTTTTAGTGTGCTTGCTAAGAATATTCATGGTACTAATGATGATTGCACTAGTCATGATAAAGATGTTTCTTATAAGCATGTCAATTTTTGTGGAGTGCATAGAGTTTGTGAAGACATGCCTTATAAGGATGATAGATTTTGTAAGAATCATAAACATGATGAAACCAACCGGTGGCTTAAGGTGATAGATAAATTTGCTACAAAATTATGCTCTCTTCAATTACTTGTGAACTTTGAAATAGAGTTAGTCATCTTAATTTTCAAAGCATACTTTTTGATGATTGAATTGTGGCCAAATATTGCAATAACTTGATCACCCTTGAACTTTATAATGAACTTTGTTTATTTTAGGGGTGGGAAGAATTGTCACATAAAAATAGTTGGTTTGAAGCGTTCATATTCACCAACCATGCTGAAGCTACTCTTAAAGAAATCTATATGTTTTGTGTGGTAAATTGCAATGAGAATGCTTATATTGCCAACTATAGAAAGATGGGAAAACCAATAGAATATAGAAGAAATACTAATGAAAGGGTAAAGCTCTCCACTTTCCCTCCTAATGTCTCTCGTGATGAAACAAGTTACGAGAATGAGCTTCCTATGCAACCAATCTCATCAATAAGGAGCTCCAAAAATTTGATTAAACCCGCACATGATGTGGAGAAGAAAAAGAAAAGACGGAGGAGCAAAGGTAAAAAGGTATCCCTCTCAAATGATGTTGCTACTATTATTGTTATGCCTCATGAAAATGAATCAAAAATAATTGTGGAAGATGACACACTTGATGATGATATTGCTTCCTTATCTTATGGCACGATGATTGAAGAAACTAGTGAGGATGATTTTGTTATGCCTATTACTCATTATGATGATTATGATTGGAAAAGTAATGATATTTCTTATAATCTTGAAAATCATTTTACCACCAACTTAGAGAACTGTGCTGATAATAATAGTTATACTATTGGTGCTATTCGTACTATTAATGATTAGAGTGATTATGCTTATGATATGCAAAGCCACAAGCTTGGGGATGCTATGTTTTATGAGAATTACATGTTTGAGAATTTATTTGCTGCAATTAATGTTTGTCCCAAGCTTGGGGATGCTATGCTTATTGAAGATGATCTTTTTAGTCCCCCTATTTTGAATGATCAAATTTATTATGATGATTGCATGTCTCCTATTTATGATGATTGCAATATTTATGAAAGTGGATTTGGAGAGGTCGTGACTTTATTTAGTATTGATTCCATTATCTTGGAAGAGGTTTCAATTGATTATGATGGAAACAAGGTTGCTAATTATGATGATTATTGTTATGATAATTATATTATAAAAAGTAGTGATGATCATTCTTATAAAACTTGTCATAGTTATGATTACCCATTTTTTGAACATTACTCTTTCAATGTGGAAACAATTTATAGTATTCAAGTTTCATATGATGCTCCCACTATTATGAATGAGAAGAAATTTGCTTACGTGGAGAGTATTAAAAATTATATGCTTGTGGATCATGAAAAGAATGCTTTATGTGATAGTTATATTGTTGAATTCATTCATGATGCCACTAAAAATTATTTTGAGAGAGGAACATATGCTTTTACATATCTCAAATAATATCAAGTTTCCTCCCTATGTGTTGAAAGTTTTGAAGTCATGCTTGTTTTACCTTCATATGTTAGTTGATTTGTGTTCCCATAAATTTTTTGCTAAAAAAATCCCTATGCATAGGAAGTGGGTTAGACTTAAATGTGCTATTCATATGCTTCATGATGCTCCCGTTATGTTTCAATTCTTATCTTTTATGTGAGCATCATTGAAATCATCATACATAGCTAAAAAGGCATTAAAGAAAAGCGCTTGTTGGGAGACAACCCAATATTTATACCTAACTTTTGCTCTAAGTCCAAGAATTTTGAAAATTCACTGGAACCTGATTTTGATCTGAATTTTTTACACATGATTTATATACAAATTTTCTACGTTGTCCCAAGTTTTCAGAATTTTTGGAGTCATAGAAGTATGGTGGTTGTTCAGATCATTACAGACTGTTCTGTTTTTTTACAGATTCTGTTTGTAATGCATAGTTTGCTTGTTTTATGGTTTCTATATCTTATATTGCTTAATATGAATTGTGGAAATTGTAGGGTACAGTAGAAATTATGTGGAAACAATTATGAATCTCGTCTTGACAGTACCAAAGTGAATGATTTGTCTTTATCATACTAACCCATCTCAAGAAGTTCCATTAAGTTTTGTGAGATTGAACTTTTCAAGTTTCGGGTGAGATATCGATTCGAGGAGAATAAGGAGTGACAAGACCCTAAGCTTGGGGATGCCCAAGGCACCCCAAGGTAATATTCAAGGAAGTCCGAGCAACTAAGCTTGGGGATGCCCCGAAAGGCATCCCCTCTTTTGTCTCCAACATTATTGGTAACCTCACTTGGAGCTATATTTTTATTCATCACATGATATGAGTTTTTCTTGGAGCGTCATTTTAATTTGTTTATATTTGCTTGCTGTTATTTAGAATAAGGTTTTGTATCTTTTAGTTCAATAAAAAGTTCAAGTATAGCCTTTACCATGTTTATTTTGCAAGTCTATATGTTGTTGTTTTGAAAACAGAAAGTTTTCTATTATTGTCTGAATTCTTCTAGAAAGTCAGGATATGATAGATCTTGAAACCTTTACACGTTGAGAAATAACCAATTTTATACGGTGTGCTAATTTTTCAGAATTTTTGGAGTTAGGGAAGTATGATTCCTCTTGCATTTTTATAGACTGTTCTATTTAGACAGATTGCTATTATGTTTGCATATGTTTGCTTGTTTAATGATTCTATTTGAGGATAGGAGAATTAAATATGCAGAGGCATTTAGTAGGAAATATCAAATAATAATTTTAGTGATTTGCTACAGTAGAAAATGATAAGGTTATTGCATTGATTTATCCTAACTTATCTCACGACTTCTTGTTGAGTTTTCTGTGGATAAAGTTTTTAAGATTTAGGGAAACCCTGATATAAAAGGAATTAAGGAGAGACAAAAGCTCAAGCTTGGGGATGCCCAAGGCATCCCAAGTTAATATTTCAAGAATTCTCAAGCATCTAAGCTTGGGGATGCCCCGGTTGGCATCCCACCTTTCTTCTTCAACAACTATCGGTCAGTTTTGGTTGAACCTAAGTTTTTGATTCTTCACATGATATGTGCTATCCTTGTAATGTCATTTTATTTTGCTTTTCTTGCTGTATTAATAATATACCAAGATCTGAAATTTTAAATGAGAGAGAGTCTTCACATATATTTGGCTACTCATTGATCTTCACTTATATCTTTTTGGAGTAGTTTGTCATGAACTCTCATGCTTCACTTATATTATTTTGAGAGTGTGTAAACAACATGGTAATTTTCTTAGCTTATGAATTTAGTCCTAATATGATGGGCATCCAAGAGGGATATAATAAAAACTTTCATATAAAGAGCATTGAATACTATGAGAAGTTTGATTCCCTGCAATTGTTTTGAGATATAAAGATGGTGATATTAGGGTCATGCTAGTGAGTAATTGTGGATTGGTAGAGATACTTGTGTTAAATTTTGTGATTCCCGTAGCATGCACGTATGGTGAACCGTTATGTGATGAAGTCGGAGCATGATTTATTTATTGATTGTCTTCCTTTGTGTGGAGGTCGGGATCGCGCGATGGTTAACTCCTACCAACCCTTCCCCTAGGTGCATGCGTGTAGTACTTTGTTTTGATAGCTAATAAACTTTTCCAATAAGTATGTGAGTTCTTTATGACTAATGTTGAGTCCATGTATTGTACACACTCTCACCCTTCCACCTTTGCTAGCCTCTCTGGTACCGCGCAATTCTCGCTGGTGCATTAAACCCACCATATACCTTCCTCAAGACAGCCACCATACCTACCTATTATGGCATTTCCATAGCCATTCCGAGATATATTGCCATGCAACTTCCACCGTTCCGTTTATTACGACACGCACCATCATTTCCATATAGTTCTCATATGCATGAGTGTCACACCCTGCATTTTGTAACATTTCATTTTCATTATTAAAGCATGAAAGTTTGGACCAACAAAAACTTTTTTTTTGCATTATTTGGCTTTTATTTGGAGTTGGTTTCCTCTCTGTGTTTCTTTCAAGTGCTTCTTGAAGTCAACTACTCTACCCTCTAAATTCCATCTCCTTACCCCAAGCTCCTGACCAATGACCATGCCAGGTGAATAGTGCTATATAGAATTTTCTTACAAAAATAATTTGGCCAGAAAGTATTTTCTAAAATTAGTTTTCCAAAAACCCCTGAATTGAGGTTTGCACTGCAAGTACTTGATTAAGAGCAGTAAAAATCATTCCAAAAATATATTTGACTCCTATTAGATATAGGATGCCCAGGAACCACAAACCTATAATTTTAAAAATTGTTTTACTATTTTATTTAAAGGCTTTTTCTTAAGGCCAGAAATGGTCTTTAATAGGAAAAAATTATTTTATTGTTTTAAAAATATTTGACAAAATTTAGGGAAACTCATAGGACATATATTGTCCATATATAAGAGTTTCAACACCTGGTCATGCTCACAATATTGGTCAAATCCCTCTAAAACCCTTTCTGGATATTTCAAGCTTTTGAAATATTTACAAAGGAAATATTCTCCAGAAATTCCAGGAAAATTCTATCATGTCACATATGACATATTAGATGATCTTGCCAAGCCTCAGGACTTGGAGAACATGATAACACCATCAAAACCCCTCAAAACTATCTCTGTCCATTCTGAAGTTTGATCAACTTTACAATGCCAAGTATGTCCAAATGTTCTCAAACTTGGTGGACATGCTTCATTGGTCTAATGATGCATCTGGACCAAATGGCACAGGTTGGAGAAGAGGAAGTCTTGGTCAAAGTGCCTCAAAACCCTCTCTGACCAGAATCAAGTTTGAACTACTTTGCACTACCAACTTTTTCTCTAGGACCCCAACTTTGGTGAGCCTGATCATGTGACCAAATAAGGCTACCACACCAAATGGCACATCAAGGAGAAATGATTTACTCCACTGGATCTACACAAATCCATTTCTGCCTATTTCTAGGGTTTGCAAAAGTTGCATTGGCAACTTTGTTCAAATAAGCTCAAAATGGGTGGAAGGCCCTAAATATATGTGACATTTCACCCCTTGGAGTATCTTGGCCAGTGGGAGTCATTAGCTTACCCAAAACTCCATCAAACACCTTCTGGCAAAATACTAAAAAGCCTATTTTTGCCACTTTCACTAATCTCCTTGAGTTCATCTTTTTGCCACAACCCCTCCTCACTCCCCTCTGTCACTTAGACACTTTTCTACCCGAGGAAGCAATGTGGAGGAAGGAGGGAATCACGTTTGTCCTCTCTGGACAACAGCTTCCCTTCTCTCTCCCAGCCTCTCTCTCTCCCCTCTGCACCCCAGAGCATCCCAGGCTCTTTCCAGGTTTTGCCCCCTTCCACTGTAGCCTCCAGACAGAAAAGGACGCGCGCGCGACGCGGAAAACCCGCGGATGCCGGCCAAAGTCACGCTCTGGAGCGCCTGCCAGAGCGCCGACCGTTGACACCGCGCCTCCCGACCGCCTCGTGCCTTCCCATCGCGCCAGTTGATGTGTCTCGACGTCTGCGACACGCCGCCGTGCCGTCCCCATTGTCTCTCCCTCTCTCTCCCCTCCTGCAGCGCGTGCCCGACGCCGCCCGGCTCGGCCAATGGCCGGCCTCACACGCGCGGGCGCCAGAACCCTCCCCCGCTCTCTCTCCTTCTCACTGGCGCCCTACTCCATCCCCACGAGCGCCGTGGACAGCTCCAACTCCTCTCCCACGGTCTCCAGAGCCGATCCCGCGGGCGCCCGTAGGCCACGCCTACGGTGAACCGCGGCCAGCCTATATAAGGTGCCCCCGAGCCTCTCTCTTCCTCCCTGTCGCCCCTCCACACACCCAATCGGCCTCCCGCACCACTCCTTCCTCTCCAGAACCACCCGAGCTCGAGATCGAGCTCAAGCTCCGCCGCCTCGGCTCATCGGCGTCCGCGCGGTACAGGCCTTCTCCGCCCCAGCTCTCTCTCGATCTGGAACCGCGAGGCGCCACTGATTCTTTCCCCCCTCGTTTCCCCTTGTTTTGCAGCCGGAACCGGCCGGAGCCACTGACGCCGAAGCGCCTCCGCCGCGGGACCTCGTCGCCGGCGAAGCAGGCCACTCCGGCGACCGTCTCCACCACCACCAGAACCGCGACTCGCCCCTGAGTCCGACGGTAGTCTCCGCATCCCTTCCCGTGCCCTGTACCGCCGCCGGCGAGCTCGCCGTCGCCTCTGGCCGGAGGTAGACGACGGCCGCCATGGGGCCGGCCCGTCAGCCACACGCCCTGACGGGTGGGATCCACCCGTCAGGTTTAAAACGTGCGCGCGCGCGCGCACCGATCCGCCGTCGGCCGAAGGCGTATTCAGCCTTTACGCCTTCGACGTGGCGGCCGCGTGGGCTGGGTTTCCCCCCTGGGCCTGCTGCTGCTGTGGCCTCTCTGGCCCAGTGGCACAGCGCCGTTTTTCTTTTTCCTTTTCTGTATTATTTCCAAATATTCCACAGGGCAGAATATTAATCCAAATGCATTGATTCCAATTTCTAAATTCCTAGAATATTGCAACCTATTTAATGGTACAACTTTCATTCAAATCCAACCACCTTTTATTCTCTGTAAATATTTAAATGTGGTTTTTAGCATTTAAATAGGCCTTTGAAAATCCATAACTCCTATTTTGCTGCTCCAAAACCAAAACCAAAAGTTGTCCCCTTCCTAGCCTTCCTCCTAGTATTTTACAAAAATAAGTTGACATTTTTGTGAGCACTTTGACTTTTCTGTTTTTATTATTGCCTTATTTTCCCGTTGTTTTCTTGCGACGTTAGATCCCGTATTTGACGAGGTAGCTGAGGAAGAAGGAGGAGCAGGGCCTGAAGACTTTGAAGATCAAGCCAACCAAGGCAAGCAGCCCTTTGACCATGACTATGATACCCCTTTATATGCATGTCATTTTTAGCTCTTTATTATCGATGCATCGGAATCATGATGAGATGGTGAACCACGTGGGTTGGTTACCACGATTACTTCCTCGTTGATACTTGCAGTGTGCATGGCCCTACCTTCTTATGAGGGTTATGCCGGAGGGAGTAGATAGGATGCAAATGTAGATGCTACGCAAATGGGGTGGGTTTGTGCATGGTGAAGGAGGCAATGTGATTTCAAAAGTCTTTTCGAAAACCCCGTCGGGTGCCACTTATGCCCGAGGGAGATGATGAGATGGGTGACCACTTGATGACGAAGTGGTGTGCCAAGGAAGGTGTGTGTTGTTTTCAAAACGGATTGGTCGGAGTTGCGACCGTTATTCCAACCTTACATGCGCGACCACTCTACCCTTATATGGGAAAGGGCATTATTGAGTACCTAGACCGATACTAGCTTGGAGCCGCATTACTAGTGACGGGGGAGAGTTGGTGCTCTCTCTTGGGACGGGGTCGTGCCAGGTAGGGCGGCCATGACTGTTTTCACAGGGCACCGGACACACCGTTGGTACCCCGTGCTTGTGGTATATGATGAAAATGGGAGCGAGGCTCCACAACTTTATGATGTGAAATGTTCGGCACGGGGGTTACTACCAATCGAGTGGACTCCATGTTAGTGTCGTCTAGGGAAAGGTAGTGATCGGGTGCTTACCCCGGGTACTTGAGGTACCGCGGGTCGTGGATGACACGGAAGTTCCCCGGATCTAGTGGGTAAAGTGTGCAACCTCTGCAGAGTGTAAAACTATTCGAATAGCCGTGTCCACGGTCAAGGACAGTTGGGTAACCGCTCTTGGGCTACGTCCACTTGTTTTCAAACCCGGTGTGTGTGTGAGATGATGGTGGTGTCTTGGATCAAGTCAGAGGACTTGACACGATTGAGATGGGTTGGTGCCCTCTCTGTTTATGATAAATGGGTTGGTGCCCCTTTCTATTTATGTTGATATCTGTGACCAGATCTTATGGTTACTTGAATTCTCTTGATGCATGCTTTATAGGATGTTGAACATGTCCTGCACTCAAAACTAGCTTTATGCAAAACTTTACCTATGTCATGCATTACTGTACCTTGAACCAAATCATGGGTTGCTTGCGAGTACATTCAAAGTACTCATTGGCTTGCCACTGGTTATTTAATTGACCAGGCATGGGAGAACCGGAGTTCGAAGAAGAGTTCTTTGGAGACGATCATGCGAACTAGGACGTTCCCAGTCAGATTGCCTGTAGGGTTAAGGTAGATGGCATGGGTTCTACTTATCGACGACGATTTCCGCTGCTATGTTTCATTTGATGTTCAGCCCTTAAGGCTTTATCGATGTAAGACTTGACCATGTTGGTCACTATTTGTGTAAGACGGTATGTATGGATGTAAGACTCTTGTTATTCAGCTTCTGTGTGTTCAGTGAGCATTGATCTCTGGGATCACTGTACACGTGCATTCGGTGATCACGACTTGCGAGTCGGGGTCCCCACAGAGCTGGTACCAGAGCCATCCTGACTGTAGGAAGCCTTAGTTAGCATGGACGTTAGTTAGAGCGAGACTATCCACCAGGTTACCCATATACCTATGTTTATGTTAGTATCCCAAACATAGGTCACATTCCTTTATTGACCCTTCCCCTTCCACTTTTTGTAGATGGCCGCCGTACCCGAGGACTTCCTGACCACTGGGTTTCCTGTGCTTCTTGAGGATAGCCTCAGGAAGTGCCAGTTCACTCGAGTCCCCACCTTCTCCTACCACGAGCACTGGGTCGACAGCACCAAGAGGGAGTATCACGTGGAGGTAGTCGTGAGGGCGAATGACGCCCCGACGAGCTGGTTCTTTGAGGGACCCCAGATGGCGACACTGCTCCTCGCCGTGGAGACTGCTGCCCTCAAGGCGCTGACTCGCCTCCGGGATCTCCTGCCAGAGATGGCGAGAGAGCCAGCCACTCGTTACCTGCCTTATCGTAAGGAAGGTGATGACGAGAGCAGCGCACCAGCACCACCCTTGGACGAGGGACTTTCTCTCCGCTTCCAGACCCACTTCAGCTTGTGTGCCGACAGTCTGGCACAACACCAAAAAGAGGCCAACGAAGCCCACCAAAAAGAAAAGAAAAAGAGAAAAAAATAAAAATGGTAGAAAAGAGAGAAGTAACAATGTTACTATCCTTTTTCCACACTTGTGCTTCAAAGTAGCACCATGATCTTCATGATAGAGAGTCTCCTATATTGTCACTTTCATATACTATTGGGAATTTTTCATTATAGAACTTGGCTTGTATATTCCAATGATGGGCTTCCTCAAATTTCCCTAGGTCTTCGTGAGCAAGCGAGTTGGATGCACACCCACCTTGTTTATTTTTGAGCTTTCATACACTTATAGCTCTAGTGCATCCATTGCATGGCAATCCCTACTTTCTCACATTGATATCTATTGATGGGCATCTCCATAGCTTGTTATTACGCCTAGTTGATGTGAGACTATCTCCTTTTTGTCTTCTCCACAACCATCATATTCTATTCAACCTATAGTGTTATATCCATGGCTCACGCTAATGTATTGCATGAAAGTTGAAAATGTTTGAGAATACTAAAGTATGAAACAATTGATTGACTAAAACTGGGGTTGTGCATGATTTAAAACTTTTGTGTGATGAAGATGGAGCATAGCCAGGCTATATGATTTTGTAGGGATAACTTTCTTTGGCCATGTTATTTTGAGAAGACATGATTGCTTTATTAGTATGCTTGAAGTATTATTATTTCTATGTCAATATTAAACTTTTGTTTTGAATCTTATGGATCTGAACATTCATGTCGCAATAAAGAAGATTTCATTGATAAATATGTTAGATAGCATTCCACATCAAAAATTTTGTTTTGATCATTTACCTACTCGAGGACAAGAAGAAATTAAGCTTGGGGATGCTTGATGCATCTCCAATGTATCTATAATTTTTTATTGTTCCATGCTATTATATTATGTGTTTTGGATGTTTTATATGCATTATTATGCTATTTTATATTATTTTCGGGACTAACCTATTAACCTAGAGCCCAGTGCCAGTTTCTGTTTTTTCCTTGTTTTTGAGTTTTCCAGAAAAGGAATATCAAACGGAGTCCAAATGAGCTGAAATTTTACGGTGATTTTCGATGGACTAGAAGAAGCCCATAGAGCTTCGGAGTTGGGCTAGAAGAGTCCTGAGGCAAGTGTCCATGTCAAAACCGGCAGATCTTGGGTAGGGGGTCCCGAACTATGCGTCTAAGGATCGAAGGTAACAAGGAGGTAGGGGACACGATGTTTACCCAGGTTCGAGCCCTCTTAATGGAGGTAATACCCTACTTCCTGCTTGATTGACTTTGGTGAATATAGGGGTTACAAGAGTTGATCTACCTCAATATCATAATGGCTAAACCCTAGATGTCTAGCCTGTATGATTGTGATCTTACCCTACGGACTAAACCCTCCGGTTTATATAGACACCGGAGGGATCTAGGGTTGTACAGAGTCGGTTACGCAAGAAGGAAAATACATGATTCGAACGCCAAGCTTGCCATCCACGCAAAGGAGAGTCTCGTCTGGACACAGGGAATGTTCTTCTATCTTGCATCTCCATGGCCCATCAGTCCGGCCCACATCACATAGCTCGGACGCCCGAGGACCCCTTAGTCCAGGACTCCTTCAGTAGCCCCTGAACCAGGCTTCAATGACGATGTATTTGGCGTGCGAACTGTCTTCGGCATTGCAAGGTGGGTTCCCCTTTTCCGAATACTCCAACATAGTTTTCCGCACACAAGAGCTGTGTCCGGCCTTGGTTAACACGTACAATCCTAAGCTGTAAAACCAACAATTCTTAAAATAAGTCATGTCCATGGGCCACTTTTTCGGCGAGATGTTATGTTCTAGCCGTATCATTTTTCTGAACCGTTGTACAGCCTCGTTTCGTATTTCGAGGTACGGCCAGTGACACATCTTGTCAAAGCAGAGATCATGTCCCCTTATTATGGGATTCTCATCAATAGGGGTTTTGGGTAATCCAGCCGTGCCGTTCACACGTCCCCTTGGGAATAGGCGAGATTTAAGGCTTATGAGGGGGCGCTTGATATTCGCTGCCTTTATAAGAGGACAAAAGACCCATGTGTTCACATCACGCCTTCTCCTTCCTCTGCCTTTCAATCCCCTGAGCTCCAGCACCCAAGTCCCCAACTTTTCCTTCCGCCCCAACTTCTCTAGCAATGGCCGGATCTGGCTTTCAAGGCAAGTGGATGGCCTCCTCCGTAACGGAGAAGAACATCCAAGATCTACGGAAGGCGAGGTACCTGACGACGGAGATAAAACAAAGGCTTCCAACCCCAGCACAGATCATCCCCGCCCCGGAGCCCGGCGAAAGGGTGGTATTTATCCCCCACTTCCTCTGAGGACTCGGATTCGCCTTTCACTCGTTCGAGGTCTTATGTACTACTACGGGCTGGATTTTCACGATCTAGCCCCGAATTCCTTCCTCCACATCTCTGCGTTTATCCTCGTGTGTGAAGCATTTCTCCGCGTCCCTCCATAATTCGGCTTATGGCTCAAGGTTTTCAATGTGAAGCCGAAGGTGGTTGAAGGCCAACACGCCGAGTGCGGCGGCGCCATGGTGAGCAAGCTCAACAAGGTTACCTGGCCCAAAGGAAGATTTGTGGACACGGTCAAGGTGTGGCAGCACGAGCGGTTCTATATCACCGAACCCCGCGGCTCCAAATGGGCCGTTGCTCCCGCCTTCAGATCTGGTCCTCCGTTGTGGCTCGCATCCTGGACCAACAAGGGCATAGATTGGGGGTCCCTTGACAACGTGTCGGTGCTACAGAAGCATGTCAAGAGCATGGTAGACAAGGACATCGCCCTTGCAGATGTGATACAAGTTATGCTCATGCGCCAAACTCTCCCTTGCCAACGACGGCACCTTAAAATGTGGCAGTTCAACCAGGAGGGAGCACGGATTCTGCTGCACTTCTATGGCACGACGCACAAGAAGATCTAGAAGCTGCTTTTCAAGAAGCAGAAGACGTGGCCATGGATGTCCGATGACACCAGGCTGAACTGCAACAATCCAGCCTCCCCAGTAAGTATCATTTTGACGAACACTACTTAACTTGTCAATCTTACAGAGGGATCCTGAAAATTCCATCTCCTAAACAGGACTGGATAAAAAAAGGCCGAGCAGACTAAGTGTTCGGACTCGCTCTCCGAAAACCCAGCCGATCCTCTGTTAATGAAGATGTTGGTCCCAGCATCCTATCAGGCGCCGGCGAAGGACATGAAGAAGAAGAAGACCAAGGAGGCCCCAGGCGACCTCCACCCCGAAGAGACTTCAGACGCTGTATCCGGAGGAACCAAAGCCCTTCCTCTGACGAGGAAGACGAAGATGAGGACGATGACGAGGAGGAGGAGGAGGAGGAGGAGGAGGAGGAGGGGGAGGAAACAGAGAACCCTCCACCCAAGGGGAAAAAGAGAGCGGCCTCCGTGGAACAGGAGGAGGGGGCGTCCAAGAGTGGAAGGGTATCCCTCTCCGATGACTCGGATTTGGGCGCCGAGGCCGTTCCCAAACAACGCCCCCGCACCAAGCCCCTTGCCGAATCATGAGTTCCTAAAGATGTCTTATATACATCTAATCCTCTTTATAGATTATGAGAATAATATTTAAATTTTATATCACAGTCCAGCCCGTGACATTCCTCAAGGATCGTCGTCATCGGGGGATCTTTCGCCGGACAAGATGGAGAGCGAGATGCCTCCACAAGTTTCCTCGCCTCCCAAGGCGGATGATCCCGAGGTGTCATCCCAAAGGGCATCTCCAGACTCCGGAGAAGTGCGGAGGACGACCAATGCGGCACCAGAGGCTGCTGAGGACATGGCGGGTGCAACCCCCATGGAGACAGGCCGTGGGGGTCCTTGGTCATCAGATCCTCAGTCGGATGTCGTTCCGGAGACCCATACGATCCCGGAATTGGATCAGAAGCTCCCTCTAGAGGAGGGGAGGATGGCAACATCTACCCATACGGAGGCGTAGAACAAGCTAATGGATGCACTGCAAGGTGCATCTGTCTTGGAGGAGCACCGTACCGTAATGGGTACGGTGGTTGAAAAAGTTCAGTGCGCTAAGAGCGGACTGGATGAAGCCTTCACGAGCCTACTAATAGGCTTAGAGGTCTCCAATGTAATGTCTTTTAGCTGCTTTTCATAAGAAATCCATCTATATATAGATAGTAGCCCCTGAGACACTGTTTGGCCAATGAAGGAGGGCGAACAGAGGGTCTATAGGAATCCGCAGTAAATAACATTTTTAGCCCTTTTGATAATCATCAGGCTTCACTGTTGGCGTTCTGGGAACGGGGGTCCCCAGACTTGCCTGCCTGCAGCCTACGGCGTGGCTCAAGTGGTGGCCCAGTATGGCTCGTCTTCATCTACTCAAGCTCAAGACCCTCTCGAGGAGCCAAGCCTCGCGGGGCGGACGACGGAAGGCTTCCTCTGGAGAGGCCTCACCAAGCAGGATCGCGAGGAGGCGGATAGATCAAGGAAGGGGTACCTGACGAGGTGCTCGTGACGCAAGCCATGACGATCGAGACCAGGCGGGCGCCAGGCGGGTGTCGGCCTGTGTAGTGTCCTTGTTTCCTCTTTGGTGCAAAGGGGGCAAGCACAGACGCGGAGTACTGAGGCATCAAGCAAAGGTTACCATTTTGGTGCAACGAGACCAAGACCAGCAGAGCGGCAGGACGAAGGTCACCGTGGAGCCCAAGACGGCGTCATCGCGAGTGCCTTTGGCAGCCGAAGACCAACTTTAGTTAGGATAACTTGTACTAGATGTTCCCCTTCAAAATGGCCATTGTTGGCGCCCTTCCCTCTCAATATTTGGGAAGAGGACCAGGGCCTCTATATATAGGGATAGCCACCACAGTAGAAAAGAAGGAAGATCCAGATCTGACCGAGAGCCACAGAGACGGAGAAATTCCTCTCCAAGCACACCACCACAAGAACGCCCCTCGCGAGGTTGTTCTTCCTTTGTACTGTTCATCATCAGCCCCTGAGGCAATCCACCACACCACAAACTAGAGTAGGGTATTACACCACAACGGTGGCCCGAACTAGTATAAACCTTGCGTCCCTTGTGTTGTTCATCGTGTAGCTTAGATTCTCAGCGAGGCGTTGGGACGTGGATCGGTAGGGGGAAGATCTTCGCGCGCACCCCAGAGCTCGAACCTTAAGGGTTTTGCTGGAACCCGATATCCGACATTTGGCGCGCCAGGTAGGGGTGCGCCGGAGCTCACCCTTCTGTTGACCCGCTCTCCGCCAACGCCGCGCTTCACCCTCATGGCGGACGACGCACTGCCCGCTCCGGCTAGCGACGCCAGCGCTGGGGCCTGGGGGCTCCTAGCCTTGGCCCCCGCCCTGCGACAGGTGCGGTGGCCGAGCAAGTTCAAGCCAGACGTGCCGCTGTGCTACGACGGCGTGGCGGATCCACTAGCCTTCCCGTTGGCATATGAGGAGGCCATCCTCAAGGTCGGGGGCCATGACAGGGTCATGGCTAACTGGCTGCCCATGGCCCTCACCGGCGTCCCGCGCATGTGGCTGCTCCACGTGCCAGCGGCTTCGGTGGCCTCCTGGGAGGAGCTGCGCAGCCTCTTCCTCGCCCATTATGCTGCGCCGGCGCTCCCGGTCGTCGCGGCTCTCCTAGGTGGCTCGCAAGCCCCACGCTCCAGCCGCCACGTCAAGCCATTCATCCGCCAGGTCGGCGCCGCCTTCAAGCGCTACGAAGCCCCCCCCCCCAGCTGGGTGGCGCCCAAGGCCGACTTGACCTTCAGCTTGGACGATCACCCCTCCAACACCGCCTGCTCGGGCGCGCTCCCGATGCTATGCACCCCCACCATCTGCCAGGTGTCCGTCACGAGGACCCTCATCGACGGCGGCGCCGTCCTCAACGTGCTCTCGGTGGAGGCCTTCAATCTCCTCCACATGCCACTAGAGCGACTCCAACCCAGCAAGCCCTTCTCGGGCGTCGGAGGCAGTTCCACCGGCTCCCTTGGGCAGATCCGCCTCCCGATGACCTTTAGCACCCACGACAACTTCCGCATGGAGCTGGTAGACTTCGACATCGCCCCTATCAGCCTCCGGTACAACGCCATCCTTGGCTACCCTGCCTTGGCTCAGTTCATGGCAGTGACTCACCTGACCTACAACCTCATGAAGATGCCCAGGAGCAGCGGCGTCCTCACCGTGTCTGGAGATACAAAAGATGCCCTGCAGGTGCTCAGGCTCGCCTTCAAGGCGGCCGCAGTGGCGCGGCCCGCCAGCGCTGGCACCCTTGAGGCCAAGGGGGCTGCGCCAACCAAGAAGAAGCAGTTGTTCACCAAGACAAGGCGGAGACCAAGCAAGTGCCAGTCAATGAGGATGGATCTTCCGCCGCCACCTTCACCATAGGCGCCAATCTCAATCCCGAACAAGGAGAGGCCTTGGTGAGGTTCCTGCGCGCGAACAAGGAGGTGTTCGCGTGGGAACCCAAGCAGCTAGCGGGGGTCCCAAGGGAGGTGATTGAGAATCACTTGAACGTGTGCCCCAACATGCACCCCGTGAAGCAGAAGGCAAGGCGACAATCCACCGAAAAATAGGCCTTCATCATCCAAGAAACCTGTAAGCTTGAAGCTGCCGGTGTCATTCACGAAGTTTGCTATCCCGAATGGCTGGCCAACCCTGTTGTTGTGCCAAAGAAGGGGCGAAGGAGCGCATGTGCGTCGACTTCACCAATCTCAACAAAGCCTGCCCTCAAGACCCATTCCCGCTCCCTCGCATTGACCAGATAGTTGATTCCACCGCCGAGCGCGACCTGCTGTGCTTCCTGGATGCCTTCTCCAGCTATCACCAAATGAAGATGGCGGTAGGAGACGTGGAGAGAACGGCCTTCCTGGCCCCATGCGGGGTGTGCTGCTACACCTGCATGCCGTTCGGGTTGCGCAACACAGGCGCAACCTTTCAACGATTGATGCATATCGCCTTGGGCCGGCAGCTCAGGAGAAACGCAGAGGCCTATGTTGACGACATCGTAGTAAATTCTCGGGAGGCTAAAACCCTGATACAGGACCTGGAAGAAACCTTCGAGAGCCTTCGAGAGGTGGACCTGCAGCTCAACCCAGAGAAGTGCCTGTTCGATGTCCCTTCTGGCAAGCTTATGGGCTTCCTTGTGTCCCACGGAGGTATTGAGGCTAACCCAGAGAAAGTCAAGGCAGTCGAAGACATGAGTCCGCCGCAAACCCTCAAGGAAATGCAGAAGCTCACTAGGCGAGTGACCGCATTAGGGCACTTCATCTCCAAACTGTGGGATTCGTCGTCTCAGGAGGCATTTGACCTTTCAGAGGGCACCGACCTCACTAGCACGCCTACCCTCGTCGAGCACCCGGTGTATTTCGTTAGCACGGTGCTGCGGGATGCGAGGGCGCGATACCCCATGCCTTAGAAGCTCTTGCTCGCTCTATTAGTGGCCTCGTGCAAGCTACAATGCTACTTTCAAGGTCACCCCATCAAGGTCGTCTCGGCATACCCATTGGAAAGGGTACTCAGAAGTCCCAACTTAGCGGGAAGGGTTGCCGAATGGAACATCGAGTTGCAAGAGTTTCAGTTGGAATTCAGCACGATGAGGGTCGTCAAAGGGGCCGCACTTGCAGATTTTGTGGCAGAATGGACAGAGGTGCCAGGACTCGAAGCAGGCGAAGATCTGGCACTTTCCCTAGGAATTGAGGCACCGGAAGGTTGGGTCATGTACTTCGACGGGGCGTTCTCGCGACATGGCGCGGGGGCTGGCGCAGTGCTTATATCTCCCACTCAGGACAAGCTCTATTACACTGCACAGCTCTGTTTCCAGCATGGAGAGAAGGTTTCCAACCACATAGGAGAATACGAGGGCTTGATAGCAGGCTTGAAGGTTGCAGCGGCCTTGGGGGTAAAGCGCCTCATCAACAAAGGTGATTCACAGCTCCTCGTCAACTTCTCCAACAAGGTGTACGAGCCGAAGGACGAGCACATGGAAGCATATCTCACGGAGGTCCGCAGAATAGAAAAACAGTTTTGGGCGTTGGAGTTGCAGCATGTGCCCTGCGGCACCAATCAAGAGGCTGATGACATCTCCAGGAGGGCGTCCAGGCGGCTGCCTCAAGAGCCCGACGTCCTTGACGAATGACTCTTCAGACCCTCAGCAGCACCGTCACTGTCAAGTACAGCGCAGCCTCGGGAGTGAGGGAGTCTTGGATAAGGGGGTATCCGGACAGCCGGACTATATACTTTGGTCGGACTGTTGGACTATGAAGATACAAGATTGAAGACTTTGTCCCGTGTCCGGATAGGACTCTCCTTTGCATGGAAGGCAAGCTTGGCGATTCGGAGGATAGATCTCCTTCTCTGTAACCGACTCTGTGTAACCCTATCCCCCTCCGGTGTCTATATAAACCGGAGGGTTTAGTCCGTAGGACAAGAACAATCATACCATAGGCTAGCTTCTAGGGTTTAGCCTCTACGATCTCATGGTAGATCAACTCTTGTAATACTCATATCATCAAGATCAATCAAGCAGGAAGTAGGGTATTACCTCCATCGAGAGGGCCCGAACCTGGGTAAACACCGTGTCCCCAGTCTCCTATTACCATTAGCTTTAGATGCACAGTTCGGGACCCCCTACCCGAGATCCGCCGGTTTTGACACCGACATTGGTGCTTTCATTGAGAGTTCCTCTGTGTCATTGCTGCAAGTCTTAATGGCTCCCCCAACCTTCAACAACACCGTCTCGGGCGAGACTTTTCTCCCCAGACAGATCTTTGTGTTCGGCGGCTTCGCACTGTGGGCCAACTCGCTTGGCCATCTGGAGCAGATCGACAGCTACACCCCCGCCCATCAGGTTAGGTTTGGAAACTTGAATTACATGGCCGATATTCGGGGAGACTTGATCTTCGACGGATTTGGGCCTGCATCAGGAGTGCCGAACAGTCACGACGAGCATGACTTAAATCTGCTACCGGACAGTATTTTGGATATCGCCCCTGCAGCCGCTCCGGACCTAAATCCGGGGCAGATTGCGTTGATCGAGGACGGGTGGATGGACCCCGCCATGGAGGTCGCATACTCTTCGGCGGTAGAGCCGAACACAGACTCCGCCGCTAAGGGGATCTGCGTCACCGGACCCCTGGACTTGTGTCCGGACGTGGGTTCCGAACCGCGCGCGCCCGGGCCCATCGAGTCCGATTGGGCTCCAATAATGGAGTTCACCGCCGCGGATATCTTTCAGCACTCCCCCTTTGGCGATGTGCTAAATTCATTAAGGTCTCTCTCTCTCTCTCTCTCTGACAGGAGATTCCTGGCCGAACC
The DNA here is from genome assembly GCF_002162155.2 of Triticum dicoccoides. NCBI lineage: Eukaryota > Viridiplantae > Streptophyta > Magnoliopsida > Poales > Poaceae > Triticum > Triticum dicoccoides. The sequence continues at coordinate 209,511,479 of NC_041391.1, read as the reverse complement.
ATGTCCGTCTCTAGTGGGAAGTCGACGACGAACAAATGCGTTACTCACCCACCACCCACTTCATAGCCACGGTCGATGATTTGACCGACGTGCTTGACTTCGACTCCGAAGACATCGACGGTATAGATGACGATGCAGGAGAAGAGTAGGAACCACCACCCACAGGGTGCTAGACTGCCACCTCTTCATATGATATATATATGGTGGACACCCCCAAAGAAAACAATGGCGATGAGGCAACAGAAGATAACCCCTCAAGGAAGAAGTCAAAACATGGGCGTCATCGGCGCCGCTCTAAGCCCCGCCATAGCAATACCGACACAGGAGAAGAAAACAATCTAGATGGTGCCGAGAAGGAAAACAATCCTCATCAGCCTACATTCGAGCAGGCCGAACTGGAACACAGGTAGGTCAGCCCAAATGAATAGGCGACGGACGGATACTTGGAGGACGACAACTATATGCCTCCCTCCGAAGACGAGGTGAGCCTCGGCAACGACGAATTCGGCATACCGGAGGATCCCATAGAGCAGGAGCGCTTTAAGCGCCGACTTATAGCCACTGCAAGAAGCTTGAAAAAGAAGTAGCAGCAGCTCCAAGCTGATCAAGATCTGCTAGCAGACAAATGGACCGAAGTCCTGGCGGCCGAGGAATACGGACTCGAGCCCCCACCAAGGGTTACCCAAAGCACAAGTTGCTACCTTAGCTAGAGGAGGAGGTCGTAGAGCCTACACTACCAGCACAAGACGAGGCTGACCGGCCGCCTCGTGGCCGGGATAAAACGGCGTATCAGACAAAATACCAGCCCGCACCCCCACGCCAGTTCACTACAGCCCGGGGCAATACACAGGACCTGCGAGACATATTGGAAAACAACGCAGGACAACCAAGATCGATCTACGGATCACGGGGGCGCGCCACAGCATATGACGATGACCGTCATGCCGGATACACTAATAATAAGTCTGGCCGGGCCGAACAAAACCGACCAGACTTCGTCGGACTACGTTGTGACATTGCCCGGCACAGAGGCGCCGCACACCCCCTCTGCTTCACTGATGAAGTAATGGATCATGAATTCCCAGAAGGGTTTAGACCTCTCAACATCGAATCATACGATGGCACAACAGACCCCTTGGTATGGATCAAAGATTTCCTTCTCCACATTCACATGGCTCGCGGTGATGATCTACATGCCATCAAGTATCTCCCCCTTAAGCTTAAAGGACCAGCCAGACATTGGTTGAATAGCCTGCCGGCGAATTCCATCGGCAGTTGGGAAAATCTTGAGGACGCATTCCTCGACAACTTTCAAGGCACTTACGTGCGTGTCAGGACCCCAACTCAATGCCACATCGATCTAGCATGTAACACCCCATATCACTTCGCGGCCTCACGCACGGTATTCCCACGGGTGTCGTCTTACCTTTGCCCGGGACCGTTTGCGTCTTTTGGCACACGTATATGATAGTGTCGCTAGCATCCATATGGTAAGGAGCCCGGGCTGACATGGCTAGTCGTAAACCCAAAGTGGCACACACTTACAGGGACAGGCATCCATGACCCAGCATCGAACGTGTCGGTCATCAGCGAGTGAATCCAGGCTGTAGCACTGGGCTAGCAGGACTCCGGTGAACCGGGCTGTAGCGGGCTAACAGGACTCCGGTATTCATCGCGTGACATTTCCCCGAAGGGACAGACACAGGAACGAAGAAGGACACATGCCGGCCAGCCTAAGTGTCCCGGAGCAGTAGCAAGCTACCATGGCTCAGTGGAAACACTAGGAGACATTTCCCGGTAAGAGAGGCTACTAAGGATAAACAACTAGATAGTCAGATCCCACACATACCAAGCATTTCAACAACATACACACAATATGCTCGATATGTGCAGATACAACATGGCATCACAACATGACTCTACAACTCAAGTAATTATTCAATAGGCTCCGAGGAGCGAGATATTACAAACAGGGGTCTCACGACCCAACATTCAGAGCATACAAGTCAAAGCACAAGCGGAAGCTATCATGTCTGAGTACAGACATCTAGAAATGAAAAAGGCTGAGAAGCCTGACTATCTACCAGATCCTGCCGGGGCACAAGATCGTAGCTGAGGTAACAAGCTAAACGTCGAAGTCCACGCGGAACTACTAGTGAGACTGAAGTCTCTCTGCAAAAACATAAAATAGGCAAACATGAGTACAAATGTACCCAGCAAGACTTACATCAGATCTATCTACATATGCATCATTATCAACAAGGGGGTGGAGGGGTTTGACTGCAACAAGCCAGCTTTGACTCGGTGGCTAACCTGAACTACGACTGCAAGTAACTCTTTTGAGGTGGCGCACACGAGTCCACATATTCACCAACCAATACACCACTATGGATCCTCTCCCGTCTCCCTACGAGAACGCTATCCATAGCACTCACGCTTATCTTGCGTATTTTAGAGTATCCACTTTCACTTGTCTATGAACTGATATAAGGGGTCCACGTTTCCATATCCGAGGAATCCGGCTATTCGAATAGATGATGTTAACCCTGCAGGGGTGTACTTCTTCACACACGCTCTCGCCACTTACCGCCCTGTACACGTCATGTACCTCGGCAACCTTCAAGCGGAAGCCGGGCGAGGGAGTCGGCCACGACCTGACTAACCGAACAAGTCTCTAGTCCAGGTTTATCGCCTATTCAGGTTCCATCCGCAAGGAGATCCGGCCGGGGTGTCGCTTACGGCCCCAAACGATGTGTGCAGGGTTCCCAAGCCCACCAACCGGGTGCCACTTGGTACACCGGGCCACTGTGCCTAGTCTGTCCCAAGCCCACCTATACCGGGTGCCACTTGGTAGACTACTAACACTACCTACAAACACCAGAAACTAGTTGCAACTCCTGGACAGAGATCATGTTGATTAATAAGTCGAGAGGGGCACTTAAGCATTCCAATGTGTGGTAGTAGCTGGTCATGGATCACAAACACAGAACTCAGTTCCTGAGAACGGCTGCAATGAGACAACCCACCATGTACTCCTACATGGCCTCTCACCGCTACCTTTACCAAATCGTGTTCACACACTTAGCTCACACACATTGGGACATGTTCACACGCCTCTGATTCATCCCCGATGAATCAGACCTGACACAACTCTAAGCAGTAGCAGGCATGACAAACAAGCATGAATGAGTAGGCACAACAGGGCTCAAACAACTCCTACTCATGCTAGTGGGTTTCATCTATTTACTGTGGCAATGACAGGTCATGCAGAGGATAAAGGGGTTCAGCTACCGCAGCAAGTAACAAATATATCGTTGTTGTCCTAATGCAGTAAAAGAGAGCAGGAGCGAAAGAGTGGGATTTTATCGGAATGAACAAGGGGGTTTTGCTTGCCTGGCACTTCTGAAGATAATATAGCTCTTCATTGGTGTCATCGATCACATCGTCGGTACACGTCTATGGAGAGGGGACAATTACCGGCAAATACAGAAAAGACACGATCAATGCAATGCACAATATGATGCATGCTATGACATGGCAATATGAATGTGTTTTGGGCTAATGCACCTAAAACCAGATTAAATGAAGTTGGTTTGAATCCAAGATTCAAATTCAAACTCCATATGTGGTTATTTAAATGTCATTCACTTCATTTGTCCTAAACAGTAGTGATAAGTTGTTCTAACATGCATGAAAATGGTACAGATGGATAGATTGGATTTTTCTGATAATTTTTCATATATAATTTATTTAATTTGGAGTTACGGTTAATTTTCTATGATTTATTGAAGTTTTAGCTATTTCTGGAATTTCCTGATTATTATAAAATAAACTAAATTCCAGAAAAGGAATATGGCGTCAGCATGACCTCACCCTGACGTCATCAGGTCAACAGGGCGGGTCCAGGTCAAACCTGACGTGTGGGGTCCACACGTCAGTGACACGGGTTAAACAGGGGGGTTTAGTTTAGTTTAATTAAAGATTAGGGCACTAGGGCCCACATGTCAGTGTCAGCAGGGGGTAATTAGTTTAACTAATCCGATTAGTGCTAATCCTAATTTAGTTAGTGGCCAGAGGCCCACACGTCAGTGACCCAGGGTCAAACTGGGCCCAGCAAGTCAACTGTCAATGGGGTCAACCCCACCGGCGACTTGACGCCGGCGAGGCCAACCGCGGCGGCGAGCCTCGGGTTTGCATCTCCGGCGACCAAACGGCCGGCGGAGGGCATCTACGTGACGCTGGTGGACTCGCGCGTCGAGTGGTGCAGGCGTTGGGTGAGGGGGTGGCCGGAGTTGTCGCCGGCGTCAACCTTGGCGGTCGCCGGAGCTCGGGTGAGCTCGGGGTCGACGCTATGGTGGCCGGGGAGACTCGTGCGGGGCACCTATGTGCTCTACGTGGCGCGGGAAGGGAGTTGAGCACGACGGCCGGACCGCTAGGTGGCCGGAGACTCGTCGGCGGCGGTCACAGGCGGCGGCGCGTACGGGCGAGCAAGGTGTGGCGGCTACGGCGCACGAGAGCGAGAACGGAGAGGGGGAAAAGGTTCGGTGGCTCACGGCGGTTGCAGCAGATGTCGAAGCGGGCTCGGGGAAGGCCGGACGGCGACGAGTCGACGATGGGGATCCGCGGCGGCCGGCGATGAAGAAGAGACCGCTGACGGTGTTTTGGGGCGTCCGGCGTCGAGTGAGTCGACGGGGAGGATGAGGGCGTCGAGGCGGAGGCCATGGACACGTCGGCGAGGCGAGGGAGGGCCTGTGGCCGCGGTGGTTCTAGTCGGCGGCGATGGCTGCGTTCGGGTTCGGGCGAGAGAGAGGGAGCAGAGGAGAGAGGGGATGCAGCGGGGGAGGAAGAGGGGCGAGGGGACACGAGGCCTCGTCGTGGCGTCGCTAGGGAGGCCGGGGGGAAGCAGGAGGTGGCCGGGAAGCAGGAGGTGGCCGGGGCGCGTGGCCGCCCGCGCCGGGCGCGTGCCCGTCCTCCTGGCAGGGAGGAAGACGACAGGGGAGGGAGGCGGCGGTGGGCTGGGCCAGCGGGAGGAGCTGGGCCGGCTGGGCTGGACAGGTAAGCGCCAGGTAGGCTTCTGCTCTTTTATTTTCTGTTCTGTTTATTTTTATTTAATTTATTTTGCCACTGTTTTGAATTTAAAATAATTCAAACAATGCCAAAAACTCCTCTGGATATTTTATATTGCTAGATGGACTTTTCCAAAAGCTTATAAAATATATCAGGGGTATTTGAAATTATATTCTAATTATATGAATATAACTCAAATTCAAATAGCTAATGAATTAAATCCAAAGTCCCAAAAATAATTCCTTAAAAATGTTCAATATTTTGGTTGGGACCAGAACCCTTACCAAAAATTATCAAACATTTAAGAAGAGCATTTTGGAGCAATGAATGAGATTTCTAGGGTTTTTGCCCCTCTTTTATTTAAGTTTTTGAGGCTTCCAAAATTCCCTCAGTTCAAATTTTCAGAATTTAAACATGATGCACACATGAGCTAGCCTAGAGCACTACCAGCAGCTAGGGATGTGACAACTCACCCCCACTAAACAAAATCTCGTCCCGAGATTCAAGTGTGGGGTAAGACGATGGGGAACGCAACCTAACACAATCTTCACGATCCAGGTTGCACTTCAAATGAACGTTGATTTGAACACCATCTTTGTCTTGAAGTCTTGCTCTGAGAAATCCTGTCAACATGACACGGAGGGAAGGAGGAGACTCTAGAAGGGTCGATCTCCTCGAAGATCGAACAACTCAGGACTAACTCCCGGAATGAGATATAGGACCATCTCTCGGGTTGAGACACGAGATACACATCAAGAGGGGTGGAAAGAAACGGATGACGAAGGTTCACTAGGTGGACAATAATTCCACACTTAAGAAGGTGGTAAACGATTGTCAACGTAGCGAGGAGTTAAGTTGACATGACACCATAATGATGCACCTTAGGGAAGGTGACTCGAAGATATATCCCCTTAAGTGGCAAAAAGAATTACTTTTGATACTGAGATCATTGAAACTCTTTATACCAGCCTAAGGCAATTCTTGAGTGATCGTTTGGAGGGGTTCGGTAGAATGGCATACTCGGACTTGGATGATGTGGATTACCTTGTTGAAGACAACGTAACGGATGAATTTGCTTACCACCGGAAATGGAAGAGACCCATGGTAGAATGGCACATTGGTGGTGCAAGCTGGGAACAAAATGCAAATGCTGGGAATGATTCTGGTAACTGGGGGAGAACCCAACAATAGAGGGTGAATTCACTGTTTGAAAAGGTCATAGCATTGCCGAGGAAACTGAGAGCAAACCCAGTTAGTGCCGATGATAACACCTAGCGCTTGTGCGTGCTCTCAAGAACTTGAGCATTTCCATATTCATCAAGGTTTTACCAACATCCGTGTCAAGGATCCTGGCAACACAACATACCACCATGATGAACAACGATGGACGATGCAGATGCATAGGAAGATAACATCAACTCAGATTTCATCCTAGCGAGGCCAAGGAAACAAAATCTGGATGATCGACCGAGAGACATTTAGCACTCCGCTTCTAATGTTCTCCTTGATGTGCTAGTGTAATCCAATCATTGAAATGGTTTGGTAACTAGACATCAAGTAAAAGGTCGGACTTCGGGAGCAATAGAATCCATAAGGAACAGTTACGGAGGTAATTCCTACGAAATCCTTATGGGGAGGTGGCCAACTTCCTCAAACAAGATACTACAATAATAGGTCTTCCGGCTGGGTGTGTTGGCCACGACATCCACTTTACCGGTTATAGAGGGACCAATAATATAGTTCTTGGGAAATATTCCAACCATCATATCTGCCTGAGACTCAGATCTGGTTGGTGTCAGGATATTCCAGACTCATCGAGTCTAGGAAGAAAAATGAAAGTTTGCAACACAAATCGACGAGATGACGTTGCGAGATTCTCAGGAAATGAACTACGATAGCAAGCTCCAAAACATGAGCTGGTTCTGCTACAAACATGTGAACATGTTGTTCCAGACAAGCATGCCCACATGGTAGTCTTACAATAAAACACTACCGAGTTCTGGTTGGGAGCCATCATCGAGGATATCGAAGTCTTTACGCAAGTCCATGGATTAGATCCCAAGCATAGACTTCTTTTCCTTGAACGAGTCAATCAGTGGCTTGGTGTGCTAGGATATACATATAGAATGGAGGTTGCAAATCTCCAGACCACAGAATACTTCGCACGTATGCATGACTGACTTGGGATGATTCCAGAGGAAGCAAAACTAACTTTCTCAAATTCACGGCGGCAACTTTCACCAAATGCACGTGTATAAGAGGAAGTCACTCCTTTCATCAAACAATTACTTCATGAGCTAGCATGAAGAAAATGCCTTCAAAAGTTTCCAACACTAGCTTAATGTTCAACAAAATCATGGAGGAGATAAGGATGTTGTCAATGGGCTCAACAACAATTCTTCCGAGTTTCCCTTTAAAAGGAATTCCATAGTTAAGTGAACAAGTGATAGCATTGGTCAGGCCAAAGATGTAATGGTGTATGCTCGAGGGATCAACCACGAATAAGACAACATTACGAGCATCATTGGTACTGATTTGATTTGACGATAGCCCACACTCAAATCAAAGGATTGATAAGACAATAGGTCCAGCAACTGATCACAGGGACCAATCGATGAAGATATCATCTTTCTTCAACACACACTACACAAGATTATCCCTTTGGAACGAACTAAGTCAGGCAAGCTTTTATCCTCCAACTCTCCAAGTTGTTGTCTAGCTTAACCAACTAGCTCAGGGATATCTAACACCGATTCTTGGAGAGAAGGTGGTTCACAAGAAACCAACTTGATCACGAGCTCAACATAACGGTCAGGTGACGACCTGGTGATACTTCCGAGAAGATATTCAGAAAATCATGAACCACCGGTATGTTACTAAGCTCGAGAACAATCTCGCTTTTGAGGGCAAGACGATATGATCAAATGAGTGAGGACTTGACAAGATCCTAACTCATCAATCGAGGGGTGCACCGAAATAAGGACTAGGTAGCACGATCAGTTTTAGAAGGATGATTCAAAAACCAACACGCTAAGAATGAGGTTATCGTCCATTTAACTACCAAGCAACGAGGTTGCTGGGAGTATTGATTTCACACATCACAATTCCTTTGTCGGTATTCCGGTTGCATCAACACGAGGGCCGAGGAATGACTAATGATGGTGAGAAGTATCACTACGTCAAAATTCATGAGAGTTGGTGCAGTTCTCATGACAATTCTGACATAAAGGGGGTAATACTCCCAGGTAGAACAAAACCAAAAGCTGGATTGGCATTTGATCTGCGGAATACAACTACTTTCACCCAATCCTAGATATGGATGAGGTACTGGAGTTTGTTTCTCCTAGTCATTCTGCGATAGATTGGCTTGACGGACCACAAGAGTAATAGACATCGATAAATGAACGCACGCATACTCTTGACTATCAATTGATAGACGAGGGTCAGAATGCAACTAAAGAGAACAACTAAAAGGAACATATAATTTTCTGAGTTGTGGATGCATAGATTAGTATGTCGAACCAAGTTCAACATATTTCTTCCGGATAACCCATGCAGAAAGGTAGAACTGGCAGAGTCACGATTTATGAATGGAGAACTCCTCAAGAATAATCCTGTTGTGATATTTCAGTTCAACGAGGAACTTCTGCCATAAGTAGTTCATGGTATCTGGAAGAAGAAGATACCACGGACTTCAAGGACTATCGCAAAGGTTACTAATATCCTAAAGGCGCTAGCAATTACTATCAACATGAAGTAAGTAGAGTGAATCTCGGGTTCAAGAACCCAGGAATAGAATACCTACTACTAAGTAGCATCACGGAATGCTTTCGAGAATGATGGCCAGAATCATCACACTGGGAGCACAAATCATGGCTAAATTACTAGATGATCCCCTAAGACACCTAGGGTCATAATACTAGCTCCAACATATATGTCAAGGCAATAAAGTACCTCAACTCACTGATTTGTGTGATTAATCTGACCAAAGGCACATCGGAAACAGGAGGAAGGGATTTGCAAATGCATCCGACTATTTAGAAACCTGGGATGACTCGGACAGCATAACGGCTGTAAATGCTCAGAAAAGATTTGAGACATTCACAAAAATGGTGGCATAACCACTCAGAAACACAATATCAAGGTTTCGAGATCAACAGTTAACATACAGAAGATAGTAGAAACTGAACTCAAGCTTAAATCCAACAATCTTATAAGTCTACGGATTAGTAACACGTGATCCTGATAGAAACAAGAGATAGCCTAGTTCTTAATCCCCGTAGGAAAGATAAGATGACTCAGATCAGAAGGCATAAGGTATAAGGAGTAAAAAGAGCCTTACGTTCCATCCCACAATCAATTCCCTTATATAACTAAAGAATTTCTAGACTCAACTTCGACCAGTATGGCTTGGTAATCCTACAGGCAGTCAAGCTCTGATACCAGCGCTGTCAGGACCCCAACTCAATGCCACATCGATCTAGCATGTAACACCCCATATCACTTTGCGGCCTCACGCACGGTATTCCCACGGGTGTCGTCTTACCTTTGCCCGGGACCGTTTGCGTCTTTTGGCACACGTATATGATAGTGTCGCTAGCATCCATATGGTAAGGAGCCCGGGCTGACATGGCTAGTCGTAAACCCAAAGTGGCACACACTTACAGGGACAGGCATCCATGACCCAGCATCGAACGTGTCGGTCATCAGCGAGTGAATCCAGGCTGTAGCACTGGGCTAGCAGGACTCCGGTGAACCGGGCTGTAGCGGGCTAACAGGACTCCGGTATTCATCGCGTGACATTTCCCCGAAGGGACAGACACAGGAACGAAGAAGGACACATGCCGGCCAGCCTAAGTGTCCCGGAGCAGTAGCAAGCTACCATGGCTCAGTGGAAACACTAGGAGACATTTCCCGGTAAGAGAGGCTACTAAGGATAAACAACTAGATAGTCAGATCCCACACATACCAAGCATTTCAACAACATACACACAATATGCTCGATATGTGCAGATACAACATGGCATCACAACATGACTCTACAACTCAAGTAATTATTCAATAGGCTCCGAGGAGCGAGATATTACAAACAGGGGTCTCACGACCCAACATTCAGAGCATACAAGTCAAAGCACAAGCGGAAGCTATCATGTCTGAGTACAGACATCTAGAAATGAAAAAGGCTGAGAAGCCTGACTATCTACCAGATCCTGCCGGGGCACAAGATCGTAGCTGAGGTAACAAGCTAAACGTCGAAGTCCACGCGGAACTACTAGTGAGACTGAAGTCTCTCTGCAAAAACATAAAATAGGCAAACGTGAGTACAAATGTACCCAACAAGACTTACATCAGATCTATCTACATATGCATCATTATCAACAAGGGGGTGGAGGGGTTTGACTGCAGCAAGCCAGCTTTGACTCGGTGGCTAACCTGAACTACGACTGCAAGTAACTCTTTTGAGGTGGCGCACACGAGTCCACATATTCACCAACCAATACACCACTATGGATCCGCTCCCGTCTCCCTACGAGAACGCCATCCATAGCACTCACGCTTATCTTGCGTATTTTAGAGTATCCACTTTCACTTGTCTATGAACTGATATAAGGGGTCCACGTTTCCATATCCGAGGAATCCGGCTATTCGAATAGATGATGTTAACCCTGCAGGGGTGTACTTCTTCACACACGCTCTCGCCACTTACCGCCCTGTACACGTCATGTACCTCGGCAACCTTCAAGCGGAAGCCGGGCGAGGGAGTCGGCCACGACCTGACTAACCGAACAAGTCTCTAGTCCAGGTTTATCGCCTATTCAGGTTCCATCCGCAAGGAGATCCGGCCGGGGTGTCGCTTACGGCCCCAAACGATGTGTGCAGGGTTCCCAAGCCCACCAACCGGGTGCCACTTGATACACCGGGCCACTGTGCCTAGTCTGTCCCAAGCCCACCTGTACCGGGTGCCACTTGGTAGACTACTAACACTACCTACAAACACCAGAAACTAGTTGCAACTCCTGGACAGAGATCATGTTGATTAATAAGTCGAGAGGGGCACTTAAGCATTCCAATGTGTGGTAGTAGCTGGTCATGGATCACAAACACAGAACTCAGTTCCTGAGGACGGCTGCAATGAGACAACCCACCATGTACTCCTACATGGCCTCTCACCGCTACCTTTACCAAATCGTGTTCACACACTTAGCTCACACACATTGGGACATGTTCACACGCCTCTGATTCATCCCCGATGAATCAGACCTGACTCAACTCTAAGCAATAGCAGGCATGACAACAAGCATGAATGAGTAGGCACATCAGGGCTCAAACAACTCCTGCTCATGCTAGTGGGTTTCATCTATTTACTGTGGCAATGACAGGTCATGCAAAGGATAAAGGGGTTCAGCTACCGCAGCAAGTAACAAATATGTCGTTGTTGTCCTAATGCAGTAAAAGAGAGCAGGAGCGAGAGAGTGGGATTTTATCGGAATGAACAAGGGGGTTTTGCTTGCCTGGCACTTCTGAAGATAATATAGCTCTTCATTGGTGTCATCGATCACATCGTCGGTACACGTCTATCGAGAGGGGACAAATACCGGCAAATACAGAAAAGACACGATCAATGCAATGCACAATATGATGCATGCTATGACATGGCAATATGAATGTGTTTTGGGCTAATGCACCTAAAACCAGATTAAATGAAGTTGGTTTGAATCCAAGATTCAAATTCAAACTCCATATGTGGTTATTTAAATGTCATTCACTTCATTTGTCCTAAACAGTAGTGATAAGTTGTTCTAACATGCATGAAAATGGTACAGATGGATAGATTGGATTTTTCTGATAATTTTTCATATATAAATTATTTAATTTGGAGTTACGGTTAATTTTCTATGATTTATTGAAGTTTTAGCTATTTCTAGAATTTCCTGATTATTATAAAATAAACTAAATTCCAGAAAAGGAATATGGCGTCAGCATTACCTCACCCTGACGTCATCAGGTCAACAGGGCGGGTCCAGGTCAAACCTGACATGTGGGGTCCACACGTCAGTGACACGGGTTAAACAGGGGGGTTTAGTTTAGTTTAATTAAAGATTAGGGCACTAGGGCCCACATGTCAGTGTCAGCAGGGGGTAATTAGTTTAACTAATCCGATTAGTGCTAATCTTAATTTAGTTAGTGGCCAGAGGCCCACACGTCAGTGACCCAGGGTCAAACTGGGCCCAGCAAGTCAACTGTCAACGGGGTCAACCCCACCGGCGACTTGACGCCGGCGAGGCCAACCGCGGCGGCGAGCCTCGGGTTTGCATCTCCGGCGACCAAACGGCCGGCGGAGGGCATCTACGTGACGCTGGTGGACTCGCGCGTCGAGTGGTGCAGGCGTTGGGTGCGGGGGTGGCCGGAGTTGTCGCCGGCGTCGACCTTGGCGGTCGCCGGAGCTCGGGTGAGCTCGGGGTCGACGCTACGGTGGCCGGGGAGACTCGTGCGGGGCACCTATGTGCTCTACGTGGCGCGGGAAGGGAGTTGAGCACGACGGCCGGACCGCTAGGTGGCCGGAGACTCGTCGGCGGCGGTCACAGGCGGCGGCGCGTACGGGCGAGCAAGGTGTGGCGGCTACGGCGCACGAGAGCGAGAACGGAGAGGGGGAAAAGGTTCGGTGGCTCACGGCGGTTGCAGCAGATGTCGAAGCGGGCTCGGGGAAGGCCGGACGGCGACGAGTCGACGATGGGGATCCGCGGCGGCCGGCGATGAAGAAGAGACTGCTGACGGTGTTTTGGGGCGTCCGGCGTCGAGTGAGTCGACGGGGAGGATGAGGGCGTCGAGGCGGAGGCCATGGACACGTCGGCGAGGCGAGGGAGGGCCTGTGGCCGCGGTGGTTCTAGTCGGCGGCGATGGCTGCGTTCGGGTTCGGGCGAGAGAGAGGGAGCAGAGGAGAGAGGGGATGCAGCGGGGGAGGAAGAGGGGCGAGGGGACACGAGGCCTCATCGTGGCGTCGCTAGGGAGGCCGGGAGGAAGCAGGAGGTGGCCGGGAAGCAGGAGGTGGCCGGGGCACGTGGCCGCGCGCGCCGGGCGCGTGCCCGTCCTCCTGGCAGGGAGGAAGACGACAGGGGAGGGAGGCGGCGGTGGGCTGGGCCAGCGGGAGGAGCTGGGCCGGCTGGGCTGGACAGGTAAGCGCCAGGTAGGCTTCTGCTCTTTTATTTTCTGTTCTGTTTATTTTTATTTAATTTATTTTGCCACTGTTTTGAATTTAAAATAATTCAAACAATGCCAAAAACTCCTCTGGATATTTTATATTGCTAGATGGACTTTTCCAAAAGCTTATAAAATATATCAGGGGTATTTGAAATTATATTCTAATTATATGAATATAACTCAAATTCAAATAGCTAATGAATTAAATCCAAAGTCCCAAAAATAATTCCTTAAAAATGTTCAATATTTTGGTTGGGACCAGAACCCTTACCAAAAATTATCAAACATTTAAGAAGAGCATTTTGGAGCAATGAATGAGATTTCTAGGGTTTTTGCCCCTCTTTTATCTAAGTTTTTGAGGCTTCCAAAATTCCCTCAGTTCAAATTTTCAGAATTTAAACATGATGCACACATGAGCTAGCCTAGAGCACTACCAGCAGCTAGGGATGTGACAGTGCGACCACCGGATGCTGATGACTTAAGTCACATTACCCAACTGCCCGGAGAGTCAGCCAGGAAATTCTGGACTCAGTTCCTAACTAAAAAGAACCAAATTGTCGACTGTCCGGACGTCGAGGCCCTTGCGGCCTTTAAGCATAATATCCGCGACGAGTGGCTCGCCCGACACCTCGGCCAAGAAAATCCGAAGTCCATGGCGGCCCTCATGACACTCATGACCCGCTTTTGCGCGGGCGAGGACAGCTGGCTGGCTCGCAGTACACCACGCCAGGAAACCCCGGCACTTCAGATGTCCACCACAGCAACGGAAAGCCACGGCACAATAGACATAAGCGTTGGAATAACGGCGACAGCACCAAAGATACGGCAGCCAATGCCGGATTCAGCAACTTAAAATCCGGTCAGCGGAAAAAGTCGTTCAAGAGAAACAATCCGGGATCGTCCAGTCTGGACCGCATACTCGACCGCTCGTGGCAGATCCACGGCACCCCCGACAAACCAGCCAATCACACTAACAGAGATTGTTGGGTGTTCAAACAGGCTGGCAAGTTGAACGCCAAAAATAAGGACAAGGGGCTGCACAGTGATGATGACAAGGAGCCCCGGCGTTCGAACACTGGGGGATAGAAGAAATTCCCCCCCCCCCAGGTGAAAACGGTAAATATGATCTATGCCACCCACATTCCCAAACGGGAACGAAAGCGTGCACTGAGGGACGTCTATGCGATGGAGCCAGTTGCCCCAAAGTTCAACCCATGGTCATCATGTCCGATCACCTTTGATCATAGGGACCATCCTACCAGCATCCGTCATGGCGGCTCAGCCGCATTGGTCCTTGATCCAATCATCGATGGATTCCACCTCACGCGAGTCCTTATGGACGGTGGCAGCAGCCTGAACCTGCTTTATCATGACACAGTGCACAAAATGGGCATCGATCCCTCACGGATCAAACCCACCAAAACCACCTTTAAAGGTGTAATTCCAGGGGTAGAGTCCTGCTGTACAGGCTCAATAACACTGGAAGTGGTCTTCGGATCTCCGGATAAATTCTGAAGCAAGGAGTTAATCTTCGACATTGTCCCTTTCCGTAGTGGCTATCATGCACTACTTGGACGAACCGCGTTCTCTCGATTCAATGCGGTAACTAATTATGCATACCTTAAGCTCAAGATGCCAGGACCTCGCGGTGTTATAACAGTCAATGGAAACACAGACTGCTCCCTCCGTACGGAAGAGCACACTGCGGCCCTCGCGGCAGAAGTGCAAAGCAGCCTTCTTCGACAGACAACCAATTCGGCAATGACAACCCCAAACACCATCAAGCAAGTCTGGAGCACCCTACAACAGGATCGTCAGGCACGCCAAGAGCTCGATTAGCAATCCGGCCTCCGCCCCAGCCCCATTCAGGCGGCATTTGTGCCACGCGTACATAACTACACACTCAAAATACCATGGGCATAGGTGGAGGCAAGGTGACGATGCAGCCTATAGTACGGTTCAGCCGCCACGAGGCCCACACACCCTTTTTCTTTCTTTCTTTCAGGACCCTACTTTCGGGCAGCCTCTTCAGAGAACCGGGCTGTCAGACTCATCACGGGAGGGGACACCAAGGAGGCAAGAGGCTTTGCACACAAGGGAATACCCAGGTGGTCTCTGTCAATGATCATTATACCTATTTTACATACCCGCAGCAGCCTGCCCTTGGACATGACATGTCAAATAGTCCTATTTGTTTTTGCTTAAACGCATTAATTGTACACATACGCCTTGTCGTATTATACAAATAACAACGGGAAATAGTATACAGCGTCAGCTTATTATTACCATCTTCATATTTTCCCTTGAATATTTATTTAATATTGCGTCCGTACACTTTGGTATGATCAGTTTGCTAGGGGCTTTTTATTAAGCCCCATAACATGGCAAGAAAAGTCCGAACACTTTCGACAGTGCGGCACCCCAAACTTATAGCATTATATGCATCACCTCCGAATCATGTCTTGGGTCAATAGTTGGGTTAGCCCGGCTCCGTTGTTTTGGTACCTTACGTTCCGTTATATAGGCTAAGGTAGCACAAGGAGAACTACTGCAATTGTGTCCCGGTTCTTCCGGACGAGCACCTCAGTAGAGAAAGCCGAAAACCAACTGTCATGATGCGGCGAGAGCTGGTCGTTATTCGAGAGGTACTAAATCCTTAAAGATTTTTTCCTCTTAAGGCGAGGAATCGGCCTTGTTCGATTTAGGCGTGTATAGCGCCCCAGTTCGGCCTTCCGAATACTAGGGGCTTCACCAAAATTTAAAATTATAGACTTCTACGGCCAAGTGAGAGTTATAAAGTCGCATAGTCCAATTGCCTTGTTCGCTGCGCCAAACACCTCCTTAAAGGACCAAAATTTTGGATAAAGAGTGCTTGGGTTTTCCACGAACACCCCAGTACTAGTTACAAGGGGGCAGAAGCCTACGACTGGCCTACTTTCATAATTTTATAAACGGCCGCACAGAAGGTAATATTTTAAATCAACAAAGCGTTATATAGCACAAACAAGCTCGTTCTCATATTACAAAGATGACATGAGTACATTCACTCAAAGATTGTGTTCTTGGCGCATTCATCGGCCACAAGGCAAGCGCCTTTCATAACGCCATCAGAATATTTCTTGGGGCAGCGATGCTCCTTACCCTCCGGGGGTCCATCGTTCACCAGCTTCTCAACATCCAGTTTGGCCCAATGCATCTTCGCGCGGGCAAAGGCCCGGCGGGCACCCTCAATGCAGACAGATCGCTTGATAACCTAAAGCTGCGGACAGGCATTTATCATCCGCTTTATAAGGCCAAAATAGCTGTCGGGAAGAGGCTCACCAGGCCACATCCGGACTATCAAGCTCTTCATGGCCAGTTCGGCCGCCTTGTGGAGTTCGACCAATTGCTTCAGTTGGTCACTCAATGGCATCGGATATTCGGCCTCGGCATACTGGGACCAAAACAACTTCTCCGTTGAGCTCCCTTCCTTGGCTCGGTAGAACTGCGAAGGCCCCTGGAGAGCTCCGAATTCGGTTAAGTAAAAGAAAGGTCTCCTCCACATGCTTGCTCTGCACAATGAATGCCTTACCCGCCGCTATCTTCTTGGCCGCCTGGATTTCCTGGAGGGCCTTTTGGGCTTCGGCCTTGGCATCTTTTGCGCTCTCGAGGGCTTTGGCAAGCTCGGACGCTTGCGTCTTGAAGTCATGCTCCAAGGACTCGAACTTATTGCCGAACTCCTGGAGCTCTTGCTGTACCTCCCCCACCCGGGCATCTTGCTTTTCACGCTCGGTGCCCTCTATAGACGCCCTGGCTTCGGCCTCGGACAGCGCTTTCTTCAAGGCCGCCACTTCGGTCGTGGCCCCTATTAAAAATCATGATGCTTTTTGTTAGCATCATCAATTTTTGTCCTCTACATGACACACAGACGGGGTATCACTTACCTTTGTTCTCCTCGAGCTTCCTCTTCATGAGGCCGAGCTCTTCTTTGGCTTGCCCCAGGTCCTACCTGAGTCCGGCGACCTTAGCTGTGCACGCAGCGGCGGTCAGCAGCAACGCCTGATCATTAACATAGACAAGTACTATTAGGCTCCTGCGGATTAAACATTGACCCTCCGTTTGGCTTTTCTTTCCGGACACCAAACAAAGCATCATGGGCTACTATCTATTGGGTGATATTTTCTCACACTTTTTCATTACTTACCTCAAAGCCTGTTAGGAGGCTGCTGCAGGCTTCGGTCAATCCACTTTTTGCAGACAGAACCTTCTCAATCACCATACTCATAAGAGTACGGTGCTCTTCATCAATGGAAGCGCCTCGAAGCACTTCCAACAAATTATCTGATGCCTCTGGCTGGGCAGAGGTCATCGGCACGTCCGGCTCGCCCTCATTTGCAAGGGGCTGCCTACTGGAATATGGAGCCTTTGGAGGCTCCGATGCAGTAACCGGCTAGGAGCCAGGCTTGTTGTGGCTCCCATCCACATAATCCATGGGGGTCTTACCCCCCATCTGCCCGGCATCTGGGATTTTGCCCTGCGGCGTCTCCAGAACCGTCGCCCCCTGCTCTGGTATCCTTTGGGACAACACCTCGGTGTCATCCGCAGGTCATGGGGAGGTGGCCGTCGGGAGTGAATTCATCTCCGAGTCACTCAGAGACCCTTCCGAAGAGGATACCCCAAGATTGGACCCAGCTAGACTGCATATACGTGTTCAGCGTTATTACAAACTATGTAGTTAAAGTCGCACGAAAAGTATTACGGAGTGCGGATACTTACGACTTCGCCCGGGGCTTGCCCCTGGGCAGCCACTCCTCCTCGCTATAGGTGGCCATGGTGGAGTGATCTGGAAGGGACGCCTTTCCCTTCTTAGGCGTCCTAGACTCCCCCTGTGGGCGGCTTTCCTTTTCTTCTCCTCCCAGTGCGGGAGGGGGCATTTCTTCATGTTTCCCCTGTCTCCATGGGAGGAAACTGTCTCGGCGTCCTCGGACGACGAGTCTATCACGGCCCTGCGCCGGAGACCTTTCATGGTCCCCGCAGCCGCTTTCTTGGACCTTACGGCCTCCCCGAATGGGGCAGCCTTCCTCTTCTTCTCCTCCCCTTCGTGGGAGGAGTGCGCCTCATCATCTTCGAGTGAGGCGTCCAGTGCAACCTCACGCCGGAGACCCTTCCTGGTCCCCATGGCCTTCTTTTCGGCCTTTTTCTCCGGCACCTTGTAAGGCGTCGGAACCAGCATCTCCGTGAGGAGTGCGGTTGCTGGATCTTTGGGCAGCGGAGCCGGACAGTCGATCTGCTCTGCCGTCTCCACGTAATCCTGTTTTGTCAGCATGGTGACTTAAAATCCTCCCACGAATATGCTGGGAAAGGTACATCTTGTGATGGTTAGAGGACTTACCAGATTGGCGAGGCGCTTTGCACTGAGCTCACGGTCCTCGGAAATGGGAGGAAGAATTTCACCGATCTTGAACAGCACTTTCCAGACGTTCTTATGCGTCGTGTCGAAGAGCTCATGCAGCATCTGGTGTTCGACCGGATCGAACTCCCACATATTGAATGCCCGTCTTTGACACGGGAGAATTCGGTGAACGAGCATAACCTGGACCACGTTGACAAGCTTGATCTTCTTGTCCCTCATACTTTTGATGCAGGTCTCGAGTCCGGTCAGCTCCACAGGTTCGCCCCAGGCCAGGCCCTTCTTTTCCCAAGAGGTGAGCCGCATGGGGATTCCGGGTTGGAATTTGGGGGCCGCCGCCCAATTGGCGCCGCGTGGCTCGGTGATGTAGAACCACCCTGATTGCCACCCTTTCACGGTCTCCACAAAGGAGCCGTCAAGCCATGTAACGTTGGGAATTTTTCCCACCATGGCGCCTCCGCACTCCGCCTGCTGGCCGCTCACGATCTTCGGCTTCATGCAGAAAGTCTTCAGCCACAGGCCAAAGTGGGGCTTGATGCGGAGGAAGGCCTCGCACATGACGATGAACGCCGAGATGTTGAGGACGAAATTTGGGGCCAGATCATGAAAATCTAACCCATAGTAATACATGAGCCCGTAGACGAACGGGTGGAGTGGAAATCCTAGTCCGTGGATGAAATGAGGGAGGAATCCAACTCTCTCCCGAGACTTTGGGGTGGGGGTGATTTGTCCCTCCCCTGGAAGCCTGTGCGTGATGTTTTCGTCCAGGTATCCGGCCGCCCGAAGCTTGGTAATGTCCTCCTCTATGACAGAGGAGGCTATCCACTTGCCTCCCACTCCGGACATGCTGCGGATGGTCCTACGGAGAAGGTGAGAACTTGGGCACTGGGCTCGAGAGTGCGAGAACAGATGAGCAAAGGAGGAATAAGGTGTGGGTGAAACGGGGGATCCTTATCCCTTTATAAAGACGGTGAAAAAATGTGCACCTCCCCACTTGCCTGTCAAAATTACTCATTTTCCAAGCGCCATGATTGATGGCACGGTTGGGTTACCCATACCCGTATTGATGAGGATCCCGCGATAAGGGGGACATGATCTCTGCTTCGACAAGACGTGCCAAGAAAACTGCCTCGCAATGTGTGCGGTAGCTGGTTGTAAAAAACGGTTCGAATAAAGGCCAGGTCGTGGCGTGATGTCACACTACGAAGGGTTGTCGGCGGATTAGATTTGTGGATTACTGTTCTCTCTACGGTGGTACGTGAAATTTGTCTTGCAGAGCCAGACACAACTTAAGTGTTCGAAATTTACCTTGGAGTATTCGGAGATGGAACCCACCTTACAATGTCGAAGACAATCTGCGCGTCGGACTCATCGTCATTGAAGCCTGGTTCAGGGGCTACTGAGGGAGTCCTGGATAAGGGGGTATCCGGACAGCCGGACTATATACTTGTGACGCCCCCACTTAATCATACACTAATCATACACGCAAACGTGTACGATCAAGATCAGGGACTCACGGGAAGATATCACAACACAACTCTAAAAATAAAATAAGTCATACAAGCATCATAATACAAGCCAGGGGCCTCGAGGGCTCGAATACAAGTGCTCGATCATAGACGAGTCAGCGGAAGCAACAATATCTGAGTACATACATAAGTTAAACAAGTTTCCATAAGATGGCTAGCACAAACTAGGATATAGATCGAAAGAGGCACAGGCCTCCTGCCTGGGATCCTCCTAACTACTCTTGGTCATCGTAAGCGGCCTGCACATAGTAGTAGGCACCTCCAGTGTAGTAGGAATCATCATCGACGGTGGCGTCTGGCTCCTGGGCTCCAACATCTGGTTGCGACAACCAGGTAGAAGGGAAAGGGGAAAAGAGGGAGAAAAGCAACCGTGAGTACTCATCCAAAGTACTCGCAAGCAAGGAGCTACACTACATATGCATGGGTATATGTGTAAAGGGCCATATCGGTGGACTAAACTGCAGAATGCCAGAATAAAAGGGGGATAGCTAATCCTGTCGAAGACTACGCTTCTGGTAGCCTCCGTCTTGCAGCATGTAGAAGAGAGTAGATTGAAGTTCTCCAAGTAGCATCTCCAAGTAGCATCTCCAAGTAGCATCTCCGGCCGTATCTCCAAGTAGCATCTCCAATCGCATCTCCAGCATAATCCTACCCGGCGATCCTCCCCTCGTCGCCCTGTGGAAAAGCGATCACCGGGTTGTCTGTGGAACTTGGAAGGGTGTGTTTTATTAAGTATCCAATTCTAGTTGTCATAAGGTCAAGGTACAACTCCAAGTCATCCTGTTACCGAAGATCACGGCTATTCGAATAGATTAACTTCCCTGCAGGGGTGCACCAACTTACCCAACACGCTTGATCCCATTTGGCCGGACACACTTTCCCGGGTCATGCCCGGCCGCGAAAGATCAACACGTCGCAGCCCCACGTAGGTTCAACAGAGAGGCCAGCACGCCGGTCTAAACCTAAGCGCACAGGGGTCTAGGCCCATCGCCCATAGCACACATGCACGTTGCGTACGCGGCCGAAAGCAGAACTAGCCCCCTTAATACAAGAGCAGGCTTACGTTCCAATCCGGCGTGCGCCACTCAGTCGCTGGCGTCACGAAGTGCTTCGGCTGATACCACGACGCCGAGTGCCCATATCTTTCCCACGTAGTTGGTTAGTGCATATAGGCTCGTAGCCAACTCAGATCAAATACCAAGATCTCGTTAAGCGTGTTAAGTATCCGCGAACGCCGAATAGGGCCAGGCCCACCTCTCTCCTAGGCGGTCTCAACCTGCCCAGTCGCTCCGCCACAAAGATCCACTCGCGGGTGCTCCACCAGCCGACCCGACTTTAGTCTCCACATGTATCATGTATTAAGTAAATAGTATATACCCGTGATCACCTCCCGAGTGATCACGGCCCGATAGTATAGCACGGCTGACGGACAAGAATGTAGGGCCATAGATGAATATACTAGCATCCTATACTAAGCATATAGGATTGCAGGTAAAGGTAACAACAGTAGTATCAAGGACAGGCTATGCATCAGGATAGGTATAACAGAAAGCAGTAACATGCTACACTACTCTAATGCAAGCAGTATAGAGTAGAATAGGCGATATCTGGTGATCAAGGGGGGGGGTCTTACCTGGTTGCTCTGGCAAGAGAGAGAGGTCGTCAACTCCGTAGTCGAACTAGGCAGCAGCAGCGTCGGTCTCGTAGTCTACCGGAGAGAAGAGGGGGAAGAAACAATGAATACCATGTAAACAGATGCATATCGATGCATGACAAGACAAGTAACGATGCTAGGCGTGCCCTAACGTGGTATGAGGTGATACCGGTTAAGGGGGAAAACATCCAGGAAAATATCCCCGGTGTTTCGTGTTTCCGGGCAGAGGAGCCGGAGGGGGAAAGTTGCAAGTTCGATAGGTTAGGGGTGTGTGGCGGACGAACGGACTGCGTATCCGGATTCATCTCGTTGTTCTGAGCAACTTTCATGTTGAAAATATTTTAATCCGAGTTACGGATTAAAAGATATGATTTTCTAAAGATTTTATTAATTTCTGGTATTTAATTAATTATTTAAATTAATTCGAAAATAAATTAATGACATCAGCATGATGTCATGCTGTCGTCAGGAGTCAACAGAGTTGACTGGGTCAAACTGACATGTGGGTCCAGTGGGACCCACCTGTCATACACTGTTTAGGTTAATTAGGTCTTAGTTAAACTAATTACTATTTAATTAAACTAACTAGTTAATTAGATTAATTAAACATGATTAATTAACTTAATTAATTCACTTATTGATTAATTAATGTAATTATTATCTATTTATTTATTTTTAATTCCTTTTTTTAATAAAGTTCTGGGGCGTGGGCCCCTGTGTCATTGGGCCAAAGGGGCCACAGCGGTTCGGGCTAACGGGTGCTGGGTGGAGATGGGCGCAATGGGTGTCCAACACCCGTTCGTTCGAGTGCACGCCAGTGCGGGCGGACCCGGTAGGGGGGGCGGTGCAGGGGGAGGCCGGTGGCCACGGCGCTGGCCAGGCGGCCGGGGCGGCGAGGAAGCAGCACAGGCGAGGCCACGGCGACCTGGGGAGGTAGCGGCACAGCGGGTGCGGTGGGTAGAGGAGGCAGCAGCAGCCGTGGAGCAAGGGCACGGGGCGTGGGATGGTCGAGGGAGCGGGGCGAGGAGGCCGTGAGCAGGAGCGGGCAGAGCACCGTCTCGGGCGCGGGCGTCCGGCAGCGATGGCCGTGGGCGCGGGTGGGCGCGCACGGGCGCGTGCAGGGGGTGCCGGTCCAGTCGCGGCGCGGGGAGAAGGTCGCGGCCGTGAGCGCGCGGTATGGGGTCATCCAGAGCGCGTGGTGAGCGCGTGCGGCAGGAGGAAGAGCAGCAAGACCGGGGCACGCGGTGCGCGGCACCATGGTTCGAGCACGCGGGCGGGAGGAGGAGAGGACGGTGCCTCACCGACGTTGCAGAGACGAGGGTCGGCGAGGCTCGGTGGAGCCTTTGGGGAGGAGGACGGGGACGCGGCGACGCAGGGGAGGAGCGGCGATGGCGTCCGGCGTGGTCGTCCCGGTCGGTGGCGATGGTCGGTCCGGCTCAGGGCGGCGACGGTGGGGCAGCGCAGGCGAGGCGGTGCCTGGCGTCGGCGATGACGAGGGGTCGGGGGCGCGTCCAGATCGGGGAGAGGGGGCGGTGAGGGTTGCTGGGTGGATCGGGCGCGGGGATCTCTTCCCCCAGGAACGATGCGTGCGTGCGGCGCGAGGTGGAGGGGAACGAGGGGAGCGAGCGGGGTGGGGCGAGTGGGGGTCTCGTCCCCGATCCAGATTGGATCGGGAGGAGGGGAACGGCATGGGGGGGAGTGCGGGTGGTTGGGTTAGGGTTTCCTAGGGTGGGGGGATATGGGAGGCCGGTTGGGCCATGGAGGAGTTGGGCCGGATGGCCCAGTTGGCCTGGGGCTTTCCATTTTTTTTAAACCTTATTTTCTTTTATAGTTTCTGTTTATTTGTTTTCTTTTATTTCTCATTTTAGTAAAATACTACAGTGGCAAGAAAATAGAGGTTGCAAGCTAAGCCACAGCCACAAACCACTTAGCATCGAAGCAAAATAGTTTTGAAATTGTTTAACATTTTGAAAGCATTTAAATAATTATTATTGTTACTATTTTATTCATTTTAGAGTGTTTAAACATTTTATAAAGGTGTGCTTTCTCCACCATAATTACCTATGCAATATTTGGTTCACTCCGAACATTTTAGTTTTAATATTCGAAAACTTTTATCTTTGGTTGATTTTGAATTTGAATTTGAATCAGTTACGAACTAACACGAGATTAGGAACAGTAATTGAGGTGACGTGGCATCATTAGCAGAGGATCACTGTAGCTTAATTACCCGGGCGTCACAATTCTCCTCCACTACAAGAAATCTCGTCCCGAGATTTAAGAGGGGGACTAAGGGGGAAAGGTCTGGTTACGAAATCCTAACGAATCTTCTCAGTCTTGGTTCGTCTTCTCGAAGAGGTCGAGCCATAACGTTGATGTCTCCATACCACGGCTTCAGGTCCTCACGATGAAGTCGTCATCCTTTTTTTTGAGTTTTCATTGTACATATGAAGGACAAGGGTTAACTTTGGAAAAATGGACCTCTGAAAGGTTGACTATCTGGTTGATAATATCGGGGATGGTGGCGGAAAGTAACTCTCGAATTGTAATTTAAGAAAACATCGAGAGCAAGTAAGACGGTGCAATAAGAAGTTTCGAGAGGATAGGCAATCGTTCATTGCCTAAAACAAAGTGTGAAAGGGGTCTAGAGCAACGAGAATAAGTATTGTGTTTGATACCAAAATAGATCACTTGGCAGGTGGCCCGTGAATTACATAAGAAGTCAAGTGCGAGGAATAACTTTGACAACAGGGTGTACAGGAGAGTCAGGTTTCGATCCTGTGTAACTGTGGGTTATGGGCCCACCATATGGTTAAAAGTATGAAGGCCGCTGACATCTTGTACGATCATGTAAGCCAGGCATGCCAGAGGGTAGTCTATCGGTTATGTCGACGACAACATCGGTAATAAGGGCGAGGGACGAAGAGAACCATTTTCCTGCTCGTTGAACGAGGCGGACCAATAGGCAAAGTTCTCGTCCATCGGTGGTTACTGAAATGTCATCATCAGTAGCAACAGGGTCTTACTGACAGAGTGGTACAACAAGGTGTTTGCATAAGCAGTGAATTATTACTGCTTAGATCATATAGATCACAAGAAACGTTAACCCAACCAATGGAAAGGAAAATATGGTTATCAGATTGAGCAGAACAATGGAAAGGAAAATGTGTTTAAACACATATTTCAAGGTTATATCCTTCCCAAGGACAAGTAGAGCATGATATCCATGACAGGATAGAAACTAGAAAACCTTTTATGTAAGGGGAGAGGAATTTCATGACATTATCCATACAACGTTGTCTGGATAATTGAGCAAGAAATATTTAGCATCGGGCTTCAAATGTTCTTGTTGAAAATCGGAGTACCACAGACATGCTTCGAGATAGCATTGACATGGTTATCAAGTAAGGGTCAGAATTTGGATGCACAAAGGATCCATCAGGAACAACTTATAGAATAAGTCTTATAATTTCCTCAAGGAAGAATGGTTAAACTTGCTAAACAAGAAACTATAATAACAAGTCCTCCGGCCAGGTGTGATAGGCATGACATCACCCTACCGATATATAAGGGCCAATGTTATAACTCTTGGAAATATGTCACAACCATCATATCTGACCGAGATTCAGATCTGATCGATGTTAGGAATCAGGATACCTCAGACTTAGGATGCCTAAGAAGAGAAGGTGCGACACAAATTGACGAGATGCCATTGTAAGATTCTTAGGAAATGAACTATGGAAGTGAGTTTCGAAACATGAGTTCATCAGTAAACCAACGAGAGGATGAGGAGGTAGCTGATGGAATCAGCGGTAATTCATCGAGATTAACAAAAGATGGGTTTCCACAATTAGGTGAACAAGGAAATATCATTTGTCGGATCAAATGATATAATGAAGCATGTTTGAGGAAAACATACACAATTAAACATTGGTGGAAAGGTGCGCCCGAAATATGGGTTGGGCTGCACGACCAATGTCAGAATGGTGATTCAATAATCAATAGTCTAAGAATGAATGGCCGGCCATTAACTTCAAAGTAATAGGGTTGCTAGAAAGGCAGAATCCAAACAGCACCGTTCTTGTTGGTACCCCGGTTGGAATCAACGTGAGGACCAAGAAAGAATGGTGATGATGAGAAGTATCACTATTCCAAGAATTCTTAAGAGGTGGAGCAATCCTCACAACATCCTTGATATTTAAAAGATGGTAATACTCCAAGGTAAAGAAGAACAAATGCTGGATAGCAGGAAACTCAAGGTATAACACAAAACACGAACACGTTTGTGTTGACCGGAAGGCAATAAAGTGTTCAAAACTAACACAAATCATCGGGGGCAAGGATAATATTTCTCATCATGAACTCAATTGATATCCTGGAAGAGCTCATAAGGTCGATGACAATCACGACACATTTGTCGAGGGATTTCATGAAGATGATTCAATCAGCGATGACATCAGGTCAAAGTAATGATGAAGCGGAAGGTTATTGGAACCGTGGGTAGGACACAAACTTGAAATCAAGCTTGTTGTTCAAGGAGAAATGGAATGATGAGGGACATCGGCGTAAGCTTAGCTATCGTCGCAAATTGGTGCTCCGAGAATAAGGACCAGGTAGCACAGTTAGAATCATCACGACAATGATATAGCCCAACAGGCTAGGAATGGGTACAAACTCGTAAGCAAAGAAGATTACTACGAGTTGTTTAATCGCGAGGCGGACTCGATTCAGTTATCGATGTCCGTGAGTGTTTAATAACTCCGAGCCCGTGAAAAACTATAATCAGTGAGAATGTAGTACTTGATGAAGAACTCATAAGAAGTTATGCAATTCCAAGATAATCTCGAGATACCAGGAGGGTAATACTCGACGACGAATCAAAGTAGAGGTTGGACTGGGGAGTTGCTCTGCAAAAGACAAGTGCTTAAACTTGCACAAGAAATGGTATTTAAAGGAGGACATGGTCGGAATCACGATTGCAAAAAGGCCAGATCTCAGCTATAAGATGAACTTATACCAAGGGAATAATTAATTTTAAAAGAAGCTTCGATGAGAAGATGTACATCGTGTCCATGGGCATGAACACAAAGTTCAAGGTCGACTCCCACTTCTCCAATGCACAACCTTTCATTCACTTCTCGCGTTCAATGAAGTCGTAGTGTTGAAATTTTATCTAGCAAAATACCAGAAGAGTATGACTCGTGAAAACTTTCGAGTTCACACATATTAAGGAAGGCATAGGTTCAACCTATAGGGGCTTCTTAGAAACATATACCACAAGTTTCAAGAGTTAATATCACAAGCTCGAAAGTAGAGCAAGGTTGAGAAAGTAGATGATACAATTACCAAGGGCATTATGTATCCAAGGGAAGGCTCACAAGGTTATTGAATATGAAGGATGCTGACGGATAAAATCCAACAATGGACCTGATGGTCCACAAGGGATCTGACGTGAGCATCGGTACTCAACTAGAGGAAGAATAGTGCAAGGAGATCAAATTATAGAAACAACTGACTAACTCAATTGTCAAATGCAAAGGAATTATGATTTCCAAATGAAGGGATCAGAAGCAATGCTGTGATTAGGGATGGATAAGTTGAATAGCCTTAGGGTACAATCAACGACAATTGGATTAGTCGAGAACCAATTCCAGTTAAAAGAATGGTAGCTCAGCCGGAAAGGTATATTATAAGGATCAATGATGTTTGCGGGTATTCGCAAACATATTGAGTCAACAGACTCAAAATGATAATGAAAAGGAATGTCAATAAGACTATGAGACTTATGGGACTAACCATAATGCAAGCAAGCAAGAATTTCAAGAGGAATAGGCTGCTCGGGATTTTCGGAAGATCGAATGGCATTTCGAAGACTTTTGTGAAATACAAGAATCAACTGGGGATGAGTGGATACTCGATAAGTGAGAGAAATTATTTGAAGGGGTATTCATGTGGCAAAGAACTGCTAGGCAGTAGGCACAAAGTATTCTCGGAACAATAGAGAAAACTTTGGGGTATCTTGTAATAACAAGATCAATGGGGGATGATCGTATGAATGGAAAGTGTAAGTAGTTTTCCATACGGATTTATCGGTGGTCGGGAATAGCAAAAGTGATGGGCACAAAGTCTCGAGAGAATATCAAAGAGTATCTCCGAAATCTTCTGGTGCAGTCGGTGATCATCCGGACTGAAGGGCCCCTCCGGTAGAACGTATTTTCGAGAACCTAAAAGTTAGAATTTAGTAAAATCGTGTAACCCGAATAGAAGAGAGTTCAGAATCCCAGAGTAAAGGTCGAGGAGTAAAAGATCCTAATACCACCCAATGGCGACTTGGGCCCATGGGCCACACAGCCAAGTTAGTAAAAGTTTTGTAAAGTCTAGACTCGACTTCGGCCAAGGAGTGTGGAAGGGGGATTCCTACAGGCAGTTGGCTCTGATACCAACTTGCGACGCCCCCACTTAATCGTACGCTAATCATACATGCAAACGTGCACGATCAAGATCAGGGACTCACGGGAAGATATCACAACACAACTCTAAAAATAAAATAAGTCATACAAGCATCATAATACAAACCAGGGGCCTCGAGGGCTCGAATACAAGTGCTCGATCATAGACGAGTCAGCGGAAGCAACAATATCTGAGTACAGACATAAGTTAAACAAGTTGCCATAAGATGGCTAGCACAAACTGGGATACAGATCGAAAGAGGCGTAGGCCTCCTGCCTGGGATCCTCCTAACTACTCTTGGTCGTCGTCAGCGGCCTGCACGTAGTAGTAGGCACCTCCAGTGTAGTAGGAATCATCGTCGACGGTGGCGTCTGGCTCCTGGGCTCCAACATCTGGTTGCGACAACCAGGTAGAAGGGAAAGGGGAAAAGAGGGAGAAAAGCAACCGTGAGTACTCATCCAAAGTACTCGCAAGCAAGGAGCTACACTACATATGCATGGGTATATGTGTAAAGGGCCATATCGGTGGACTGAACTGCAGAATGCCAGAATAAAAGGGGGATAGCTAATCCTGTCGAAGACTACGCTTCTGGCAGCCTCCGTCTTGCAGCATGTAGAAGAGAGTAGATTGAAGTTCTCCAAGTAGCATCTCCAAGTAGCATCTCCAAGTAGCATCTCCAGTCGTATCTCCAAGTAGCATCTCCAGTCGCATCTCCAGCATAATCCTACCCGGCGATCCTCCCCTCGTCGCCCTGTGGAAAAGCGATCACCGGGTTGTCTGTGGAACTTGGAAGGGTGTGTTTTATTAAATATCCGATTCTAGTTGTCATAAGGTCAAGGTACAACTCCAAGTCGTCCTGTTACCGAAGATCACGGCTATTCGAATAGATTAACTTCCCTGCAGGGGTGCACCAACTTACCCAACACGCTTGATCCCATTTGGCCAGACACACTTTCCCGGGTCATGCCCGACCGCGAAAGATCAACACGTCGCAGCCCCACGTAGGCTCAACAGAGAGGCCAGCACGCCGGTCTAAACCTAAGCGCACAGGGGTCTGGGCCCATCGCCCATAGCACACCTGCACGTTGCGTACGCGACCGAAAGCAGAACTAGCCCCCTTAATACAAGAGCAGGCTTACGTTCCAATCCGGCGCGCACCACTCAGTCGCTGGCGTCACGAAGTGCTTTGGCTGATACCGCGACGCTGAGTGCCCATATCTTTCCCACGTAGTTGGTTAGTGCGTATAGGCTCGTAGCCAACTCAGATCAAATACCAAGATCTCGTTAAGCGTGTTAAGTATCCGCGAACGCCGAACAGGGCCAGGCCCACCTCTCTCCTAGGCGGTCTCAACCTGCCCGATCGCTCCGCCACAAAGATCCACTCGCGGGTGCTCCACCAGCCGACCCGACTTTAATCTCCACATGTATCATGTATTAAGTAAATAGTAGTCGAACTCCGTAGTCAACTCCGTAGTCGAACTGGGCAGCAGCAGCGTCGGTCTCGTAGTCTACCAGAGAGAAGAGGGGGAAGAAATAATGAATACCATGTAAACAGATGCATATCGATGCATGACAAGACAAGTAACGATGCTAGGCGTGCCCTAACGTGGTATGAGGTGATACCGGTTAAGGGGGAAAACATCCGGGAAAATATCCCCGATGTTTCGTGTTTCCGTGCAGAGGAGCCGAAGGGGGAAACTTGCGAGTTCGATAGGTTAGGGGTGTGTGGCGGACGAACGGACTGCGTATCCGGATTCGTCTCGTCGTTCTGAGCAACTATCATGTTGAAAATATTTTAATCCGAATTACGGATTAAAAGATATGATTTTCTAAAGATTTTATTAATTTCTGGTATTTAATTAATTATTTAAATTAATTCGAAAATAAATTAATGACATCAGCATGATGTCATGCTGTCGTCAGCAGTCAACAGAGTTGACTGGGTCAAACTGACATGTGGGTCCAGTGGGACCCACCTGTCATACACTGTTTAGGTTAATTAGGTCTTAGTTTAACTAATTACTATTTAATTAAACTAACTAGTTAGTTAGATTAATTAAACATGATTAATTAACTTAATTAATTCACTTATTGATTAATTAATGTAATTATTATCTATTTATTTATTTTTAATTCCTTTTTTTTAATAAAGTTCTGGGGCGTGGGCCCCTGTGTCATTGGGCCAAAGGGGCCACAGCGGTTCGGCTAACGGGTGCTGGGTGGAGATGGGCGCAATGGGTGTCCAGCACCCGTTCGTTCGAGTGCACGCCAGTGCGGGCGGACCTGGCAGGGGGGGCGGTGCAGGGGGAGGCCGGTGGCCACGACGCCGGCCAGGCGGCCGGGGCGGCGAGGAAGCAGCACAGGCGAGGCCACGGCGACCTGGGGAGGTAGCGGCACGGCGGGTGCGGTGGGTAGAGGAGGCAGCAGCAGCCGTGGAGCAGGGGCACGGGGCGTGGGATGGTCGAGGGAGCGGGGCGAGGAGGCCGTGAGCAGGAGCGGGCAGAGCACCGTCTCGGGCGCGGGCGTCCGGCAGCGATGGTCGTGGGCGCGGGTGGGCGCACACGGGCGCGTGCAGGGGGTGCCGGTCCAGTCGCAGCGCGGGGAGAAGGTCGCGGCCTTGAGCGCGCGGTATGGGGTCATCCGGAGCGCGTGGTGAGCGCGTGCGGCAGGAGGAAGAGCAGCAAGACCGGGGCACGCGATGCACGGCACCGTGGTTCGAGCACGCGGGCGGGAGGAGGAGAGGACGGTGCCTCACCGACGTTGCAGAGACGAGGGTCGGCGAGGCTCGGTGGAGCCTTTGGGGAGGAGGATGGGGACGCGGCGATGCAGGGGAGGAGCGGCGATGGCGTCCGGCGTGGTCGTCCCGGTCGGTGGCGATGGTCGGTCCGGCTCAGGGCGGCGACGGTGGGGCAGCGCGGGCGAGGCGGCGCCTGGCGTCGGCGATGACGAGGGGTCGGGGGCGCGTCTAGATTGGGGAGAGGGTCGGTGATGGTTGGTGGGTCGATCGGGCGCGGGGATCTCTTCCCCCAGGCACGATGCGTGCGTGCGGCGCGAGGTGGAGGGGAACGAGGGGAGCGAGCGGGGTGGGGCGAGTGGGGTCTCGTCCCCGATCCAGATTGGATCGGGAGGGGGGAACGGCATGGGGGGGAGTGCGGGTGGTTGGGTTAGGGTTTCCTAGGGTGGGGGGATATGGGAGGCCGGTTGGGCCAGGGAGGAGTTGGGCCGGATGGCCCAGTTGGCCTGGGGCTTTCCATTTTTTTTAAACCTTATTTTCTTTTATAGTTTCTGTTTATTTGTTTTCTTTTATTTCTCATTTTAGTAAAATACTACAGTGGCAAGAAAATAGAGGTTGCAAGCTAAGCCACAGCCACAAACCACTTAGCATCCAAGAAAAATAGTTTTGAAATTGTTTAACATTTTGAAAGCATTTAAATAATTATTATTGTTACTATTTTATTCATTTTAGAGTGTTTAAACATTTTATAAAGGTGTGCTTTCTCCACCATAATTACCTATGCAATATTTGGTTCACTCCGAACATTTTAGTTTTAATATTCGAAAACTTTTGTTCTTTGGTTGATTTTGAATTTGAATTTGAATCAGTTACGAACTAACACGAGATTAGGAACAGTAATCGAGGTGACGTGGCATCATTAGCAGAGGATCACTGGAGCTTAATTACCCGGGCATCACAATATACTTTGGCCGGACTGTTGGACTATGAAGATACAAGATTGAAGACTTCATCCAGTGTCCTGATAGGACTCTCCTTTGCGTGGAAGGCAAGCTTGGCGATTATAAGGATAGATCTCCTTCTCTGTAACCAACTTTGTGTAACCCTAGCCTCCTCCGGTGTCTATATAAACCGGAGGGTTTAGTCCGTAGGACAAGAACAATCATACCATAGGCTAGCTTCTAGGGTTTAGCCTCTACGATCTCGTGGTAGATCAACTCTTGTAATACACATATCATCAAGATCAATCAAGCAGGAAGTAGGGTATTACCTCCATCGAGTGGGCCCGAACCTGGGTAAACACCGTGTCCCCAGTCTCCTGTTACCATTAGCCTTAGACGCATAGTTCGGGACCCCCTACCCGAGATCCGCCGATTTTGACACCGAAAGGGAGGAACTCCCTCAACCACCTGCCTCGGGAGCTCTGGCCTGTGGCCCGACCTCAGGAGAATGCTTTCTCCTGGCGCTGGAGCCTCGGGAGGGATGTTGGACCGTGGAACTCAAGGGTTACCTGATGCAAGGGACTCTGCAGAGAAGGAGGAGGACGCGGAACGCGTGACGCGGTAGGCCACGGCCTATTGCATCCAAGACGGAGAGCTCTACCAGAAGCGGCCAAACGATGTTTCCCTATGTTGCATCTCCAGGGACCAGGGGAAAGGGCTGCTGGCAGACATTCACGGTGGAGACTATGGGCACCACTCGTCATCACGAACTCTCGTTGGCAAGGTGTTTCGCGGCGGGTTCTACTGGCCTACAGCACTCAACGACGCCATCGAGCTGGTGAAGGCTTGTGAAGCCTGTCAATTCCATGCCGAGCAGATTCATTAGCCGGCTCAGGGCCTACAGACCATACCACTCTCATGGCCGTTTGCGGTTTGGGGGCTAGACATTTTGGGCCTGTTTCCCTGGGCGCTTGGGGGCTATCGCTACCTCTACGTCTCCATTGACAAGTTCACCAAGTGGGCAGAGGTGGAAGCTATCTGCACCATCCCAGCCGGTTCAGCTGTCAAATTCATCAAGGGCCTCGTGAGCCGATTCGAAGTGCCTAATTGCATCATCACTGACAACGGTTTGCAATTCACCAGCAATCTCTTCAAAACATATTGTGCTAACCTTGGAACACAGATATGCTATGCTTTGATGGCACACCCTCGGACAACGGCCAGGCTGAACATGCCAACGCAGAGGTCCTGAAAGGCCTCAAAACCAAGACCTTCAAGAAGAAGCTGGAGGCCTGCGGCAGGGGCTGGTACGACGAGCTCCAGTCTGTGATGTGGTCCATCTGCACAACCGCTACCAAGTCAACTGGCGAGACCCAGTTCTTCCTCGTGTACAGAGCAGAGGCGGTCCTCCCTCACGAGGTCATGCATCGCTCCATGCGGGTCCTGGTGTTTGACGAAGCGCAGCAGGATGCCATGCGGGGGATGGATCTCGTGCTGGGGGAGGAACACCATCGGGAGGCCGTGCTTTGGGCGGCAAGATACCAGCACGCGCTGCGGCGGTACCATTGCCGCAACATCCGCCCCAGGACTCTCGAGTTAGGTGACCTCGTGCTCAGGCAGGTGCTCTCCAGGGAAGGGCTGCACAAGCTCTCGCCCATGTGGGAGGGCCCGTTCAAGGTTGTTCATGTTTCCAGGCCTGGTGCCGCACGCTTGGAGACCCAGGAGGGGGTGCCCATCTCGAACGCGTGGAACATTCAGCACCTCCGGACATTTTACCCTTGAAGTAAGGCCGAGTGCCTGTAAGAAAAGGCACGGTGCCTCTGAAGAAGGCCCAATGCCTGTGAAGCTCGTCGTCCCGAGGAAAGGCCCAGTGCCTGTGAAGAAGGCCCAGTGCCTGTGAAGATCGTCGTCCCGAGGAAAGGCCCGGTGCCTGCGAAGAAGGCCTAGTGCCTGTGAAGCTCATCGCCCCAAGAAAAGGCCCGGTTCCTATGAAGAAGGCCAATGCCTGTGAATCTCATCGCCCCAAGAAAAGGCCCGGTGCCTGTGAAGAAGGCCAATGCCTGTGAAGCTCGCCGCCCGTGACACTCTCACGTAATAATGAGTTGGGGTTGTACACGCCCCGGAGTCTTCGGAGTGCCACCCCCGGGCCTCGGGGGGTCCCGCCCACGCCCAGTTTCAGCACTTAGCTCCGCGCTAGTGAGAAGATGTCGAAGACTAGATTAGGTGTCGGACGCGGCTTTTCATTTGCTTTCTGCAGTTGGCTTGTTCACCTTTGTTCGGGACTTTATTGGAGTTGCTTTTAGTGTTGTTTGCGGTCCCTGGCCCGTGGTTTTCTGTCTTTGTTGCTCACCTGACTCGTCTTCTCTTTCACAAACCTCGCGAGGGGGCTGCGCGGGCGCCCTCGCGGGTATCTTCTGACCTAATTTCGTGAGGCTTCCCTACTCAAGTTCATAGCGGGAGCACTCCTCCCGGTCCACGCCCCACGGGCATCGCGGCACGAACGCAGGACCTGAGCTAGACATCCTCACGACTAGGGTTCGAAAGTTGTCCCTCTGGCTAATTTTTGCAGGCCTCAAGACACTCGACAAGGCCTTTGGCAGGAACCTCTTGAGGCGAAGACCGCAACAAATTCCCCCGAGCTAAGTTATTCCTATGCATGAGCATGCAATACCATAACACAGCATGGGAATAATAGAAATAGCATGATAATTGAAGGCAACAATCCAGCACGCCCCAACGGGGCTCCACACTTCTCTCTCTCTATGCAGGAAAGGAAAAAAACAAAATAAGCGCGGCCTGCCCTGCGACGGCCAGTGGAAGAGGATTCGCACCACCCTCCGAAGCTCAATCAGACCGCTCCTCATGCTTCACCGAGGTGCGACAGCGGGATGATCTGCCACCCCCTCAAAGCGGGCACGGTGGCACGGTGGTTGATCACAACCACCGTTGGAGGAGCTGTCGTCAGAAGGGGAACCGCTGAAGATTGGCGAGCTGCGGGCACCGCCAGGCACGGGCCCGCCTTCGTCTTCGTCATGGCCGTTGTCGAGGCTAAGCTTCCGGTCCCCGTCATCATCCTCAGGGAAGCACTCGACACGGTGGCCATCCTCTCCGAACACCCTCACGTAGAGGGTGGCATCACCGTCAAACTTGAAACGCAGGGTGCACCGCTGGACCAGGCCACATGCGCAGGCAAACATTTGCCAACCGCGGGCCAAGGCCACGTTCCCGGTGATGGAGACCTCCACCGCTACCTAGGAGGCTCTGCTGCAGCAGCCATCCGCCTGATGCCAGAGCCCGCCAGTGGCACCGATCGCCAGTTCACCAGCGAAGAAGCGGGGGAGCTGAAGCCAGTTGCCGGCCAGATCCACCGGCCAAACGACAAACTCCGGCAGCACCTCTGCCGAGTGAAAGCGCTGGCGGGGAGGCCACGCAGCCGCGGTGCATCTTCCCCCATCAATCAAGCGACCTTCACCGTGCAAAGGACCTCCACCGCGACCACGGGCAGCCACTGCGGGAGTCGCGGGGTGCTTGCGGGGACGACTTCGGCCGCACTTGGACGGAGGGGAGCCATGCCCTTCCTGGCAAGCCTTCCCCTTCTCTACGGCTGAGAACTTCGTAGGCGCCATGGGACACAGCAAGCAGACGGGGGGGGGCAAGGAAGAGGAAGCGGAGCAAGAAAAGATGCACTGCGAGGGCTCACGCCATCCTGTACTTATAGTCCAGAGGAGGCCAACCGTCGGCCTCCACGATCGCAGGTAATCATGACTCATTTTTGCATGCAGGGACTTGTCAAGTCGGGCAGTTACCGAGGCAGCGTGGGGAAGCGGAGTCGCCCACATCCAATCAAATGCCATGCGGCGCCCAAGGCAGCAGGCTATTGGGGACCGCGGCGCTCCGCACTTGCCCCTTCGCTTCTCTGCTAAGCCAAGTCCGAGCGCGCCTTGGGCCCGGGGGCTACTGTCGGCATTCTGGGAATGGGGGTCCCCAGACTTGCCTGCCTGCGGCCTGTGCGTGGCTCAAGTGGTGGCCCAATACGGCCCGTCTTCATCTACTCAAGCTCAAGACCCTCGCGAGGGGCCAAGCCTCGCGGGACGGACGATCGAAGGCTTCCTCAGGAGCGGCCTCCCCAGGCAGGCTCGCGAGGAGGCAGAGAGATCAAGGCAGGGGTACCTCGCGAGGTGCTCGTGACGCAAGCCATGACGATCGAGACCAGGCGGGTGCCAGGCGAGCGCCGGCCTATGCAGTGTCCTTGTTTCCTCTTTGGTGCAAAGGGGGCAAGCACAGATGCGGAGTATCGAGGCATCAAGAAAAGGTTACCATTTCGGTGCAACGAGACCAAGACCAGTAGAGCGGCAGGACAAAGGTCTCTGTGGAGCCCAAGACGGCATCATCGCCAGTGCCTTTGGCAGCCAAAGACCAACTTTAGACAGGATAACTTGTACTAGATGTTCCCCTTCAAAATGGCAGTTTTTGGGGCCCTTCCCGCTCAATATTTGGGAAGAGGACCACGGCCTCTATATATAGGGATAGGCACCATAGTAGAAAAGAAGGAAGATCAGGATCTGACCGAGAGCCACAGAGACGGAGCAATTCCTCTCCAAGCACACCACCACAAGAACACCCCTCATGAGGCTGTTCTTCCTCTGTACTGTTCATCATCAGCCCCTAAGGCAATCCACCACACCACAAACTAGAGTAGGGTATTACACCACAACGGTGGCCCGAACTAGTATAAACCTTGCATCCCTTGTGTTGTTTATCGTGTAGCTTAGATTCTCAGCGAGGCATTGGGACGTGGATCGGTAGGGGGAAGATCTTTGCGCGCACCCTAGAGTTCGAACCTTAAGGGTTTTGCCGGAACCCGATATCCAACATTTACTGTTAGGGGTGACCGCTCAGGCCGCCAAAGTTTCTGAACTGAAGCGGAAACAGCAGCTGGTCAATGAGGACAATGTCCGGATTAACTAGCGGCTCGACAAAGCACAAGGTATGCTTCGAGTGCTCCATATTCCATTGAATTAGTGTGTGAATGCTTTAAATGAGGCTCACACGCTATTATATGCATAATTGTAGATGGCACTGCTGAGGTGGAGACCCTCATGAGTGACCTTGTCCGCGCGAAGGAGTAGGCAAGGGTGAGCAATGCGGCCGCTGAGAAAGCGGCTGCCGATTTGAAGTATGAACAGGCCACACGGCGCCAGTTCGAGGAGCGTGTATCCAAGATTGAGCAAGAGCTCAAGGACGCTACTCACAAGTGCGACCTCCTTCAGGAGGGCAATAAAACGAAGGCGGCCGAACTCGCCAAGGCCCTTTTGGACGCCCAAGAGGCAAGGTATGTATCCCATGCGACTCGCGAGGAGCTTTGACAAGCCGGACAAATAGCGGCCGGTAAGCCCTTTCTTTTATAGTCTATGTTTGGCGAGTAGAGGTATACCTTACTTAATCGACTATGGAGTTCTCTAGACTCCTTTGTGGATCTTCCGAAGAGCGCAGCTGACGCAGCGCAATTCTACCGGGCCCAGGAGGGGCATGCGACGGAGAAGTTGTTCTAGTAGCAGTATGCGACGCAGGAGTGTTCGACGCTGCTGAACGATCAGATGGCACAGTGGGCCGAGCTGTACAAGATGTCCGGAGCGGCCATGAAGGAGGTTATACTCCAGCTGTGGCTGACTGAATCCGTTCCGAGCTGTTATTTTGGCCTAGTGCGGCGACTCGTCGATGTCGTGCCCCGCGTTGATGCCATCAAATGATCGGTGTGCAAGAAGGCGCACAGAGGGCCTTCGCCCGTGTAAAGGTGCATTGGGCCAAGATGAAGGCCGCCGTTGTTGTGGTGGAGGGTCCTCCCGAAGGCAAGGACCACCGTACACCAGAGCATTATTTGAGCGACGTCCTGGAGGGTGCTCATTTGATAGAGGGTCAATGCTCAAAGGACATCATATTCGGATGACCCGATCTTTTGTATTATAGATATTAAGGCTTTGTAATATATTTGCACCATTATCTAAAATTGTTTCCTCCTGTGCAGTCGTTTGCTTTTTTGAATGCCTGAGAGTTTTCTAGTCGTCCGCTTTGACCCCCACGTAGATACTATGGGGTGTTCGGAATGGCACATTAACACTCTTGACCCAACATCTTGGTCCGTGACGGAGGTGTTAGTGCGTCGAACCAGGCAATCAGACTATATGGCTTTACCGCTCTCACTTAGCCATAGGAGTTTGGCAATGGGGCTATAAAATTGCCCCTGGTATGTATGTAATTATCCGAATGCGGATGCGTTACGTATATGACTGAAAAAACAGGCCTTCATTTTAAAACGGGAAAATCGTTAGAGATTTAATAAGTCACCGAACGGCTGACCAGCTCTCGCTGCATCTTGACAGTCAGTTTTTGGCTTTTCTCTGCTCAGGTGCATAGCCGAATGAACCAGAAACACAATCACCGTAGTTATCCCTTTACTACCCTAGCCGAACAAACGGAATGTAAGGTAGCAAACACAGCAGCCGGGCAACCCAACTATTGACCAAAGACATGATTCAGAGCCGATGCATATAATGCCAAGCTCGGGACGCCGAAGTGTGCTAAAAAGCTGTTCGGGCTTTCGTTTAGTGGCTCATAGGTGGCCGTATAGAGCCCCTGGCAATGGTTGTCGAGGTATGTGCAACAACTGGAGAGACGGACTCTGGTTTTATAAACAAAGTAGATACCGAAAAAATTGTCACTACTGGAATGTGATTGATACGTCAAGACGTGATCGTACATGGGGTACCATAAGAATAAAAATCATTTTACATGTCGGGGGTCTAATAACAAGGAGAAAAGCTCGGTACAGGTCCTTTTAAATAAGGTTTGGTCCGAAGAGTCCTTTGGATGTCCTGCCGCATGTCTGTGTCGCTTTCGTCCTGTAAAGAGGGGTTCCTGGAAGGAAACAGTCTTCTGTTTGCCGTATGGAACCGGGCTCGGAGTGAGTACTTGTAAGTCCATTGGATACATTGCCTTGAACGCACCTGTGGTAAAAAGGTAAGCGAGAGAGAGAAATAAATGGTGGAAGATTATGTAGGTTCGAGCCGTACTTGTCAGGGGGATGAACCCCGGGCAGGCAACGGAACTCGGATCCTTTTACAAAAAACAACGGGGCCAGCATCGCCCCTCAAGCCGGCACACGCTTGGCCAAGTCGCTCGACCCGGCCAAACCTCGCAACCCGGCCGAACTCTCCGACCCGGCAAGGCACATCGACCCAGCCTCAAAAAGTAGTACAAGACGGCCGAACCCGGCACAACCAAGGCTTCCTAAAAAAGCCAGCTACACCCATGGCGTGCTCCGCAATCCAGCCACGGGTCAGCTCCCATCCCATCCAGGCCGTACGATGGGACAAGTCTTCAGCCACTGATGACCAACGCGACAGTACCCCGCCCATGCCTCTGGTCAGCCGGGGCGTGGCAATAGTGCCCCTCACCTACCCGCTAACCAGGGGCGGCGTGGCTACAATGCCCCCGCCATCGCTACTGAGGATAGCAAGCGGTGACCTGACGGAGCACCACTGTATGCGACTTGACTTGGCCACGCCCTGACGATCGACAAGACGGCGCACAGTCCCCCTAGGCATGCGGGCCCGCACCTAGGGGAACCCGGCGAACCACAGGCCCCCAGCGGGTCCCAGCCCGGGTCCCAGGACGCCGACAACCCAGACCCACCAACTTGTAACATTACCATTGTACCCCTGGGGGTTGGCCTATAAACCACCCAGGAGCCCACGCGTATACGGGAGAGACAGGTAGAGAAGCAAGAGAGGAACTAACCACCAAAAACAGTAACTTCGACTCGAGGAGAAGGAGCAGCCTAAGCCTTGGCCAGCCCTCCTTCCTCCTCCATACAGCTCTAGGAGCAACATTGTACTATCAAACAACAAACCACACTCGGCATGACTAGGGGTGTTATCTCTCCGGAGAGCCCCGAACCTGGGTATGTCTTGCGTCCCGCGCTCGCTCATACCAACCCCGCCTCCGAAGCCCACCAGTGCCCCCGAGCCTCCTCCTCTCTTTAGCCATCCCATGGTATCTGTCATGCACCCACCACAATAGTTGGCGCCCACCATGGGGCAGCTCGAGGAGCTGGCCGGGAGCATGCTTCGGACGGGGCCCCTCTCCTACTCCAACGAGTCCTTCACGCTGGCGGACAACGTCGGCGGCGCACTCGCCGCCTCCTTCACCATGCTGTGCATCTCGGATACGCTCACGGCCGACGAGTACCCCAGCGAGGTACTCAGCTACTCCGACTCCCCCCTCTCCCTCGGCGGTGGCATTTCCGCCGGGGCAATGGATGTCCATGTGGAGGTTTTCGTCACCGGCGATGGTGCCTCCTCCTTGTCGAGCAAGACGAGGAAGGCTGCCGAAGCCAGGGCCACAGTGGAATGGACTGAGCCGTCTGATCCCTTGTGCGCCATGATGCAGAGCCTC
Source organism: Triticum dicoccoides (assembly GCF_002162155.2). Classification (NCBI taxonomy): domain Eukaryota; kingdom Viridiplantae; phylum Streptophyta; class Magnoliopsida; order Poales; family Poaceae; genus Triticum; species Triticum dicoccoides. The sequence goes on along the minus strand of NC_041391.1, from coordinate 209,471,062 downwards.
CACATCCCCATCGGCACCGACCTCGGTGCCACCAACGTCGCTGAGGCCCGGACCCGGCTCAAGGAAAGGCGCCATCAGATGCTGGACCTGTTCGAGACGCTTGCCGCCACCCAGCGTTGCTTGGATTCTGCTCAGCTGGAGCGCAACGCCGCCTACGGATTCACGCCCGCCGCGGCTGAACCGAGCCAGCTCGCCGGCGCGCATGCCCGGGGAGGAGCGATCGGCCAGGCCCTCGGCGCCGTCCCGACCGTCTATGAGACCCCAACGAAGAACATGCACGCTGTCTAGGCAGCCGCAGTCGACCTGGACCAGCTCACGGGCGAGGAATTGAGGGAGCGCATCGGGCGGATGCGCGAACTCCTCAACGCGGCCAACGCCTAGCAGGACCGCCTCAACCAGCTCACCAAGCCGGCGGGGTCCGGCTCTGCCCGCATCGGCGGACCCGGCGAGCTTCAGAACACAGCTTCCTTGCTGCCCGGCGAGGCGCACTCTGGCCGAGCCTGGACGCGGCGCGACCCGGCTGTCGGTGTCAAAACCGGCGGATCTCGGGTAGGGGATCCCGAACTGTGCGTCTAAGGCTAATGGTAATAGGAGGCTGAGGACACGATGTTTACCCAGGTTCGGGCCCTCTCGATGGAGGTAATACCCTACTTCATGCTTGATTGATCTTGATTATATGAGTATTACAAGAGTTGATCTACCATGAGATCAGAGAGGCTAAACCCTAGAAGCTAGCCTATGGTATGATTGTTGTCCTGTCCTACGGACTAAACCCTCCGGTTTATATAGACACCGGAGGGGGCTAGGGTTACACAGGGTCGGTTTATAGAGAAGGAGATCTACATCCGAATCGCCAAGCTTGCCTTCCACGCCAAGGAGAGTCCCATCCGGACATAGGACGAAGTCTTCTATCTTGTATCTTCATAGTCCAATAGTCCGGCTGTCCGGATACTCCCTTATCCAGGACTCCCTCAGTAGCCCCTGATCCAGGCTTCAATGACGATGAGTCCGGCGCGTAGATTGTCTTCGGCATTGCGAGGCGGGTTCCATCTCCGAATACTTCAAGATAAGTTCCGAACAGAAGGACCGTGTCCGGCTCTGCAAGATAAGTTCCATATACCACCGTAGAGAGAATAATAATCCACGAATCTGATCTGCTGACAACTCTTCGAAAAGTGACATCATGCCACGGTCCGGTTTTTATTCGAACCGTTTCCTACAACCTGCTTCCGCACACATCGCGAGGCAGTTTCTTTGGCATGTCTTGTCAAAGTAGAGATCGTGTCCCCTTATCGCGGGATCTCCATCATACGGGCATGGGTAACCCAACCAGCGCCATCAATCGAGGCGCTTGGAAAAATAAGAGATTTCGAGAGGCAAGTGGGGAGGCGCACATTCTACATCGCCTTTATAAAGGGACAGAGATCTCCCATTTTCACCCACACCTTCTTCCTCCTTTGCTCATCCGTTCTCGCACCCTCGAGCTCCAGCGCCCAAGTTCTCACCTTCTCCGTAGGATCGCAGCATGTCTGGAGCGGGAGGCAAGTGGATGGCCTCCTCTGTCATAGAGGAGAACATCACAAAGCTTTGGGAGGGCGGATACCTGGCTGAGAGCATCGCGCACAGGCTTCCGGCAGAGGGACAGATTACCCCCACTCCGAAGTCTTGGGAGAGAGTAGTATTTCTCCCTCATTTCGTCCGCGGACTAGGATTTCCACTCCACCCGTTTGTCCGTGGGCTCATGTAGTACTACGGGCTAGATTTTTACGATCTAGCCCCGAATTTCGTCCTCAACATCTCGGCGTTCATCGTCGTGTGCGAGGCCTTCCTCCGCATCAAGCCTCACTTCGGCCTGTGGTTGAAGATCTTCTGCGTGAAGCCAAAGATCATGAGCAGCCAACAGGCAGAGTGCGGAGGCGCCATGGTGTGCAAGATTCCCAACGTCACATGGCTCGACGGCTCCTTCATGGAGACCATAAAAGGATGGCAATCAAGGTGGTTCTACATCACCGAGCCGCACGACGCCAACTGGGTGGCAGCCCCCAAATTCACATCCGGAATCCCCATGCGGCTCACTTCTTGGGAAAAGAAGGGCCTGGCCTGGGGCGAACCCACGGAGCTGACCGGACACAAGACCTGCATCAAGAGTATGAGGGACAAGAAGATCAAGATTGTCAACGTGGTCTAGATCATGCTCATTCGTCGGATTCTCCCATGTCAAGGACATGCATTTGATATGTGGGAGTTCGACCCGGCCGAACACCAGATGCTGCTAGAGCTCTTTGACACAACGCACAAAGAAATCTGGAAGGTGTTGTTCAAGACCGGCGAAGTTCCTCCTCCCCTTCCCGAGGACCGTGGGCTCAGCGCAAAGCACCTCGCCAGTCTGGTAAGTCCTCTGATTATTACAAGATGTTCCCTTCCTAGTACATTTGTGGGAGGATTTTTAAGTCACCATGCTGATCGAACAGGATTGGGTGAGATGGCGGAGCGGACTGACTGTTCAGCTCCATTACCTGAGGACCCAGCCGACGCACTCCTAGCGGAGATGCTGGTTCCAGCGCCTTACAAGGTGCTGGAGAAAAAGGCCGAAAAGAAGGCCGCGGGGACCCGGAAGGGTCTCCGACGCGAAACCGCACCAGACGCCTCGCCAGAAGATGACGAGGCGCACTCCTCCCACGGAGGGGAGGAGAGAAAGAGGAAGGCCGCCTCAACTGAGGGGGCCGAAGGGTCCAAGAAGGTGGCCGCGGGGACCAGAAAAGGTCTCCGGTGCAAGGCCGTGGTAGAATCGTCATCCGAAGATGACGAGGAAGATCCCCCCCCCCCCCCCGAAGACGGGGGAAGACATGAAGAGATTCCCCCTCCCCGTGCTAGGGAGGAGAAGAAAAGGAAGGCCGCTCTGTCGGGGGAGGCCGGGACACCGAAGAAGGGAAAGGTGCCCCTTCCAGATCACTCCACTACCGCCGCTTACAGCGACGAGGAGTGGCTGCCCAGGGGCAAACCCCGGGCGAGGTCTTAAGTATCTGCATTCCATAATATTTTCCGTGCGACTTGGACCTCATGATTTGTAATGACGCTGAACACGTATATGCAGTCCGGCCGGGTCCAATCTCGGGGAGTCCTCTTCGGAGGAGTCTCTGAACGAGTCGGAGATGAATTCACTCCCGACGGCCACCTCCCTATGACCTGTGGATGACACCGAGGTGTTGTCCTAGAGGACGACAGAGCAGGAGGCGATGGTTCCGGAGACACCCCAAGGCAAAATCTCGGGCGCCGGACACATGGGGGGTGAGACCCCCATGGATTATGCTGACAGGAGCCACAGCAAGTCTGGCTCCCAGCCGATCACTGCGCCGGAGCCTACAAAGGTTCCGGATTCCAGTAAGCAGTCCCTCGTGAAGGAGGGCGAGCCGGCCGCGCCGATGACCTCCGCCTAGCCGGAGGCATCGGATAATTGGTTGGAAGTGCTTCGAGGCGCTTCCATCGATGATGAACACCGTACGCTTATGGGTACAGTGATTGAGAAGGTTCAGTTTGCCAAGAGCGGATTGACCAAAGCCTGCACCAGCCTGCTAACAGGCTCTGAGGTAAAAGAGTGTGAGGAAACATCACCCAATAGACAGTAGCCCCTGATACTCTGGTTGGTGTTCGGAAAGAAAAGCCAAACGGAGGGTCAACTAAAAAACCACAGGAAGCTAATAGTACTTGTCTGTATGAACAAACAGGCACTGCTGCTGACCGCCACTGCGCGCACGGCTGAGGTTGCCGGACTCAAGCGCGAACTGGGGCAGGCCGAAGAAGAGCTTGGCCTCGTGAAGAAGTAGCTCGAGGAGAACAAAGGTAAGTGAAACCCCATCCATATGTCGTATAGAGGATAAAAAGTTGGTGATGCTAACAAAAAAGCATCATGGCTTTTGATAGGGACCGTGACCGAAGTGGTGGCCAAAGGTAAGTGAAACCCCGTCCATATCCATAGCCGAAGCCAAGGCGGATACAGAGCGCACCGAGCGCGAGAAGCAAGATGCACGGGTGGGAGAGGTACAGCAAGAGCTCCAGGAGCTCGGCAAGAAGTTCGACTCCTTGGAGATTGACTTCAAGACGCAAGCGTCTGAGCTTGCGAAGGCCCTCCAGAGCGCGGCCGAAGCCCAAAAGGCCCTCTAGGAAATCCAGGCGGCCAAGAAGATAGCGGGGAGTAAGGCATTCTTTATGCAAAGCAAGCATGTGGAGGAGTCATTTCTTTTACTTACACGAATCCGGAGCTCTCCAAGGGCATTCGCAGATCTGCCATGCAGCATTTCGGATGCCGCGGAGTTCTATCGCGCTGAAGAGGGGAGCTCCATGGAGAAGCTGTTCTGGTCCCAATATACTGGGGCCGAACACTCGATGCCTCTAAGTGACCAACTGAAGCAGCTGGTCGAACTCCACAATGCAGCCGAACAGGCCATGAAGGACCTCCTAGTTCGGATGTGGCCTGGCGAGCCCCTGCCCGGCAGCTACTTTGGCCTGGTGAAGCGGATGGTGCATGCCTGTCCACGGCTAGAAGTTATCAAGCAGTCCGTATGTATTGAGGGTGCCCGACGGGCCTTTGCTCGCGTGAAGATGCATTGGGCCAAGCTGGATGCTGAGAAGCTCGTGAAGGATGGACCCCCAAAGGGCAAGGAGTATCGCTACCCCGAAAAATATTATGATGGCGTTATGAAATGTCACCCCCAATATGCGACCCTATCCAAAAGGAACTCGATGGTCCCACCAAGGATAGACCTGCATATTGAAACGCTTTTGCAAGGTGGATATCATTACATCAACATTACATAATCGATGGGGATACATACAAGAGGCATACAATGCCACAGGAATACAACATCACAATACATTAGAGCATCATCCGACTACGGATGAAACACAAACAAAAACTCAAACGACATCCACCCTGCTAGCCCAGGTTGCCGACCTGGAACCTATCCCCTGATCGAAGAAGAAGCAGAAGAAGAACTCAATGCAAGCAAGCATCGCTCTCGCGTCATGATCATCGAATAACCTGTACCTGCAACTGTGGTTGTAGTAATCTGTGAGCCATGAGGACTCAGCAATCCCATTACGATGGGTATCAAGACTAGCAAAGCTTAAAAGAAAGGAAGGGGTAAAGTGGTGAGGCTGCAGCAGCGACTAAGCATATATGGTGGCTAACATACGCAAATAAGAGCGAGAAGAGAGCAAGCGGAACGGTCGTGAAGCTAGCAATGATCAAGAAGTGATCCTGAACTCCTACTTATGTCAATCATAACCCAAAAACCGTGTTCACTTTCCGGACTCCACCGAAAAGAGACCATCACGGCTACACACACGGTTGATGCGTTTTAATTCGGATTTGGTGTCAAGTTATCTACAACCGGACATTAACAAATTCCCATCTGCCTATAACCGCAGGCACGGCTTTCGAAATATTATACCCTGCCGGGGTGTCCCAACTTAGCCCATGACAAGCTCTCGCGATCAACGAAGGAATAGACCTTCTCCCAGGAAGACCCGATCAGACTCGGAATCCCGGTTTACAAGACATTTCGACAATGGTAAAACAAAACCAGCAAAGCCGCCCGATGCGCCGACAATCCCGATAGGAGCTGCACATATCTCGTTCTCAGGGCAACATCGGATAAGTCAAGCTACGAGTCAAACCAGCCCTCGAGTTGCCCCGAGGTGGCCCCGCAGGTTGCTCAGTTCGGACCAACACTTAGACAAGCACTGGCCCGTGGGGGGCTAAAATAAAGATGACCCTAGGGTTGGCCGACCCAAGGGAAAGGGATAGGTGGTGGTGAGGCAAATGGTAAAACCAAGGTTGGGCCTTGCTGGAGGAGTTTTATTCAAAGCGAACTGTTAAGGGGGTCCCATAAATCACCCGACCGCGTAAGGAACGCAAAATCCGGGAACATAACACCGGTATGACGGAAACTAGGGCGGCAAGAGTGGAACAAAACACCAGGCAAAAGGCCGAGTCTTCCACCCTTTACCAAGTATATAGATGCATTAATAATATAAGAGATATTGTGATATCCCAACCAAAATCATGTCCACCATGGAGCACTCTTCAACTTCACCTGCAACTAGCAACGCTATAAGAGGGGCTTAGCAAAGTGGTAACATAGCCAAACAACGGTTTGAATAGGAAAGGTGTCAAAGGTTAGAGGTTCATGGCAATATGGGAGGCTTGATAAACAGGTAATAGGTAGCGCAGCATAGCGATAGAACGAAGCAACTAGCATAGCAATGATAGTAGTGAGATCCAGGGTAGCGGTCATCTTGCCTGAAATCCCGCAAGGAAGAAGAACGAGTCCATGGAGAAGACGAACGGATGAAGCCGAACCAAGCGTAGACGAACGAATCCTCACGATCGCAACGAAACAGGAACTATCGAAAAGAAACACACAACATAGGTAAACACACCACACATGAACATGACATGATGCACAACAAGCATGATGCATGACAAAGCTACATGAAGCTACTCATGGCAAGAGATGATGCAAACAAGAGCAACACATCAAGGCAAGTTTAAATGAGGCCGGGAACAACATATAACAATTCCGGTAAGTCCTCATATGCATATTTCGAAATTGGTCCAGATCTGAATAAACCTTATGTTCAAGTTGTTAAACAGCAAGTTAAGATGCACAAAGATGATCTACACGAGATTCTAGTCAAGTTACATATAAAGTTCATTTAGTTCGGAGCTACTGCCTAGAAGATATGAGCAACACAAGTTAAACATGGCATTGATGCAAAATGCATACAAACATCAAACAAACACCTCAAAACATGGATGCAACATGATAATATTAAGCTACACGCAATTCTAAGCAAGTTTCATATAGAGCACACTCAAAACGGAGCAACGGTTCAAACACATACACTCCATACAAGTTATAGCAACAATCTATCCAAAACAGCAACTAGGCATATTGCAAGCATCGAAACAACAAGCTACAACATCTCAACATGAAAACAAAAGACATGGGCAGGATGTACAGGTAAAGCACAACAAAATATGAACACTGAGCTATCTCCAGAAATCACTAGAACATGCTCAAACACACATGGTAAGATTGCAAGTTATAACAATTTTAGACTTTGCAAAAAATAACATCACGATGCAATGTTCAGAGCTATCAAACAACATGTTACAGGAACTTATAATGGAAAACAAAGGCATGGAATGAATCTACTAATTGCATAGAACAAAAGTCCTTTACTGACCATAAGACAAAAAGGATCAGAAGATACGATGGCACCCACGTAAACATAGCAAGTTATATTACAGATTCAAACATGGCAGAAACAGAATTATGAAGGCATGTAGATGAGCTTGTGCAACTTACTACAGAGCAAAACACGGCATGGCAAGGCAACCAACAGTAATAATACATGTTTATGAAGCTAAGCATGTCAAGAGAAAGTTCATAAGGTGCATGGATCACTAGGAAAACACATGGAAACAACTGAACTTAATGTTAACAGGCTGATAGCAACATTATGAAGCAACTTTGGAGCAAGATATGAATAAGCTACAGCAAGCTATAAATGCTACCAGGGGCATGGATGGATAGAACATGACATGTAGATCAAAACATGTTTATAGAACATCTCCAGATTATGCATAGAATGATTAGTAGCAACATGTTTATATAGCACCACGAAATAACAGATTCAGCCTAGCAAAACAGCAACATCATGTACCCTACTTAACAAGCTCAATTCACTCACCACAACTAATTACATGACAAGATAAGCATAGCATCATCAAGAAGACATGTTTATGTAACAAACCAAGGCAAGAACAAGTCCATAGCATGCAAGGATCAACTATAGCATCCTTGGCTAAATTGAATAACAAGTAAATAATCTGCCAGGAAACATTTTGAAGTAAAAGTAGAGCACTCAAATGACATGCTAGACTACTCCATAATTGCAAAAAAGTGCATGAATGGATATACAATAACCACAAGTTCAAAACACCCTTACTGAAGTATCTCAAAATATGCATGGATCTCTCTGTAGCAACATGTTTACATGGCATCAAAATAACAGCAGAACAGGGACTAAAATCAGCAACATCACGATACCTAGTTTGCATGCTTGTGTTAGTCACCACATTGATCACAAAAATACATGGTAAGCACCTATGTAAAGAAGACATGGCATAGATCAAAACACCTGTAGACATCAACCTCATAGGATGCACACATCAATCATGGCAAAAATGATAAAAGAGCTAGTTCTGTTAACAGACAGCAGAAAACATTATGAATCACTCTTACAACGACGATTCAGGCATCTATATAACCTCAAATTAATATGATGCAATGGAATGAAATGATGTACTCGTTGAGGCGAACAATTTGACATATTACACGCACGAAACGGAGCTACGGATGCAGAGATACGGCATGACGAACATGGCATGAAAATTACACAGATCTGGGACTTAGCAGTTTTTCGGGGTCAACCTGACGATGCACGGAAATCGAGGCGCGGAGGATCTGGCCGGAGATACGCCGGAGATGACAGGGACGGCGGTCGGAGGACGCGAGCGGCGCGGATCGGGGCTGGGGAGGCCGGATCCGGCGGAGGAGCGGCCGGATCGGCCGCTCCGACGGAGGAGGAGGCCGGCGGCGCCGGCGCGAGCTCC